>NC_057746.1:15887223-16010088 GCF_004010195.1 Chiloscyllium plagiosum | reverse complement strand
CCCCCTCCTTTTTTACCACCCTCCCTAATCTTACTGAAACATCTGTAACCAGGAACCTCCAACAACCATTCCTGTCCCTCTTCTATCCACGTTTCCGTGATGGCCACAACATCGTAGTCCCAGGTACCGATTCACGCCTTAAGTTCACCCACCTTAATTCTGATACTCCTTGCATTGAAGTATACACACTTGAGCCCATCTCTGTGTCCGCAAGTACTCCCTGTCAGTGCTACCTTCTACACAGCGTCCCTCCATTCTTGGACATCCTGACAAACAGCTAGCCTATTTGCTGGACTACAAGTCCGGATCCCATCCCCCTGCCAAATTAGTTTTCTCGGACCCTGGCACCCGGGAGGCAACAAACCATCCGAGAGTCTCGCCCATGTCCACAGAACCGCCTGTCCGTCCCTCTAACTAAAGAGTCTCCTATAACGAGCGCTCTCCTCCTTTCCCCCTTTCCCTTCTGAGCCTCAGAGCCGGACCTCGTGTCAGAGACCCGGTCACTGCAGCATACCCCTGCTAGGCCTTCCCCCCGCCAACAGTATCCAAAGTGGTATACTTATTGTTGAGCGGAACGACCACAGGGGATCCCTGCAGTGCCTGCTTCCTCCCCTCCCCACCTCTAACTGTTACCCAGCTACCTCTGTTCTCTGGCGTAACCATGTCCCTGTAGCTTCTATCTATCATCCTCAGCCTCTTGAATAATCCTCAGTTCATCCAATTCCAGTTCCAGTTCCCTAACTCGCTCTGTGAGGAGCAGGATCTGACTGCATTTCCTGCAGATGAAGTCGGCAGGAGTATCGGTAGTCACCCCTACCTCAAACATCCTGCAGGAGGAACATTCCACTGCCTGCGCTGCCATTACTCTACACCTAGTCTCCAAAACAAGAACACTGAGTAGCTTACCTGTGGACTTTAAAGTTAGGTTCGAGGAGGACCATGGAAGGGAGGCCTACTATGTAGGGCCTGGGGTCTAGAACACACCCACTCAAATATCAATCACTTACCTTCCCGACTAGCTCTGCGCTTCAACTTCACTTCCGCCCAGCTCGCGCCGCTCTTTGCTGTGAAAAAGCAGACCCAAGGGGCAACTTTTTCACGCAGAAGGTGGTATGTGTATGAAATGAGCTGCCAGAGGAAGTGGTGGAGGCTGCTACAATTGCAGCATTTAAGAGGCATTTGCATGGGTATATGAATAGGAAGGGTTTGGAGGGATATGGGCCGGGTGCTGGCAGGTGGGGCTAGATCGGTTGGGATATCTGGTCCGCATGGATGGGTTGGACCGAAGGGCCTGTTTCCATGCTGTACACCTCCATGACTCTATAATAGGTGGATCTCAGGCCAGTTTCCTGTGCGGTACATGATTCTTTGTTGGGAAATGCAAGTCAGTACTGAACGATTGCAGTCTCACCCAGTTACCCGAAATCACAAAAAAAACGGATTAGAAATTTTGACTGACATATACTGGAGGAGCTGCAACCTCTTTCCAGCTGGGCAATATATCATTCGTTGGCGCAACTCCTTAGAACATTATAACGTGAACAATGATCAGGAGATTGAAGTAAAACAATGGAAAATCATTCAGAAATCCCAGTAGCTTCATAATATGAGCAAAGACAGCTTTTGTCAGAGAGGATCATTGGATCATCGATTGTGTCTCGACAAGTTGGTTTATTATCTGATGTATCTTTGCCTAAAAATATATAGCTCATGTCTTCTCATATATACAAGTATTTTAAAAAAGTTGGTATTCGAAGATATTTAAGATTAACTTTCAACTTGTTTAACACTCAAACACTTCACCTCTATTTAATAGTTACTTATTTATTTTTGCTCGTATCATTAAGGGTTGATACATTTCATGTCATTATTCCCTCCCAGCAACTTGAAGACAAACGGAGTTTGGAAATTTCTGTCTTTTAATCTAAATTGGGTTTGATCCTGCGTCCTGAAAAATGTAAAAGCACTATTGTTCTAATGTATCTTTCGTTCACAGTGATTCTTTTTATAAAACATTTCTGACCTATCCACCATCCTCAGTGCCATTTTTCTGAGAGGCACACAAGGCAATCCCAGAGGATACGTAACTGAAAACTGCCTTACCATGAGTCTGGCGTTGCATTCAGGTCAAACATGGCAAGATGGCAGTGCGGTATTACTCCGATGCGATTTGCTGAGCGGGTGCCTCAGCACTTTGCACTGTATTCACATGCTGAAAGCATCATCCTTAATACACCTTCTCTTCAAGGATTATTTGGATGTTAAGTTTGCGGTTGGAAGTGGGATCATTACTGTTTTGATCCTGAGTCAAAACAATGCTTTCCCTTCAATGATCCTGAATCTTGAATGTAAGATTTGAATCTGACAGATATTTACATATAAAGAAAAAATATGCAACCCAACTTCTGCTCCCATCACTAACAGAAACCCGCACGACATTATCCTAATGGTGTAGCTTGGTCAGAGGGAGCTTGCGATTTGCAAGATACAGGGTAAAACGTGAAAACTTAGTGGATCAGCTTTATTTTGGAGTTGATTCTGAAGAACGTGAGAAAAGCACATCTTTGATCTAAAGTTGCTGTTGGGTTATTTTCCCCAGTTTAGACTTTTGAGGCCGTCTGACCTTAACTTCAGCTTTACCTTAGTACGATGAGGGTGGAAGTGAGAGTAATGGAATCGTTCAACCCGAAATACCAGCAAAAGTTAAGCAAACACGTATCCCAGTATCATTTTTTTCCGACTAGAAATGGAAAGTGCGAAGTTTAGCATCATTCTGACTAAATCCATTATTGAGGTTTAATTTCTGAGGAATTGCTTCATAGAGTCAGAAATGCATACAACATGGACACAGACCCTTCAGTGCAATTAGTCGATGCCAAACACAATTCCAAACTTTAATAATCTCACCTGCCTGCTCCTGGCCCATATCACTCCAGACCTTTTGTATTCATGTACTTATACTTTTAAATGTTGTAACTGTGCTTGCATCTATCAAATTCTCAGGACAGTCATCCCACATGCTAACCAACCTCTGTGGAAAGAAAAGTGCCCCTAATGTCTTTTTTATATCTCTCTCCTCTCACTTTAAAAATATGCCTCCTAGTTTTGAAATTCCCCATCTTAGGGAATAGAAACCTACTATTAACCCAATCTACACTTCTCATGATTTTGTAAATCTCTACAAGGTCACCCGAAACCACCTACACTCCAGTGAAAAACATTCCAGGCTATACAGCTTTACATTATAACTCAAGCCTTCCATGCCGGACAACATCCTTGTAAATCTCTTCTGAACACTGTCTAGCTTAAAAATATGCATCAGGGCGACCAGAACTGGACACAATTCTCCAGAAGAGACTATACCCATTCATACTCAAACTCAACATGATTTCTCAACTCCTTTACATATTATGAACTTTTGGGCGTACCTTTAAGAGAGCAAAAATCAGCAGAATTAGCGGACATAGCACCAAGTGTTCTCAATAAGGCAACAATATAACACTCAGTCGAACAACTCAATTAGGTCATTGCCTGGAGACAAAAGCAAATTTGAATTCGGCTAATCAGTTTAAATTATACCCCGAGAAAATACCAATTTCCAATCAAGTTTGAATTGAGTATGATGACAATCCTAAAAGCTTATGACACAATCCAGTGCTTGGGGATATAAGACCAGGGAAAACTGAACAGTTGAGAGGAGAACTGCCAAGTCTTGGCATGTAACAGACTGCTTCAAAAAATATCTCTCTGAAAAGAGCCTTTTTGACCAGTAGCCTGTGACACAGAAATTCCTAACAAGGAGAAAAGAAGACACCAGAACATTCGAAGGCAAGAACCTAGAGCTGTGAATTGGCCAAGCTAAACTGCCCGTTGTGTTCAGTAAAGGGGTAAATGTAGGGAAATGGGTGGGTTGCGCTTCGGCGGGCCGGTGTGGACTTGTTGGGCCGAAGGGCGTGTTTCCACACTGTAAGTAATCGAATCTAATCTTTAAAAAGCTGTCTGGTGTTGAAAAAAGAAGTGTTGTTTTGTAAATCTTAATTGGGAGTTTTATTGGACTAGTATTACAGAAGGGAAGGTAAAAGATAAATTACAGAAAGAAATGGTTAGTTAATTATTCTCTGTTAGTTAAAAAAGTGGTTAGTTAATTATTCTCTGTTATACCTTAAGAAATAAAGTTGTTAATTTTACTTTACATAGTTCTTGGCCACTCGAAGTTTTACAGATTACTACACGGATAAATTATGATGTGTTGCTGATTTTAAATTTAGTAGGAGAATTTACCCTGTGTTGTAACTTAATCAAAGGACTGAACACTGAAGGCAAGCATCTAAATGCATTTAACTACCCCTAGTGATGCAAACTTCAATGAATTATGTACCTGATCCCACAGGTACCTCTGTTCTGCAATACCACCTAACGACCGAGCATTAATTGCATGAGTGTTGCCCCAGTTTGTTGTACCAAAATGCATAGCCTCGCATTTATCCAACTTGTACTCTATCTGTTATTTTTAGCGCATTGACCCATTTGATCAATTTTTAAAAATATTCTTTGTATTGAAAATGATTTGATACTGGAAGTACTTCAACACAGCAATTTTGGTAACCAGTAAGATTAAATTTCAGACAATGACAAACAATTATTCAGAGTGAAGATGATTTACACATATTGAGGAAGTGATTCTTCTCCTGATATATGTCTGATATTGATGAGTCACAGAAGGGTGTGATTGCATCGTGATTAGCGCTACTGCCTCACAGCATCAGGTACTCTGGTTCTGTCCCAGCCTTGGGTGACTGTTTGTATGGAGTTTGCAAATTCTCCCTCTGTCTGCGTGATGTTCCTCCCATAGTTCAAAATTATGCAGATTAAATGATTGGCTGTGCTAACGTGCCCAGAGATGTGCAGATTAGGCAGTTTAACTAAGTTACAGTGATAGTTTGGGTGTGGGTGCAAAGTCTTTTGGAGGTTTGGTACAAGGTGATCCGCCCAAAGACTGCATTGCAGACAATCTATGAGTCTGGTTAGCTTCATGCACAGTGGTTGTTCCATCTCAGTTGTTCCACATTTGCTTTTGATTTGTGACATTGATTAATTTTCTATTTGCATCTGACCATAAATCAAAAGTATTGCTAAGATAACAATCGAACGTTCTAAGATATTTAATAAACAGGTGACAATAAAGAAAGAAAACAGGATTTCCCTCTTTCCTGCAAAATATGCATCATGAATAATTCGTTCGGTGCTCTTTCCTTTATTGATTAGAACATTGCGGATAAGAGTTGAGAGGTTAACTTGCGGTTGTACAAGACATTGGTTAGGCTATTTTCGGATAATTGTGTTCAGTTATGGTCTCCCTTCCATCGAAACGATGTTGTGAAACGTGAAAAGGTTCAGAAAAGATTTACAAGGATGGTGCCATGGTTGGAAGGTTTGACCTATCGGGAGAGGCTGAATAGGGTGGGACTGTTCATCCCGAAACATCCGAGGCTTGGGGGTGAACTTATAATGTTTATAAAATCATGAGGAGCATGGATAGGGAAAATAGACAAGATCTTTTCTCAGGAATCGGGTCCCTAGAACTAGAGGGCAAATGTTTAGGGTGAGAAGGAAAATGTTTAAAATGGACCGCAGGGGCAGTTTTACAACACAGAGGTTTGTGCGTGTATAAAATGAGCTACCAGTGTAAGTGGGGGAGGCTGGTATAATTACAACATTTAAAGGACATCTAGATGGGTATCGGAATAGGAAGGGTTTGAAGGGATATGGGCCAAGTGCTGGCAGATGGGACTAAATTAATTTAAGGTATTTTGTCTGCATGGGCGAGTTGGACCGAAAAGTTTGTTTCCGTCCTGTACATTTGTGTCTTTATGATTCTATGCAGTGTCTGTAACATCTAATCACCTGAATTTATGGTAATTTCTTGGAGGAAAAAAATAATGTCTTATTTGTAAGTGTTTCAAGATAGCTAAGCATCTATTTCTGTCTGAACGGCAGTTAGTTTTAATGAAATTACTTCAGTGTGAGTTTCAATCCGACAATCTTTGAGAAAGGCAAATGACAAAGTTTGCCGCTCAACCAGAACTTATACCCCAGGCACGTTAATGAATGTGAATCTGCACAGTGGAATTAGGGTAGTGGCCTTGAGAGAGCAGAGGCATCCCATCCTCTCCGCCAAGCTCAGTTAAGCACATTCCCGTTGGAAAGTGAGTGTCAGCTCTGTTTACTCGCGGCTGGGAATCTCAAGGTGGGAAACATGGAAACAATTCTTAACCGGTTTTAAAAGTAAACCAAGACTCGATGGTATTATTCTATGTACAAAATGAATTTGAGTCATTCTTCGCGGATTCACAGAGCTGCTGTAGACAGTCGGAGCTTCCAATCGTCCTACAGAGACGGTGGGGCGTTGGAGTGGTGGGTGGGGATGTGGGTAGGGTTGTGGGGTGCGGGAGTCAAATGACGAAAATGCTCAGAATGCAAAGGGACCATTCGGGAACCAAAACTTTTATTAACCTGCACATGGGAAATATATATATTGACAGAATTTAAAGTAGGGGAATGCTTCAAATTCGATACAAACTGCTCATGGGGGTGCAGAATGTTTAACAAGAGCAATGTGAAATTTGAACTCTTCACAGAGACATTGATGTCGATCTATAAGCCCATTGCGTCTGCACCAGCCAAAAACACTTAACACAGAGCCTTGCACATCTTGGCAAGTATACATCTAAGTTCTTGTTAATTTTAATACGCAGGAGCGCTTCAACCATCTTTATAGGCAGTGAGTTACGGATTCCCATATACCTTCTGGTGAAAACATATTTTGTGTCAATTTTCTAAGGGTTTAGATGGTTATCTTCAATCCATGGCCCATGGTCTTTGACCCACGTTATTGCCACGCATCCCGCACTCATTGACCTTTGCTGCAAGGAAAATAACTCCAGTGCATCCAATCACAGTTCAATATTCACAGATTTCCGTAAGGTTACCACATAGAGATATTCTACCACATCAGAGGCGTCTGTTTGAATTGGCTTTTTGTGAACTCCACCACCTCCGCTCGCTCCACTTTCCATAATATATATTTAAGTATGCATTGCATTTCTTTCTGAAATGACGTTTCAATTTTTTTTCACTATCATTTAGGAAAGGCATTCCAGATCTTAACAACCAACTGTATAAAAGTAATAATACTCATTTCTTTTGTTTTTTTTTTGTAAACAATGATATCCAATTCGTGAGCTTTGGTTATCGACCCTCGTGCCAATGGAAAATGCTTCAAACTTTTGCCAGTGAGGTTATTTGTCGCAATTGCATTTTACGTTGAAGGAATTCTGGATTTCAAATTTGATTTTGTTAGATATCGGACAGAGGAAGGGAGTTCCCAATGAGAAGAAACATCAAAGGAACGGATGACAAGAGTTATGCCTCAGGCAGTTTCAATGACAGAAATGGAACACAGGCTTGGACAGGTCTGAAGGTTAATCTCTTACTTGGAGGGCGTATTACATGACCTGAAGAGTTGTTCCGAGTTGAATTCTAGAAGGCAAAGGGGATATGACAATCCATCCAATCAGTTGTGAATGGAAGTGTCATAGAATGCACCAAAAGTGTCTGAGCTGACAGGAGGGCAGTTCAGGGGATAATGCTTTTTGGAGCCAAATCCCACGTACACCATTTGTTTCCGGCCTCCTTCGTTCTCACTGTACGTCCTTTTTTTACGTTAAGGAGGGTCATGCAGCAATGAAAAGGAACCTACTGTTTCTTCTGTCTTTACTCCTTCTATGTCTGGTGCAGTTGGTGTGTTGAGAGTTCTGCTTTCCAGCAGAGCTGGGATGTGCTACTTATTTGCATTTTGAGATGGAGGTCCAGAGCTGGGAGGGAAAGGTGTTGGTGAGTGAAGTGCTGAGCATTTGACTTATCTTGCAAGATAGTGGCAAACACTTGATAAGAATGAAATCACTCAAAGGGAGGTGAACTGCTTTGAACAGTGTTACGTCTTTGTTTGCTGAAATGCCTAAATGGGGATTTTGAGGAGGAGAAGCTAAAGATCGATGCACAACAGTAAATCATAAGTCTAGTTGCTAACTATAAATGCATGAAAGCATGATCATTTCTCTGGAGGATTATCATTTGAATACATTATTTGTGCCAAAACATATTCAAATACTATCCACAGATTCCTGCAAACCTGGATGAGAAACCACTATTGATGATAATACAATCTTGGGATAAAATACTTAGTTTTTTTTTCGTTCTGACTGCTTAATCGTCAATGAGGTTTATTTATGATTGAGCTGATTTATACAACGCTGGTATAGATCCATAGGTGAAAGTGAGGACTGCTCCTCGAATGCTGCCTGACGTGCTATGCCTTTCCAGCACCATAATCTCGATTCTGGTAAGGATCCATAACTTCTTAGAGAAACCAAATTCTTACATACACATTGGCCTGCTTGAGATTAGCAAGAATTATGAACAAAAGGTCGAGAGAAGTGTTAGCAATTTAAAATAAAATATATCGCCTTCCTTTCAACAATGGTATCTTGCAAAATAAAAGCAAAGTGAGCCAGGAGCTGAATTGCGTATAAGGAATTGTTAATAAACGTATGTTAGGATGGACAGCTGAGAAGCAGAATGCATGATGCGCGTTTGTAGAAATTGGAAAAAGCTAAACAATACTTACACTACTGATAGAAATCTATGATGTGGAGATGTCAGCGTTGGACTGGAATGGACAAAGTCAGAAGCCTCATGACACCAGTTATAGTCCAACATGTTTGTTTGAAATCACAACTTTCTGAGTGCTGGCCATTCGTCAGTTGAAGTGGCCACAATCACTTGGCACACTTCATCTGACGAAGGAACAATACGCTGAAAGCATAGAATTCCACAGTACAGAAAAAGGCCCTTCAGTGGTTCAGCTGCATTTAGAATATTGTGTACAGTTCGGGTTGCCACATTACCAAAATAATGTGGACACTTTGGAGAGGGTGTAGAGAACGTTACCTGGAATGGAAGGTGCGAGCTATGAAGGGAGGTTGAGTAGGTTAGGTTTATTTCCGGTAGAAAATAGGAGATTGAGGGGGGACGTGATTGAGGTTTACAAAATCATGAAGGGTATAGACAGGGTGGATAGAGACAAGCTTTTTCCCAGGGTGAAGGATTAAATAACCAGAGGTCATACTTCCAAGGTGAGAGGTGGAAAGTTTAAGGGGGGATACACACGGCAAGTACTTCACACAAAGGGTGGTGGGCATTTGGAACGCATTGCCAACAGCGGTGGTAGAGGCAGGCACGGTAGATTAATTTAAGATGCATCTGGACAGATGCATGAGTAGGTGGGGAGCAGAGGGATACAAATGCTTAGGAATTGGGAAAAGGTTTAGACCGTACATTTGGATCGGCTAGGGCATGAAGGGCCGAAGGGCTTGTTCCTGGGCTGTAAATTATCTTTGTTCTCTTTCTTTGTTCTAGCCCATCGGATCCATGCCAATAAAATACAACTACCTTATTATTCCAATCCCATTTCCAGCACTTAGCTCAGAAATTTGTATGCCTTGGCATGGTAAGTGCATATCTAAATTCTTTGTTATGGACCAGCCAAACCCCCTGAAAATGCATTAAATGATCGTCCGAAAACTATTTTTTCTTACTTTAAACATAAATACAAGGTGTCGCTTACATTTTCAGTTCCAGGTGCTATTCAGTTAGTCATAATACCAGGTTTGTTGAAAAACATACTTTATTCTACCGTTCGAAGTTTTAAAAAAAGGCTTCACAAGTTGTTTATCTTCTCCTAGACTGTTCTTCATCTCTTCTCAAATCTGTCTCGAAAAATACCAAAACGGTAAAATGCGCACCTTAATACCACAGCATCGTCACAACTTCAATATTGTAATGATTTGGAGATGCCGGTGTTGGACTGGGGTGTACAAAGTTAAAAATCACACAACACCAGGTTATAGTCCAACAGGTTCCAATTAAACCTGTTGGACTATAACCTGGTGTTGTGTGATTTTTAACTCAATTTTGTAAGGGTTTCTGTCTCTACCAATCCTTTCAGGCAGTAAGTTCCAGATACCCACAGTCCTTTGCGTGAAACTCTTTTCATCATATATCCACTACAATGTTTCTTCCAGATCTTAAATAGTTAGCTTGTTCCTCCACTTGAAGATAGGTATCTGCTTATTGCTTGATAAGCGTTGATTTCACGACCAGATAATATGCAAAGGTTTACACCAAGACTTCCTCAGTAATGGCTGGGATCAAATCCTGTGCTGATGGCATTAATTTGCTAACAGGCGAGTTGATTCAGTCCTTCGGCCTTATTAAATTGCACGCTATAACCTAGATAACATATTTTACGTTGAGTGATATGATTTAAAAATGAACTGAGCATTTCTCGCTAGATATTATTATACCACGTTTAATATTGCTGAGAATTTTATCTTTCAGTTCCTTCATAAATTCATGTGAATAATCAACACATTTTTACATTTAATGTGCATCGCACGTTAGTGGGGCCTAACTAAACGGGCCTCCAAAATTACACATGACAACTGCTTAATTGGTCCATAATCAGACACAAGAAAACACATGCTTCATTGCCAGTCGTGGATGGATATCATGAGAGTCACCATTATGTTCGCAAAGCAGTGCTTGTTTGAAGTATTCATCTTGTTGCACCAACATTTCTGTACTGACACAAGAGAAGATACTTGAAAGTTTTCTTGAAATTGTGATTACAGAATGCATAACAGGCTGGGTTGACAGTGCTGTTAATGTAACAGAGCCAGTATCCAATAGTCCAAACTGGATTGGGGACACAGATTGAACAAAAAGTTTTAATGAACACGATAACATTGTATGGGGTCCAGGTTATAATAAATGCCAGGAGAAGTGCGAAGATGGTTTGAGTCACCCTCATTTCTCGGGTTGTAATGACCTTCTTCTTAGCAGAAGTCTTGGTCACGGTATTGATTTTATCGTCAGCTCTGATCTCTCTGCCTGTCCCATTCTCGCTACTGATGGTCGCTACTACTATTCCTGAATTAGTTGAACTGTTATTGTAGTTTTGAGATTTGAGAGCTATCTTTAAACAAAATAGTTTGCATATTTCCTTACTGAGACAGCTTTGCTCACTTGGAAGATTTGTTCTCTGTTTCATTCCTTGTTTCATCTGGATTGATGGGAACCCACTGAAAGAAGTGCGCTAATTGAAGAACTCTGGCCCCTTTTTTTGGGCACAATTAGAATTTGTTATTTCACCATTTTGCTTTTGGACGGGGGAGGTACCGTCATCCACATTGGTTATGCTGTTGCCATCCAATTTTATAATTGTACCCTTCATTAGACTGGGACAAACACTGTCCTTGCTTGATTCTGACATCTTCTTATTCTCTTTTATTCGACACTTGCTGGCTCGAGATATGTGCACATACAAGATCACCATGATAGTAACAGGGAGATAAAATGCGACTATCGTAGTACCAAAAGTAACAACAGGATTTGAGAGGAACTGAACATAGCACTCGCCATCACTAACATTCCGTTCCCCTGTGATAAGCTGCCAGACGAGAATGGGAGGAGTGAACATAATAAATGGTAACATCCAAGCAGTCGCAATCATCATCATTGCCCTCTTCGTTGTTCTCCTCAAAGGGTAGCTAAGCGGTTTGGTCACACAGAAGTAGCGGTCAAGGCTGATCACAAGGAGGTTCATGGCGGAGGCATTGCTGACAACATAATCTACAGCAATCCATAAATCACACATCATTGGGCCCATCGACCAGTGACCTATTACAATGTAAATGGTGTATAGATTCATGGAGAATACACCTACAATCATGTCAGCACAGGCTAAGCTGAAAATAAAGCAGTTATTAATAGCTTGTAATTGTTTGTAGACTTTAATAGAACATATGACCAGAATGTTTCCTATTATAGTCACTAAGCTTAATGATCCTGTTACAATCACAACGAACACCAATTTAAGCGTTTTGTACGAAGTCCCTTTTCCACTATCGAGCCAACCAACTGGGTTACTGAGAGATTCATTTCCATCTGTTCCATTTTCTGCTATGCGATTCTGATGCGTAGTTTGCGCTGATGAAACATAAATGTTGAAGTTAAATAAAAAGATCAATGAAGCATTTTGATTCCAGATCGTTCATTGAATTCTTACAGGAAAGAACAAACAAAGCAAGCGGCTTTTATAAACGTGAAGATCCTTCTCAGGCCCGGGTTTAATTCGAAACGACCTCATGAGGCATTAAATCTAAACTGATTACAATTTGATATTAATCACGCATGATAGCTTATTTACATTGGTCCAAAATGCCCGATTCACGAATGTTTTCCTTACATTTTTAGTGGTTAACATTTATTATTTTTGAGTTGTTAGATTTTCTGCATCAGCAGCAAATAATCATTTAAACTCATTCAATTCAAGCGAGAAGCAGAGAGTTAATTGAGAACAGATGAACCAGTAATACCCCGTCCTCACATACATACACAAAAAAAAACCAAGTGGGATACAATCTAATTAGCTCTCAGATCACGGCAGAAGAGAGGCTCACGCTCTGAGCTCCAAACCCTGGAAGAAGGGACAAAGCTGAATTTCAGTCAATTCATGCAGTCGTTATCCATTTGTTCATTTTGCATGTGATCTGAGTTCAAGAGGGAACATCCCAGTGAGCACGGCTGTAGGACATGTGACTGGCAGCAACGAACATTACAAATTGCAAGATGCAGAATGATGGATTGTCCCGGTGTTTTCCTGTAAAAATGATGCTTCTGCAACAATTTCGCTCACAGAGCAATGCTGCGAAGATCTTCAAAAAATATGGACCATACGTCCATTTAGCATCTCCGAGGTGAGATTTATTGGTTTGCATAAATGAACGGAAAGCCACAGAACGATGATGGCTTATCATCAGCGACAATTCCTCATTTTTCTGATCACATCGCTGCCATGTTTTACGAGGACAGCGCTGTAAACAGGGGAGGATGATTACTTCTCATGGATTTTGTCATTGCTGAGTAGAATTGAAATAGCATGGCATGATGTAACAATTCTTTACTGAAGCTGGTGCGACAAAAGTACCAAATATCCCAATCACTGCATGTGAATATCTAAATAAATAATATTGCACCAATTAAAATTCCCATAAGGAACAAATGGAAACGAAAACAGAAATTGCTGGAGAAACTCAACATCTGTAGAGAGATATCAGTTAACATTTCCGGGCCAGTCAGCTTTCTTGAGAAAGGAAGAAGCACATGTCTGTTAGTTTAAAATTGACGTTCCAGAGTGTTAAGTGTTCTGAAGTTTGCTGCAGAAAAAAAGTCTTCAAAGTTAGTGCCAAGAATGAAATTCAGCCAAAGCTGGGCATTGTATTTAAATCGATGACTATACATGAGTCCAGGGGAACATATTGAACCATGTACAAAAACAAGAGGCATGGAGCCAAACTGATTTTTTTTCCAAGTAGACAAAAGAGACATGATAGAGCAAATCATCTTGGGCTGTGCTGCATCATTCTATGATTTTTGCTCGTTACTTAAATCGTCAATAAACTTCAGTACGAAATTGCCAAACTGTTGTTACAAAATTGTGTCCCCGATGATGCTCGTTTTCTGCTCATTTATTCCTTGAGTCCTGTTTTTGAATAAACACTATTCAGCTCAAATATTCCAATATTCAGTGGATTCCATTTAAAAAAGTAAATGCCGAGAATTGACATGGGTATGCACTGTTTGAAAACTCAAAACACTGTTGCCTAATTTTTTTTTTAACGCTGCACCACATTCGAAATGGATGTGGAAAAAAAAAGGCTTCTTTAGTAGTGAAAGACTACATTAATAATTTCGAATGAAACATTGTGTTATTAAGATGATAAATCAATGCATGCTTGAATTTCTTTTTTAAATCCACGATATTAGTAGCTGGCTTTTCTTCATTAGCACAATTTAACTTGAAAATGTCTTTTTTTCCCTAATTTCCTGCTTTAATTTTGTCAGAAAACAACCAAGCAACTGCTTCTCTTATCTGCGTGATGACATCGCAAGATTCCTTTGATTCTTTGCAATGCACAAACTGGTGTCGAGTAAGGGGAAGGTAAGGCCACAATATATTGACCGATTTTTTGTGAGGTGCTTTCTTTCAGTTCGTTCATTCCCCCACCCACATTGCAAACATATGAAACAATTTAAAATAGAAATACATTGTGCGTTTGGGCTTGACTGTTGGTGGTATTGTACCATTCAGCGAATGCTTCTATCAAGATCATTTTCGTCTGTAAGCTCTTCATAGTTCCCAGGAAACCATCCCTTTTTCTTGATGGATTTAGACCGGGCCTGGCACTTCCATAGCCCACTCAGCATATCAGTCGTCTATGTCCTTCTCTCGCACATATTTAATCTAGTTTCCTGTTCATTACCTGTCCTGTACATTAAGTGTAGACACGTCCATCATTCTGCATCAAAAGGAGGTTCATGTTCGAACTGCTGTGTGGGCAATTAACATCCCGAGTTTTTTTCTCAAACAATGTCACTGCTTTGTATTTTTTGCATCGTCATGATCATTTTGACATGTGAAATGATTTTGAAAATCAAAACCGTTAACTGTTTTGAAGAGTCTTATGACTTTGCATTTCACCCGTGCTTCATATGTTTCTCGAACTTTATTTGAACAATCGAGTGTATTCCCTTTTATTCTCAATCTAATTTTTCTTTGCATCGATTGTTTTTCCCTCTGCGTTTGATTCTGCTCTTCAACTCTCCGCTGTCCCTTTTGGAAGCATTTGCTGCTGACAAACCTCATTGTTATTACCTATATCTGTGCAAACATTAGTTGTGTTTTCAGAAAAATTCAGGGAAACGAAGCAGCAATAGACAGAAATGCTAGCAGATACTCTTTCCTAACGGATTTACAGGTCAACTGTGAAGCATATGTTTTTTTTCTTGTTTATTCATTCACAGGATGACGGCATTGCTGGCTTGGCCAGCATTTATTGCTCATTAGTAATTGCCCAGAAGACAGTTCAGAGTCAACTATATTATTACAATTATGTTTTGTCCAATGCTGAGAGAAGCTACAAAGCAGGAGAGGCATCCATAGTATTGATGGTGCTCTTTAAAAAAATGGATTACACATGCACAGCAAAATGGTTTGAGAAGCATCAGCTTTAACTGAAAAGTGGGTAGCAAACCTTATCAGTGGTGTATGTTAAAAAAAAACCCAAATGCTCAGCACATCTCTGAAAGAAAAAAAATACGTTCACACTGAAATGTGTCTAACATCTGCTACAACGCAAACGTTCTCATGCGCCAGTTTAGAGGAAAGTAAAGACCACGAGGTGGAATAAATAATATAGCAAAACAGGGAAGTACCACGAAAGAGATGAAACTCGGCAATCATTAGTTCGGGAGAAAATATGAGACATAAATAGCGCTGACTTACTTAAAGGAAATGCCATGGGAAACAAAACAACTTTCATTTGCATACCTTTTTTGGGCCACAAGACATTCTTACCCTGCGGAGGAAGGGTATCAATTAATGTGATTTGAGAAACTGGCATGGGGCTGGGAAGGGGAGTAACATGGAATTTACTGACGACCCTTATGGTTTCAGTTCCATCACTTTATAGCCTGCAAAGTACTTTTATAATGTACTCACTGTTACATATATCGGACATATATGGCTGATTTCACCACAACAAAATCGTGCACTCAACGTTGTGTTAGTATTCGAATAATCAGGTTGTATGATGCTTATGGAGAGAGAATTACTGACCGTGGTACAATAAGTACCTCCCCTGTTCGTCAACAACAAAATTACAAGGGAGAGATTTCATCATTGCGTGCCTGCAGCCAGATCGCAGTTGATTAATCCCTCCAAAAAAGACATTTCAGTATTTCAGTTCTGATCATCTGGGAATGTCGTTCTGACTCTCCAGCAGTGCAGTACTCCACTTTTACAGATAATCAGACGGTGCAGTTGTTCCTCAGTACCGATCCTACGACAGTGCAATGTACATCCAATACCTCTCTTCTGACAGTGTAATACTCCTTTAGGAGTGACCCATCCATAACCCTTAACACATCCTGGTAAAGCGTTTCTGTACCCCCCGCCAAGGATTCTACGTTCTTCTGGTATTGGAATGGCCAAAACTATGTGCAATATTCCAAATGTGGTCGATTAAATTTGTTCACAGCTGGAACATGACTTGCAAAATTTTATAGTCTACGCCTTGAGATGATGAAGGAAAGTATGCCATATGCCTTCTGGAAACTTATCCACTTGTGTTGCCACATTCAGTGAACTTTGGACGTGTATGCCGAGAACTCTCTGAATGTTAATGTTTCGAAGAGTTGTATCATTTACTGTGTATTACCGTCCAATATTAGACATTCTAAAATACATCAGTTCACATTTGGTCAGACTTAATCTATCTGCTTTTTCTTTGCCCAACTCTCTTGCCTATCTGTATTCAGCTGTATCCTATGGCAAACGTCCTCAGTATTTGTAGCTCCCTCATTTTGTGTATTCGACAAACTTCCTAATCAGACGACAGACATTCTAATCCAAACTATTTATGCATTGATCGCAAACAATAGGGATCATACTGAACCCTGTGAAAGAAATGAAATTTATAACTCATGGAAATGATGCTTAATGTCTCTTATGAGTTTAGGCTGGTCTGTACTGTCTCCCTCCATTCTTACAAAAAACGCAAATGAGTTTTATTTTTGTTCATAACATTTTATCAGCAAAGAGGCTACCTTGAATATCATGATTTGGACATGCTGGTGTTGGATTGAGTTGTACAAAGTAAAAATCACACAAATCCAGGTTATCGTCCAACAGGTTTAATTGGCACTACTAGCTTTCGGAGTACTGCTCCTTCATCAGGTGCTGTGGAGTACACAATTGTAAGACAGAATTTATAGCAAAAGTTTACAGTGTGATGTAATTGAAATTATATATTGAAAAATACCTTGACTGTTTATTAAGTCTCTCATCTGTTAGAATGACCATGATAGATTTACTTCTTTCATATTTAAACCACATTCTCAGGTTAACTGTAACAGCTGGTGTCAGTCGAGATAAAATGTTAGGATTAGATTAGATTACTTACAGTGTGGAAACAGGCCCTTCGGCCCAACAAGTCCACACTGCCCCGCCGAAGCGTAACCCACCCATACCCCCTACATTTACCCTTTACCTAACAATACGGGCAATTTAGCATGGCCAATTCACCTGACCTGCACATCTTTGGACTGTGGGAGGAAACCGGAGCACCCGAAGGAAACCCACGCAGACACGGGGAGAACGTGCAAACTCCACACAGTCAGTCGCCTGAGGCGGGAATTGAACCCGGGTCTCTGGAGCTGTGAGGCAGCAGTGCTAACCACTGTGCCACCGTGCCACCCACAGGATGTTGAACGTGTTAACCTCCCTGTGTTCCCTTTCTGTGCCATAATGTTTAGACGGATTCTAAACTAAAAGGTGAGTTAACAGAGTCTTACATGGATCAAGAAGTTTTTGAGCAAAGTACAATGTAACTGCAAGTACAAATTGACCTCACAAACGCATATATGTATTGGATGTAGCTTTGCTCACTGAGCTGAAAGGTTCATTTCCAGATGTTTCGTTACCTTACTAGGTATCATCTTCCAGGTAACTGCTTTCTATTTAGATGTTTGGATTTCTTTGGGTTGGTGATGTCAATTCATGTGGAGATGTTATGCAGAGACTTTGCGAACCATCCAAACCAAACTCTGCGTCTGCTACATGGATGACACCTTTGTTATCACTAAACGAAATAAGTTAGAGGAAACCTTCAAGACCATCAATAATACCCTTACTGGCATAAATTCACTAAAGAGGAGGAAAATAACAACAAACTTCCATTCCTCGCTGTCACAGTAGAGCGAACAGCCAATGGGGAACGTCAAACCTGCTTTTACAGCAAAACAACACATACACACCAAATATTGAACTACAGAAGCAATCAACCCAACACCAACAAACGAAGCTGCCTCAGAACATTATTTCAACGATCCCACTTACATTGCAGCGCAGAAGAACGACGCAGAGCAGAGGAAAATCACCTATAGCGTGTATTCAAAAGATTGGGTACCCAATGAACACAGTCCACCGATTTCTCAGCAAAAAATCCAAACAAGCAGACAAAACACGTCCAGAAACCCAAGCCCCTCTCCCCTACATCAAAGGCATCTCTGAAATGACTGCTAGATTACTCAGACCCCTTGGCATCACGGTAGCCCACAAACCCACCAACACACTCAAACTGCAGCTAATGAAAATGAAAGACACTATGCAGACAATGAGCAAAACTAACATCATTTACAACATACCGTGCAAGGACTGTAACAAACACTATATTGGACAAACAGGCAGAAAACTAGCCACCAAGATACATGAACACCAACTAGCCACTAAAATACATGACCCTCTCTCACTAGTATCCTCACACACGGATGAGGAAGGACACCACTTCGACTAGGACAATCCATCCTAGGACAAGCCAAACAAAGACATGCACGAGAATTCAGAGAAGCATGACAATCCAACCCGAACTCTATCAACAAACACATCTAGTTAGACCCCATCTACCATCCCCTGAAAAAAGGAACAGGAAGTGACTTCACCCCAGGAAATAACATCACCCCAGGAAATAACATCACCAACACAAAGAAACCCAAACATATAAATGGAAAACAGGGATTTTCAGTATTGCTTCGCATCAGGTCCACTGAAGATGTTACCCAGTAAGGTAATAAAACATCTGGAAATGAATCTTTCAGCTCAGCGAGCAAACCTACATCCAAAGCCTCAACCTGAGCTACAAATCTTCTCAAAACTCGGTATATATGTATGTGTGCATGTGGGTTTGTGTGTGTGTGTGTTTGGGGTGGGGGGTTGTGAGTGCCTGTGAGAGAGAGTGTATATGCGTGTGTGAGTGTAAAGTGGTCGAAGTCTGTGAGAGGGTGCATGTGTGAGCGTGGCAGTGTGTATGTCTACAGGAGTGTGTGTGTGTGTGTGTCTGTGTGCGTGTCTGTGTGTGTGTGTGGGAGTGCCTCTGTGTTTTGTGTGTGTGTGTGTATCCGAGTGCCTGTGTGTGTGTATAGTGCAATGGTGGTCACCTGTAGTGTGACATGAACTCAAGGTCCCTGTTGAGGCCCTCCCTATTGGTACAGAACTTAGCTATCAGCCTCTGCTCGGCCACTTTTCACTGCTGCCTGTCCCAAAGTCCACCTTGGAGAAAGGCCACCCGAAAATCCGAGGTCGAATGTCCAACTGGGAGGGAACACTTCTGTCTGCTGATTGTTGTGCAATGCTCATTCATCCATTTCCATAGCCTCTGCTCGGTTTCACAAATACCATGTGTCAGAACATCGTTGCCTGCAGTGTATGAGATAGACACATTGGCTGAGTCGCATGAGTACCTGCCAGGTACATGGTGGGAGGTGTCCCCATGTAATGGTGGTATCTATGTCAACACTCTGACACGTCTTGCAACGCCTACTGTTACAGGATTGTATGGAGCTGTCCTGAATGCCGGGCAGTTTGCTACGAACAATGATCTGTTTGAGGTTTGATTGTTTTTTAAAGGCAAGCAGTGGAGATGTGCGGGTAGGTCTTGGCGAGGTGCTCATCCTCATTGATAATGTTTTGCGGGAGGCGAGGATCATAGCATAAGTTTTTGGCTTTTGGGAAGTACTGGACAACAAAGGGTATCCTGTCGGTTGCAGCACATGTCTGATCCTGAGGTGGTCATTACGGTTCCTTGCTGTGGCACGTTGGAACTGGCGGTCAATGAGTGGAGCATCATACCCCGTTCTTATGAGGACATTCCTGAGTGCATTCAGGTGTCTGTCATATTCCTCCTCATGTGAACAGATACGGTGTACACGTAGGGCTTGTCCATAGGGGTTGCCTGTTTTAATAAATTTTTGTGGAAGCCGGAGAAGTGCAGCATTGTGAGGTTGTCTGTGGGTTTGTGGCAGAGTGTAGTGTGCTGAGTTATCAAACTTTAATGGAGATGCATGTGTCCAAGAATGAGACAGATCGTAGAGAGCAGTCCATGGTGAGTTTGACAGTGGGATGAAACTTGTTGATATCACTGTGTAGTTTTATCTGTGACTCCTCACCATGGCCCAGAGGAAGAAGATGCCATCAATGTACCTGGTGTATAATGTTGGTTGGAGGTCATGCGTAGAGAAGAAGTCTTGTTCGAACCTGTGCATGAAGATATTGGCATATTGGGGTGCAAATTTGTTCCATGGCTGTTCCATGAGTCTGGATGAAGAACTGGTTGTCAAAAGTGAGCGAGGATAAAGCGAATGATTTGTAGGATGGTGTTATGAGATTGGCAGTTGTTGGTGTTGAGTACTGAGGCTGTTGCCACGATGCCATTATTGTGAGCAAGCCGGTGTAGAGTGCCGAAACATCCATTGTGATGAGGAATGTTCCCGGTTCGACTGGTCCATGGGTGCTGAGTTTCTGTAAGAAAGTCACAGTGTCGCGACAGAAGCTGGGTATCCCCTGTACAAGGGTTTCAAGATGCCTTCAACATAGCCGGAGAGATACTCACACAGGGTCCAATTGCCTGATATGGTGGGACATATTGGTATATTGGCTTTGTGTATCTTTGGAAGGCAGTAGAAGTCAACTACAACTGAAGTACGTCGGATGAGGGCACGTAGGGAACTCTGAAGGACTGGATCCAAAGTCCTGATCAATGTATTTAGTTCACAGGTGTATTCTGTGGTCGGATCAGCTGGTAGTTGCCTGTAGTGTTCCTGATTGTTCAGTTGTCGGTACGCTTCCTTGTATTCTGAATGACGATGGCTCCTCCTTTATCTGCTGGTTTGATGACAATGTTGTGATTGGTTTTGAGAGCATGGATGGCGTTGCATTGTGAACTGGTGATGTTTTGTTCTACCTTGACGGTACAGCTGATGAACCTGGCAATTGTATATTTCCTGATGGTTTGAGCATACATGTCAACCACAGGGCAGCTGCCCTCCAGTGGGGTTCAAGTTGACTCCTTCTTTGGTAGCTCCTCTACAGATCCCTATGATGATTGTTCTGGTTCGTCAGTGGCCTTGTTGCGATCACTGCTGGCAGCCTGAAAGAATTCTTGGAGTCTCATTCATCTGATGAATTCCTCCGTGTCTGCTGCAAGAACCAAGTCGTTAATTTTGGTGGTGGGGCAGAAATTGAGACTCCTGCTCAGGGTTTCAATCTCTTCCAGTCGAAAGATATGGTTCAATAAGTTGATAACAGACTTCCCCGCGGTGATAATGTTACCCACTGTGGTGCCAAGGTGGGCTTCGCTATTACTGGTGAGAATGCCAAGTTTCTCCACTTTTTTGTTCTTGGTGTGCATGTAAATGATGTAGTGTTGTTGCCTTGTCTGTTTCGCCAACTCCATACAACTCTCTCACAGTAGGCACTGCAAGACGTGTCAGAGTATGGACATGGATACCAACATTACACATGGCGACACCTCCCACCATGTGCGTGGCAGGTACTCATGCAACTCAGCCAATGTAGTCTATCTCATACACTGCAGGCAAGGATGCCCTGAGCCATGGCATATTGGTGAAACCAAGCAGAGCCAAGGCAGCAAATGAATGGGCACTGCACAACAATCAACAGACAGGAGTGTGTCCTCCCAGTTGGAGAACACTTCAGCGGTCCAGGCCATTCGACCTCGGACGTTCAGGTGACCTTCCTCCAAGATGGACTTTGGGGCAGGCAACAGCGAAAAGTGGTCGATCAGAGGCTGATAGCTAATTTCAGTACCCATAGGGAGGGCCTGGACCGGTACCATGAGTTCATGTCCCACCATTGCACTATACACACAGACACTCCTACACACACACACACAAACACACTCCCACACTCCCGCACTCACACAAGCACCCTCTCACAGACTTAGACCACTTTACACTCACGCACACACATGTATACACTCTCTCACAGACTCTCACAACCCCTCACCCCAGGCGCGCGCGCACACACGTTAACATATGCGTTAAACATACGTTTGTGGGGTGAATTTGTACTTGCAGAGTTATATTGTACTTTGCTCAAAAACTGCATAAATCCATTTAACTCACTTTTTAGATTAGAATCAGTCTAAACATTATCGCACAGACAGGGAACACAGGGAGCCGAAAACTTTCAACATCTTAACATCTTATCTGGGCTGACACCAATTGTTTCAGTTAACCTGAGAATGTAAGTTTAAAAAAAAAGTTTTGTGATTTACATATGAAAGAAGTGAAACTATCATGATCATTCTAACAGATGAGAGGCTTAACAATGATCACAGTATTTTTCAATGTATAATCTCAGTTACATCACACTGTAAACATTTGCTATAAATTCTGTGACGTACAATTGTGTACTTCACAAGCACCTGATGAAGGAGCAACGCTCCGAAAGCTAGTGCTTCCAATTAAACCTGTTGGACTATAACCTGGTGTTGTGTGATTTTTAACCTTGATTACCAGTTACTGTTACTGACCCTCTGCCCTGAAGGCTATTTTTGCTTGTTGTCATGAATGTTGAAACGATACCCTGTCATACCATTTACATATTAAAAAGGCGCAATTCATAGCATCCACATGTATTGGATATCACTGTTTACCCGCGGTTCAGACCTAACATAGTCCACTTACTACTGTTTTTGTAGTTCTTTCTGTTAGCCAATTTGTTATCACCAATGTCCCTATCAATGCTAGGAACGTTAACTCTCATGTTGTTTCCTAATCTAATTTCGGATTAACAATGAGTTTAACAAGGAATTTTTTTTTTGCTTCAGAATGAATAAAAAAAAAGATCCAGCACAGCAGCAAGCTTTTTATTTCAACCGTTCTATCCTGGATATTTCAAAGATCTGTTGAACGACCCTCACTTTTTCTCACTGTTTTACAGTATTCTGGCAATTGTTCTTCCTTCAGTTATTTATTATATTCCTGTTTGAAGCCGACAGTTGCATTTGAGTCAATCAACTTATCAAGTTCTGGGTTTCAAATCCTGAGCACTGTTTGTGCGAAATTGTTTCCCTTTGTTTTTATGCATTTTGTTTTGAATGTCTGTGCACTTGATTATTAGTAGTATAGCCATTGGAATCATTTTATCTTAGTATAGATCATTATGCAAAAACTCTCATTGAATTTATGGATTGTGGGCATCACTAGCTAGGCCAGTCAGTATTAATCCACTCACCGTTACGCTCATTCAACATTCAAGCGACCTTCCCTTCTAATCATTCTCCCTTTAATGTTTATTTTATCTTTACAATTACAACATTAATATTCACTTCAACCACTTCTGCAGTGAAATCAGTTTTCCTATCAATCTTTGATTGCTGTTTTGGAATTCGTTGTTGGTTTTGAAGGGGCCGAAGTGTAATTTACACTACCAAACATTCAAGCCCTGTATCTACTCTAATTTAAAATATGCCCGCCAGCATGTTTTGGATTGCTAATCTTCTCCTCACCCTTTTCACTGTTTCCACCACATTGATGGCGATCACTTGGCGATCAGGCCTACAGACATTTTTTTGAAATTATACTCGGAAAATTATACTCTTTATGTTTATCATAACCTGACTATTAAAGTTTATCAACTTAGAAACAAAACTGCTGTTTCATATGTTTTTTTTTGTTAACTTGCTGCCACTTGTTGGATTGGTATAATGGGAATGCAACAATCACTTTTTCCTGTATCTTAACATGATTTGCAGCTGCATTATTGATTTTTCCATTCCTTCAAACAAACGTTTGTTTTATAACATATTTATTTCTATTGAACTTTAGCTTACAAGTGTTTGGCTATTCCTCGAGTTTCCAAGTATTCCCCTACAATATTTTAAAATCCTCCTTATTTCCAATTTTTACACTCTGAGACCTGTATTGTTGCCACTCACAGAAAAAAATTGAGAGTTCTCAGATCATGAATTCGGTGAGAATTACTGGTAATGGTGGGAAGTATCTCGCTCACATCGTTTAATGAATTAACCAATTTAAGTAAACGGATTATTGAACACATTTTTCAACTGCTCTCTGAATTTACTGAGAGTCAAGGCATAAATATACGTACGTGTGCAGCAACTTAGGAGCTGGAGCATGACTCCTAATTCTTGCCTTAAATAAGGCACCAATATAGACTCAGACTCGAAGAACAGCATCCCAACACATGCAGAATCCACCACATGGGTCGACCATAACAGAATGAAATTCCCAGATAGAACAAAAAGTAAAGTGATGGATTTTGTGTGTCTCTCCATTATCGGTTGGGAAGGACACTCACTATTGCTGCTTCCCTGTGGTCTCTTACAGACTGTTCTGGATAATAATGTATGTCTAATGATGAGAGCATGAAGCAGTAGAATGACGACAAATGGAAACACCAGAGTAAGAATATAGTGAAGACGCATGGCTGTCAACCTATCCTGTGTTTCCGTGACATTTCTTGATACACAGCAAAACCAAGCTCTGTACCCAAGCAGGTAATCATCCATTAACATAACATACCACGTGAGCTCAATAAAATCACCGATCCCAGGGTAAAAGCCGCAGTTTTCTCAGTGCAATATTTCCGTTTAAACTTGTGGAAACAAATGGCTACAAACCGATCAAAAGTGAACACGACAGTGAACCAGACACAACAGTCTGTGGCTGAATGAAGCATGATGTCATGGATTTTATATATTTCGGTGAAGTGCTCAAGGACAAAACTTTTCTGAAAAAGAATAGGAAAGTATCTGTCCATCAATTCAATAATAAGAAGCAAGGTATCCGCCGCAGCCATAGACAGCAAGTAATGGGTAACACATTTGGTGAGACCACAATTCCCCCAAGATAGAATCAGAGCAGTCACTATGTTAACTGTGAGGAAGAGATATAAATATGAGAAAAAGTAGTTCACACTTGTAAAACAAAACGTCACTATTCAGATATTGTCAAAAGTACAACATATCAATATGTTCTCATTTTGATATATTTTCAGATCTACTCAAATACACAGGACTATCAAAATAGTTGGTGTGTGTATTTACAGATAATTAGGTGGGAAACTCCTCAACGAACTTATTTCAGAGCCAACAGAAGTTTTTCATATTTATGTCAGCGGTATTCTGCACGCTGATGATCCTGCACTAGCCTGAAGACAAGTTACCAAACCTCATGGATTGACGTGTGCGATCTTCTCTTCCACACACTATAGTTCAAGAAAACTCTGCTTTGGGACAATGTGGCGTTTCTACTCACATAATCTGCCTGAAAAAGAAAAATAGCACTGGAAGCAATCAACAATTTCTGCCACCTAGTCGATGTTGAGAGAGAAACTGCCTCCTACTGACAAACTCAGAAAAAGCCAGTCTCCACGTTTGATCCGTTGTTAGAGCTGATAGGAAGAGAAAAAACAAACAAACAACTGAAACAATCTGACCGACGCTACCTTTAGTAGTTGAATACATTCAGCCAATTGCTTATTGATCGTGAATCGTGAATAACCAAAATGACAATGTCAGGGTAGCGGTGTTAAAGCGACTGAGGCCGAGGCTCAGGTGCTCCTTTCTCTCTCTGCTGTTTTACTCTGTTTTAACTTCTTTTTCTTTTTTATCTTTAGTCTTTTTTAATCTTGATGCCGTTTGCTTTCATTTGGGGAGCTCAAATGCGGAGACATTGGCGGGGTGGATGAGTAATGGTGGCAGTGTAGGATACAAAGCGGTTGTAGGGAGATGACGCTGGAGAGTGGTGACTTTAGTTCCAGTGGCGGTAACGTTGTTTGGTCTGGTGCAGGCAGCGCCATTGTGGTGGCTGAGGCTGTGACAGCATTTCTCGGCCAAATGCAGGATTCATGGTGGCGGCGGTGGAAAAATATTGGTAGAGAGTGGCAACTCCAATATTGGAGGGGAGTCATTTGTAACAACTAAACCGGGACTCAGCCGAACCCCCGTCAGTGGTGGAGATTCCATAGTCCGACCAATTTCTACCGTCAGAGGGAGAGCCAGAAGTCGCCTGGACAGCTTGGGATATTCCATTTGGTTTTGTTCCTGTTCCTTCAATGTGTACTTGTTGCATTGTTTCTCTAAGATGGCGAGGAGATTGTAGACTTTCACCGTGTTCCTGTACTTGGTTAAAAATCACACAACACCAGGTTATAGTCCAACAGGTTTAATTGGAAGCACACTAACTTTCGGAGCGACGCTCCTTCATCAGGTGGTAGTGGAGAGCTCGATCATAATACCTCGATCGTTACGATCGAGCCCTCCACAATCACCTGAAGCCTTTCATCTGTTAGAATACAGTGATAGTTTCACTTCTTTCATGAGTAAATCACAAAACCCTTTTTTTAAAAAAGGGGTTCTAACAGATGAAAGGCTTAACAGACAATCAATTCTTCAATGTATAATTTCAGTTACATCACACTGCAAATTTTTGCTATAAATTCTGTGTCACGATCGAGCCCTCCACAATCACCTGATGAAGGAGCGTCGCTCAGAAAGCTAGTGTGCTTCCTACTAAACCTGTTGGACTATAACCTGGTGTTGTGTGATTTTTAACTTTGTACACCCCAGTCCAACACTGGCATCTCCGAATCATTCCTGTACTTGGTATGTGACAAGAGAATCTCGTCTAATCTAACCGGCTGAATCAAATATGCCAAGAACGGTTTTGGCACTTAAATGTGGATATCTCACTAGTTTTGGTCGTTCCACGTCTACAAAGAAATTCCTTGCAAGAAGATGAATGTGTAAGGGATCTCAACTTCAAGAAAATTGTCAAACAACACCTCAGACGTCAACGGCAATCAGAAGTCAAGAATTCTTCCTGAAGATTGATATAAATAAAGACAACTTCTGTAAAGTGCAACCAAAATGCACTCAAATTTTAGAGATGCAAAAGGGAATTCCAACTTGTCAAACTTGGTCACAACAGATTCCATCCACAATGACGAATGAGGTGAATTTCCTTCGTGATACTTGGATCAGTCTGTCTCGTTCCACATCGCTTGCACAACCTTTATCACAAGTGAAGCAAATCATTTCACCGATGCTCCCCATTTTTCTGAGGCTGCATTTGCATCATCTCTTGCAGGTGGTTCGTTGTTAAACTGAGATTAATTTTGGAATTCACGTGTGACAATACAATATGTTGGTGTCAGTGACAACTACCCAACGCACACCATCACTTAATGAAAATGAATATTTGAGATAAAGAAAAAAAATGGAAGTCTTATTGTGACAGAGTTCCTTTCTCTCTGCCTTAGAATCCAGTCTCGAGTCCAGCATCAAAATGTTT
The DNA here is from genome assembly GCF_004010195.1 of Chiloscyllium plagiosum. Taxonomy (NCBI): domain Eukaryota; kingdom Metazoa; phylum Chordata; class Chondrichthyes; order Orectolobiformes; family Hemiscylliidae; genus Chiloscyllium; species Chiloscyllium plagiosum. Next base: position 15,982,731 of record NC_057746.1, on the reverse strand, counting down.
TCGTGCTGGATGTTAAAGTGGTACTGTGATCAAACCAATTGATAATCAGTGAGTAAGTCCATTCACACACCTGATGGCTTTTCAGTAAGAGCGGCAACATCTCCTGATCAGCAATTCAGTGGAATGGGATAGCAAACCATTATAGTCACTCCAATGCGAGTGTATGATCCAATGTCCAAAAACCCTCTCTGCTTTCTGTTTTCTGCTGATTCATAATCCATAGCAGTAATTAATTGCTAAACGTCATGGTACAGGAAACATGTATTGACATTTATTAACCTTTGGCTATCCGACAGGAAAGAAGTACTCAGTATAAATGGATCATTTGCACATTTACAGACTATGATTGTTGGAGGCACAGTCAGATCAGTATATGTGTTCGTTCACAACCTATATCAACGTTTTGGCCGCACAAACCAAATGTAATTTTCTAAAATTGCAGACGTCACTAAGGAACTCAGGGATGTATCCAATGAGGAACATGTAAAACACACTCCAGAAAATGTGTACAGGAATAATGATTGGGAATAAGACGGCAATTGACATGCATATATATTTGGGATTATCCAATTTCACAAGAAGAACATATGTCCAGAGTAGTCCATAAATGGTGAGAGGTAGACATTTCTAAATTAGGAAAGGAACCTTTGTGTGCTTGTCAATAAATCTCTGAAGGCATGCATTCAAGTGTCTTGACAGATTAGAATGGTGAATGGAATGTTGGCCTTTCTCACAAGGGGATCTGAGTACAGCTGTGCTGAATTGTTGCTCTCATTATTCGGGAGCTTGTTTAGCCTGCAGCTGGATTACTCTGTGCAGTTTTGGCGTCTTTACTCAAAGATATGTTTAACATTGAAGGAATGTAATGAAGATTCACCAGACATGTTGTCTGGATATCAGGATATGTCTCTTCAGAGAGATTCAACAAAGTTGGTTTGTAGATATAAGAGTTTTGACGAATGTGTCGTCATCGTCTTGAAAACTGCAAAATATATAAAGGGATCAAAAATGCAAGCAAGTTTGTTCCTCTGGCTTAGGATTCGGGAACTACATGTCATAACATTAAAATAACGATGTCTTTCATGACCAAAGTCTGGAGAATTTTGTTTTGCTCAGAGATAGGAAACCTTAGAGAACTGCAGCCTCGAGCCCTGTGGAAGTGCATCAGTTTAAATAGATGTTGGTGTTTTTCTTAGCAATGCTGCAAAGGGTTATATGCCTAGAGTGAAAAAAATCTTGATACATTCAATCAGAAATGGCTAGTTATTGGCAGGTCAGAATTGTCGGTTGAATGGTCTACTTGTCTCATATGTTCCTATGTTCCCAAACAAGCGGAAAAGGCAGATGCACAAACGTGAATGGTAACAGTTTGTCAAAGATGATGTCGGAGACAGTGCATTCAGAAATTTTCCTAATTTTCGGGTAAAAAGAGCTATGCCTGTCAAAAAGTAGTGAAGAGACCAAGAAACATTAGTGGAGTTCGGGACTTCACAGCAAGTTGTTTATCGGACTGAGTGAGACACTCTCTCACGTGCCACAGACCCCATTAGGTTCAATTATTTCAAATCAACAATTTGAAAGGGGTCCACTGCAAGTTTATTGATTACATTAAATTACGATTAGGAAGTGATTCGTGCTTGTTATAAAATGAAGCTATCTTGAAAAGAAACAATGATGTGAAGTTAGGGATAACATAAAGTGAGATGGATGACCGGAGCTGCATTCCAAGTCATGACTGCGAAATTTATCACCGATTATCTAAGGTCTATGTATCTCCACGTGTTGATATTAATCTGTAAGATGATGCGTGTGAGACAGAATTAGAATTCGTGTTTTCTAGTGTGTGCTGGAAATTTGAAATCTTTGAATCTGAAGAAGAAAATATCAAATGGGAACAATTGGAAAAGTAAATGGGCTAAAGCATTCTAAATAAATCCAATAGCATTAAACATAAAAGTACATTGCAATAACTTGATGGGTGGAATGAATAAAGTTCATTCAATGAATGGCTTTGCTGGCTTAAAACAATGAAAGTTTATAAAACTTAATAACTGGATGTATAGACTTACCAGGAACACCAAAGACAGCAAGGAGAGGATAGTACATCTTTCCTAAATTGATGATGAAATTGTATATCATCCATTGGTCCATTTCAGTAGAGCCACTGATGAGAATAAGTGATGCATCTGCTGACACTAAATATATATAACCGATTGAAAAGTGTTTCATCGACAAAAATAAGTGGTGTATATTGATTCCATGGAGGCAGTAATTAATTGCAGTTAGTGAACAAATATGTTCAGATAATTCATTTCAGATTCAACACGTTTTGGTATCATTGCATACATTTGGCCACAGGTGCACCCTTCACAAAGCAAATTCCTTGATATTTCCAGTATAAACACGCCATGAAACCAACATCAATGCACACTTGATGGTCCCCATAGCATGAGACGATGCATTACTCGTCTAACTTCAGTGATCTGTTAAGCATACTCTATTTCGTTACGGTTATCAGCCCCATCTCACGCCCACGTTCCTATCACAAGCAGAAAATATCTCTGACAGAGACAAGTTCTTGTTTTCCAAAACTACAATACTAATTGCCCTCCACCAGGTGTCACCTCAACTGCATTACTGTCTGTGCATATATGGTGAAAATCCTACAAAGAACATTTTCCTTCCCTGCTGTCTTCATGCCCTTTGTCTAACTGAAAAGGCATGAGGGAGGCGTAATGTCAAGATACTTTAGAGGATTCCCTCTTTTGTAAATGGTCTAGGTGGGTGAAAAACAGAACAAACTGCAATTAGTCTGCAGGTCAGTTTTGTTCTGTGGAGAGAAACATAATAAATATTGCAGGAGGATGACGTTAATCAGAACTGAATAAAGATTAAAATGTAATCATTTTAAGGTAGTGAAAAAGGCAAAAGGGTGCCTTGAAGAACAAAATACATTAATTATAAAGGGTGCTAAAGCAGGTTTGATGATATGGCAAAAGTTTTATATTACAAATGCCAAATACTCTTGTTGACTTCAGAAAAGCAACAAAAAATGCAAACATTGATGAGAACAATCGATCCCTGTAGTAAGGTAACACATACGATGAAGATAGAAGAAAGATTAATGAACCAAATAAAAACATATGGGCGACAGAATTTATGCTGAGGTTTTATCTAAAATAATGGAATTTAACGTTCAGTTGACCAGACTGTAGAAAACTCAGAAACTCTGCTACTATTCTTTCAACTTTCATTTCGCTTGATTGGCAGACAAGGACAAGCCAAGGCCAAGAAGGCCAGATTGAGAGCAACATTGGGAATTAACCAACCTAGTATTTCTAAACTTGGGGCCACAGTTGCAAACACAGTGGAAGTATATTGCGAATGGTCACTCAGTCTGTAATTAGATTCCTAAATATGCATGAGGCAGCATTATGAGCAAGAACAGATTATACCAAATTAAGGAATGCACATGTAAATCTATACTATCTGTATTATTGGGTTATGGCTTTGGTTTCTGAGAACGGAGTAGAAAACAAAGCTGATCTTCCATTTCATGTGTTTTTAACAAAATAAACTTTAGAAAAATGATACCGGATTTTGGAAATGACAGAGGTGAGGAGTAGGCTTTCAAGTACATTGTGGCCACTTGTAATGCTGAAAAAGTAAAGCAGTTAGTTAAGTAAGATGTGCATGACAGTGTTGGCTATTTGCCATGAATGGAACGCCATGATGAAATTATATTGCAATGTTAGCTGTTCACCATGAAGGAAGGCTTGGTGATTGGGAGTGTGGAAATTACAATATTTAGTCGAGGAGAAATAAAGCACTTCGTCAGTGTTAATATGTAAACATGCTTCGTCTTGAATGATAATACAGAAAAGTTGGGAGAACGGAATACGCCTCATTGCTCACTCAACTGATAACTCAATAACAAAGCAGAGCCTTCATTGAGAAACATTTCAAAACTCAGTTTGCAGCTTCAGTCTCAGACTGACCAGCAATAACAACAGCTGTGAATATTTATAATTCAGTCCATTCAAGAATCAGCAGCTGATATTCTAATGTCACTACGGTGCTGTGCAATTCAATAATGCTAAAATGAATGGACTAGGATCTTATCTGAATGTTAGTTCAAACTCTGAGGGCTGGAATGGACTGGTTTTGCTCTTGAGGTTCAGCAAGGGCACGTGCAATCTCATCAGATGATGTCAAGGAAGAGAAAAAAAAAACAGTTTTGAAATGATAAATCATGAACAAGCTTAATTGAATTTAATTTGAAGTAGGAAAACCGACGTTTTCTATGAGTGAATATGGTTTATTGTCTATTGTCACATCGGGTCCATTATCTGCGCATGATTTAACTTTCAATTGGTGAGAAGCTGTCTTTCAGATTTTACTTGCATCCAAAATGCTCACCTAAATTATGTGGGATTTCTTCCTGGGAATTTTGTGTATTGGAACCGAGTTTGCTTATAAAGTGCAATTTTGCGATTCATGCTCGTGGGTGTAATGAAAATGGGAGGAAACAAATCTGCTTCAATTCTCTCACACTACAGCCCAACTCCCAACTGATTAATGCTCCGAACGCTCAATGCTCGAAGTTCATGGATGCTAATCGACCCCCAACATCCTTCAGATCGATCATCTCAACATGTGTTAACTCATAATTTCAATGTCTCAAAGCTCAGATACTACGATATGTTCGATGAAATCTCACCAATTTCTATGTCATTCAATGCCACTGACAACAACACCGATTTCTTTCTTTAGTCAATCGGCAAATAATTAGTATTTACAGGGTTCGGAAGCTATGTACTATGATATCAGTGGAAAATTAAAACTGTAACAATATGATGGGATCAATGGTACGAAAAAGAAAACAGGCATATAACATAAAAGACTGTGTCGATGTTCTTAACATAAGGACGAAAGCATATAGGAGTCAAATCATGCCATTTTAACACTTTAATGCATTCAAATATATTTGGATAAATTGATCGAAACTTCAACTTAAGCATGTTAGAGTAACTGAAACACAGACAAGTATTCATTTTCACTACATCTGTCATATCAAAAGCGTGCAGCTGCATAGTTTGAAAGGAGGAAAGCAAAGTAGTGTTCTGTTTCCATTTGAACGGAGCCTCTGTCAATAAATGGAAGGGAAATTGTCCAGTGTTTTCACACGTACTTTCAAAATCATTGTTTTCATCAATGGGCTGACGAAACAGTTTATTTAAAACACAGCAGAAAATAAGACAGTGGACGCTGACAGATTTTAAGAACATTTTAAGTTCACTATCATAGTACAGAGAATTGAAAACAAAAACGCTTTAACATGTGACAACAATACAGAATGCTGATCAACATTCGTATCAACTTTGCTTCACGGTACAAAAATGTTGTGTTCAATCAATTGAGTAGAATCTCAACCCTCCCCAGGGAAATGGATAAAAAGAGAAACACATAACAGTGAACAATTGCTCAAGTGGCGTCCTAAAATATTCAAGGTTTCTATCGGGGTACATTTGTTTTCGGGTTTTCAAAATGCGCAACAAATGAAAAAAAGGTGGCTGGAGGGCATGCAGTCTTGAGAATAGGAGTTAAGATCTCAGAAGAACCGCGTTAGAGCTTTGCATACAAGAACGTCCCAGCTTTCAAAAAAATGCACACTAAACATGGCCTCAATTTTTCGCAGCGGCGGGAATGGTGACTGCGTGGACCAGGAGGCTGCCCGGAAGGTAACATTCCATTGAAAAAGACTTACCTTGAGAGACAATGGCGTCCATTTTCTGCAGCAGGGGGAGATGTAAGAGCTAGGACCAGGCCGCTGCAAGGAAGGTAAAGTACTTTTCGTTTGGGCAGCACAGCTAAGTGGGAGCGGTAGAATTGCGCTCTGGGATATTGAGTGAACTAATATATTTGGGCAGCAGCCGAGACATTACACGTGTAGTGTCTCCCACCCGACCCATCTAGTAAATAATAAGACTTTATGGTATGTTCTTAATATGTGGATAATCTATTTCTTATTTATCGTGTGATTGGTAAAAAAAAAAGTCTTTTTTTACATATCTATTGTTTGATTTCATAATTGCGCAAAATTAAGCTTAAGAGTAAAAGTGGCAGGAGATATCCTTCCTGTGTTATGCTCCTCTTTCTCACTTTGGACCGTTTGATCGCCCTGACTCCTTCACGTGCAGGAAGTGGGGTCAGCTTCAGCTCTTGTTAGACAGCAAGACAGCTCTGAATCAGCAGATAGATTCATTTTAGGGAATCCTCGATGCTGTGGAGGTCGTAGATAACACGTTGAGATTAAGATTGATGAGGGAGAAAGGAAATGGGTTACAAAAGGCAGAGAAAGAGCAGGAAGGCAGTGCAGGTGTCCCCTGCTATCATCTTCCACCAAAACAGGTATACTGTTTTGGATACTGTGAGGGGAGATGGCTCACCCTGGGAAGGCAGCAGTAGCCAGGTTGACCGGCTCTGCTGGACAGAAGGGTGGGAAAACGACTGGAAGGGCTATAGTCATATGGGGATTCAATTATAAGGGAGAAGATAGACGGTTCAGTGGTAGAAAACGAGACTTGCGAATGGTATGTTGCCTTGCAGGTTCACGGGTCAGGGATCTATCAGATTGGCTTCAGGAGATTCTGGAGGGGGAGGGTTAACCGCCATACTTCGTTGTGCATATGGGCACCAACGTAAAAACCGGGCTGCGGCCCCACAAGCAAAATTTAGGGTGTTGGAGCCAAGTTAAAAAGGAAGACAACAGAGATAGTAATCTCAGGATTGTTACCAGTGCCACGTGCTCGTCAGTTCACAAATGAAAGAATAGATAGGATGAATGCGTGGCTTGAGAGATTGCGCAGGAAGGCGGGGTTCTGAATTTTGGGATATTAGGACCGGTTCTGGAGGAGATGAACCATTATTGGATGGTGTTCATCTGTGCAGGACTGGAACCAATGTCTATGGGGTGTTTTTGTAAACTCTGTTGGGGAGGGTTTAAACTAATGTGGCAGGATGATGGGAACCAAATGAGGAGGTTGTTAGTAAGTAACGAATGTGAGGAACTAGATAAGGAAGTCAACATGACTAAGAAGATGAGTAGGCAGGGAGCAGATGATGAACACAGAGGGAGGCTTGAGATGCATTTATTTTAATGCAATAAGTCTACTAACAAAAACGGATGAAATTACGGCTTGGTTTTGTACCTGGTAGTATGATGCTCTTGCTATTACTGAGACTTGGTTCAGACAAAGGTGTGATGGGCAACGAAATATCGCAGTATATAGATGGTTCAGGCGGTATAGAGAGGAACGTAGAAGGGGTGAAGGAGTTGCATTACTGGTCAGAGAGGATATCACAGATGTGCTGAAGAAGGGCATTATGGAAGACTCGAAGAGTGAGGCAATATAGGCAGAGCTCAGAAATAGGAAGGCTGTGGTAAAAATGTTAGGGCTGTATGACAGTCCTCCCATCAGTGAGCGTGAGTTTGAGGTACAAACGTGTAAACAGAATATGGAAAAAATGCAGGAGGAACAGGGTGGTGGCGATTGGAGATTTCAATTTTACCAACATTGACTGGGGTTCACTTCGTGTTAGATGTCTAGAGGGGACAGAATATGTAAGAAACATCCAGGAGGGTTTTGTAGAGCAGTATCTAAATAGTCTAACTCGAGAAGGGGGCGTACTGCACCAAGTGTTGGGGAATGAGTCCAGCCAGGTCGTTGAAATTTCAGTACGGGATTACTTTAGGAATATTGATCACAATTCCTAAGTTATAGAACACTCATGGACAAAAAGAAGAGTGGTCCAAAAGTAAGAGTGCGAAATTTGGGGTAAGGCCAACCATAGCAAAATTCGGCAGGAGTTGGAGATGTTGAGTGGGAGGTAAATCCACATTTGGTATGTGGGAAGCTTTTAAAGGGAGTTTTATTAGAGTGCAGGGCAGATATCTTCCTGTGAAAGTGACGGGTAGAAATGGCAAAGTTGGGAATCATGGATGACAGGTGAAATTGTGAGACTGGCTAAGAGGACAAAAGAAGCATCTAAGTTCTAGGCGACTGAAAACAGACAAAGCTTTTGAGGAATATCAGGAAAATAGGACCAATTTGAAATGATGAATTAAGAGGGCTAATTGCGCTCATGAAATATCTTTAGCAAACAGGGTTAAGGAAAATCCCAAACCTTTTATACATATATAGGAAGCAAGAGGATAATGAGGTAAAGGATTAACACACTCAAGGACAAAGGAGAAAAGCTCTGCATGGAGTCATAGAAAGTGGGTGAGATTCTTAATGAGTACTTTGCATCGGATTTAACTGACGAGAGGGACACAATGGATGTTGAGGTTAGGGATAGATGTTTAATTGCTCCAGGTCAGGTCAGCATAAGGAGGGAGCAAGTATTAGGGATATAAAAGGCATTAAGATGGACAGATCCCCATTTCCAGGTGGGATGTTTCCCAGCTAACTGAGGGAAGTGAGAGTGGAAATAGACCTTAATAGATATCTTTTCAACATCCCGGAAGTTAGATGTTGTCCCGAAGGACTTTCGAATTGCTCATGTCGTCCCTTTGTTTAAGATAAGTAGCAGAGATATTCCAGGTAATTATAGACCAGTGACCCTGTTGTCAGTGGTAAGGAAGCTGCTGGAGAAGATAGTGAGGGATAGGGTCTATTTACATTTGGAAGAAAATGGACTTATCAGTGGTAGTCAACATGATTTTGTGCAGGGAAGGTCATGTCTTACGAACTTAATAGAATTCCATGAGTTCGTGGCAAAGTTGATTGCTGACGGAAGAGCTTTAGATGTCATATGCATCGATTTCAGTACGGCATTTGATAAGGTTCTTCAAACGCTGATGGAGAAAGAGAAGGTTTTACTTTAATAAGTCGTTAAAGGCTGATAATATGGAGGGCTATTGCAGGCTGCAGCGTGACATAGATGGGATGCAGAACTGGGCTGAGAAATGGCAAATGGAGTTCAACCTGGATAAATGCGAAAGTGATGCATTTTGGAAAGTTGAACTCAAATGCTGAATATAGGATTAAAGACATGATTAATGGAGATATGGAGGAACAGTTGGATCTTGGTGTTCAAGTACATTGATCCCTCAAAATTGCCACCCGAGTGGATAGGGCTGTTATGAAAGCATATGGTGTTTTGGCTTTCATTAACAGTGGGATCGAGTTTAAGAGTTGCGAGGTTTTGCTACAGCTAAAGAAGTCCCTGGTGAGACTACACTTGGAATATTGTGTCCAGTTCTGGTCTCCCTATTATAGGAGAGATGCAGATGCTTTGGAAACGGTGCAAATAAGGTTTACCAGGATGATTCCTGGACTGGAGGGCTTGTCTTATGAAGAAAGGCTGACTACGCTTGGACTTTTGTCTCTCCGGAGACAAGGAGAAAGAGAAGTGACCTGATCGAGGTGTACAAGATAATGAAAGGAACGGATAGAGTCAATAGCCAGAGATTTATCCCTAGGGCAGGATTGATTGGCACGAGAGGGCAAAGTTTTAAGACATTAGGAGAAACGTTTAGAGGAATGTCAGAGGAAGATTCTTTATGCAGAGAGTTGTGAATGCATGGAATGCGTTGCCTGCGGTGGTGGTGGAAGCAGAGTCATTAGGGATATTTATGTGCCTGCTGGACATGCACATGGATAGCAGCGAATTGAGAGGTGTGTAGGTTAAGTTATTTTATTTTATATTAGGATTAATGATCGGCACCGCATCACGGGCCAAAGGGCCTGTTCTGGGCTGTACTTTTCTATGTTCTATGTTCTATTAAGTCATAAAGGTTCCAGCTAGATGGATAGATAACTGACTGGACAGCAGGAGACAGAGAGTAGTGGTAGAAGGGTGTTCTAAAAATGGAGAACCGTGACCAGTCGTGTCCACATTGATCTATGTTGGGACCACTGTTGTTTGTGGTATACATAAATGATCTGAAGAAAGGTGCAGGCGGTCTGATTAGCGAGTTTGCAAATAGCACTAAAATTGGTGCAGATAGTGAAGGAGACTGTCAGAAAATGCAGTAGAATATAGATGCGTTGCAGAGTTGGGCAGGCAAATGTCAGATGGAGTTCAATCCGGGCAAATGCTAGGTGATGCATTTTGAAGAACCAATTCAAGAGCAAATTACACGATAAACTGAACAGCTCTGTGGAAAATTGATGCACAAGACATCTGGGTGTTCAGGTTCATTGTATGCTGAGGGTGACAACACAAGTCGGTAGTGTGGTTAGGAATGCATGCAGCACGCTTTCCTTCACTGGATGTGGCCCTGAGAATAAGATTTGGCGTGTTATGTTACAGTTGTATGAGACTTTGATTCGGTCACAATTAGAATGCTGAATACAGTTCTGATCACTGCATGACCAAAAGGATGTGGATGTTTTGAAGATGGTGAGGAGGTGGTTCTCCAGGATGTTGGCACTAACTTTGAAGAGAAGTTGAGTACATTAGGATTATTTTCATTAGAAAGATGGATATGGGGGGGTGGGGAGCGGATTGAGGTCTACAAAATCATAAGAGGTATAGACAAGGTGGATAGCAAGATGATTTTTCCTGGAGTGAGGGACTCAATTACTAGAAGTCAGGAGTTCAAGGTAAGAGGATAAATGTCTAAGGGAGATATGCTGGTAGGTGCCTGGAATGCGTCGACAGCGGAAGTGGTAAAGGCGGGCATGAGAGCTTCATTTAAGATGCATCTAGACAGATACATGAATGGGTAAAGAGCCGAGATAGAGACCCTTACAAAATTGGCAGCAGGTTTAGATAGAAGGTCTGGATCAGCGCAGGGTTTGAGGGCCAAAGAGCCTGTTCCTGTGTTGTAATTTTCTTTATTCTTTTTTCTTCCTTCCTTGTTCTTTGTTCTAAAATGGCGCAACGGTTTAGAATGCAGAAGTTGACTTCTACTTTTCGAAATGAAACACAAGCCCCTGCACACCAACTCAACTTTGCGATGAAAATTTAAGTCCAGTCAATCAGATTGATGTTGATAGGGAAGAGAAAGAATAGGATTACTTCCCTTGAAAACCTACGTTCGAAAAGAGAGGACAGCGATTGCAATACCAAACAACATGTACCCTTTACACATCACATAAAACACATAATTTGTTCCTGTAGTTGGTGGGATATTCTTGCAGAGAAACCAACATCTGTGTTTCCTAGATTTTGAACGTGGTATCCTTGATGTGTATGAAAACACCAATAGAGCCATGTGATTGTTAAAGGACGTTATAAATTCAAATCTATTTCCAGCAATTCTTGTATTTGTTCGTTTGTTCAATTTGGGCACCAAAGTTCCAGTTTATGGAACTGTGCCCTTTAATACTGCTCATCTTCGAACTTTTTTTCTTATATTTTTGAAGGTTGTGTGCATTGCTAGCTGGGCCAGCATTTACTGCTTGCTTCTAATTGCCCTGCAGAAGGTGGTGATCAGCTGTCATCTTGAACTGCTGCAGTCCACCTGTTGTTGGCTGACCCTCAATTCCATTTGAGAAGGAATTCTATTATTTTGACTCAATAATAGCGAAGTAACACTAACATATTTCCAAGTGAGGATGTTCAATGTCTTCGAGCAGAACTTGAGGATGGTGGTGTTCCAATATGTCTACTGTCCTTATCCTTCTATATAGGAGTCATCGTAGGTTTGGAAGGCGCAGTCTGCAGCTCTTTGGTGAATTTCTGCAGTGTATCATTTAAATACTACTCACTGCTGCTAGTGAGTGTCGATAGTGGAGGGAGTGGATGTCTGTGAATGTGTTGCCAATCAAGCAGGCTGCTTTGTCTTGGATGGTGTCAATCTTCTTGCGTTTTGGTGAGGGTGGGTCTACACTCAATCAACCGTTTGCTTGTCACTTATAGGTAATTATCATAGCCTATCATTGTGTGTTGCGAATGTTACTTACCAATCATCAGTCTAAGCCTAGATATTGTCCGTATTATATCCCATTTGAAAGTGGTCTGTTCAGTATCTGAGAAGCTGTGAAAGGTGTTGAATATTGTGCAATCATCGGCAAACATTGCCACTTCTGACTATGTAATGGACGGAGAGTAATCGATGAAGAAACTGAAGATTATTGTGCTTAGAATATGAACTTTCAAAATTCCTGCAAAGCCCTGGATACGACATAACGGATCTGCAATAACCATAACCATCTACCTATTTGTCTAGTGTGACTCCAAACAATAGAGATTTCACTCCTCATACCCATTGATTCCAGTTTCACTAGATCTCCTTGATGCCACACTCAGTTGAATGCAGCCTTGATGTGAAATGCTGTCACTCTCACCTCACCTCTGGAATTCAAGTCTTTGTCCATGTTTGACCTAAGGCTGTAATGATGCCAGGTGCTGATTGGCCATGGCAGAACGTAATTGGGCGTTATTAAGTGAGTTATTGCTTGCAATTTACTGATTAATACTACGGTTAATGATACCTTGCATCATTTTACTGATGAACGAAAGTAGACTAATGGAGTAGTAATTGACCGAATTGCATCTATCAGCTTTTTTTGTTTAAGAAATACGTTGGTAATTTTCCACATAATTGGTAAATGGCAATGTTATGAATGGTTCAGCACAGCTTGTCAGGGGAATGGCAAGTTCTGAAGTACACATCTTCAGTTCTGTTGCTGGAATATTGCAAGCGTCCATAGGCTTTGCACTATCCAATATCTCCAACTATTTCTTGATATCACCTGGAGTGAATGAAATTGGCTGAAAACTTGTTTCTATAATACTGCTGGCTACTGGAAGATGCCGAGGTGGATTATTTACTCAGTGTTTCTGTCTGAAGATTGCTGCAAAAGCTGGAGCCTTTCTTTTGCAGTGATGTGCTGGGCTCTTTCATCATTGAGAGCTGGGTTATTTGTGGAACCTCCTCCTTCAGTGAGTTTAATTTTCCACCACCATTCTCGACTGAATATACTAGGTGCACACAAGTTAGATCTGATCCGTTTGTGGAATTGTTTTGTTCTGTCTACTACTTGCTGCTTGTGCTGTTTGGCATGCACATAGTCCTCCTTGTTGGTTTCACCAGATTGACATCTGATCTTTCGGTATACCTGGTCCTGCTGCTACCTGGTCTTCCTGCAATATCCATTGAACAGGGGTTGATCCCTTGGCTCATGGCAATGTTTCAGTGGAAGCTATGCCACATTGTTAGGGTGCAGATTGCGCTGGAGTACAATTATTCTCCTACATGGGCCATAGCGTCTCTTAGAGTTTTGAGTTGCTGGACCCGTTCTCAGTCTATCCCATTCATCACGGTGATAGTGTCACACAGCGTGATACAGTTTAATCTCAATGAGAAGGCAGAACGTGGTCCCCACAGGACTGTGCAGTGGTCGTTCTTACGAATAATGTGAAGGACAGATGCACCTGCAGCGGGTACATTGGTAAGGACAAGGTCAAATACGTTATTTCTTCTAGTTGATTCCCTCACCATCTTCCATACAGAGAGTCTAGCAGCTATGTCTTTTCAGACTTGACCAGTTCGCTTAGGAGCACTTATGCTGAACCACTCTAGATAGTGGACATTTAAATCCACAACCCAGACTATATTTTTTGCCTTATCACCTGTCACACTTCCTCGAAGTGTTGCTTAAAATGATAGAATACCGATTCATCAGCTGAGGGAGGATGGTAACAAGAAATTTCCTTGCCCATGCTTAACCTGAAGCCACGAGACTGCGTGGGGTCCGGAGCCAATGTTGAGGTCACCCAGCGCAACTGAACTCTGAATGTGGGCCATCGTGCTGCCGCTTCTGCTGGGTCTGTCCTGCAAGACAGCCAATTCAAATTGCATGCTGCTGGCATGTCAGGAACATTCCTAAAAAAAGATGCAGAAGTTTCAAGCAACACAGGCCCTCTTCTCCATTTAGTCTTGCTGATGTATTCGTGGACACATTGTGAGAGGTGTGCACTGCAGACTGAATGGAAGTAAGGCCAAGTAAAATGGCACTTCACTTGACGTTTGTGACTTCAGTCAGTAAGGAGGTTGTGATGTCACTCGATTGCATAATATACTTCGAATAAGAAAAACATCTACCATAAAATCACTCCTTCAGTTCTGAAGAAGGGCCATACCCTATTCAAAATCTTAACTCTGATTCTCTCTTCATGAATGCCACATCGAGGCATTAAATTTCGTGGACAAATGAATAACCTACCTTCGAGAAGAAATCTCCACAAATACCGTCAATGATGGAAGAGAAGAGCACAAAGATTATCCTAGAGTACGTGCTGCAAACTTCAGCCAGAAATGCAGTGTTGACTATCCATCCCGGCCTCCTCCAGCTGTTCCTAGCATCACAGGTCCTTGTTTTCAGTCAATTCAATTCAATCCACGTGATATTAGGCTCTTAGCTGTTACTGTCGTGAGTCCTACATTGCTCCTGAAGAAAGTGAAATATAAATGACACATATTTGATATGAAGTTGCTGTTAGAGCAAAGTGCCGAGCGTAGATTTTTGAGGCAGCCTGATCTGAAGTCCGTCATTACACTTGTATGTGTGTCTTGAAAGTGGAGGTAAGTGGAAACTTTCAATCCAAAACACCAGCACAAATTAAGCAAAAATGCATTTCAGAGGTTAATGTGTCTATCATTGAGGAATCTTAGGTGGTTATAGCTACATTGCTCAACATCTCAGGGGTCTTTCACATTACCTTTTCTCTACGATACAGATTAATTTTGCATTTTGGTGATGTCATGTAAATCGAATAGATTGCTAAAATTGGAATCAAACATCCCATTTAAATAGGATTTCCTCCCAAATATCACTTGTTTATTAAATATTCAATTTCACACCTTCATGTTTCCACATCTAGTCATCTGAATTCATGACAAATTATTGGAATAGATATTAAAGTTTTAGGACGCTTTTATTTGTAAATGCTTCCTAAGGATAAAGCAACTACCTCTGTCTGAAAGTCAGTTACTTTCAATAGAGCAGGTTTGGTGTGGGATGCAATTCGACAACCTTTCAGGCCCAAAACTGACAAAGAAGCCGCTCAATCAAAACCAACGCCTCATACTCTTTAACTGGATGTGAATCTGCCCACTTACATGATAGCCATGGCCCTGAAAGATCAGAAATATTTCATCCTTTTTACGAAACCTAAAAGGTGAAAACAAGGACAGCAGATCTGGAAGCCAAATTCTAGATTAGAGTGGTTCTGGAAAAGCACAACAGTTCAGGCATCATCCGAGGAGCAGGGAAATCGATGTTTTGGGCAAAAGCCCTTCATCAGGAACAGAGGCTTTTTTTTTTCGAAACGCCGATTTCCCTGCTCCTTGGATGCTGCCCAAAACCCAACAAGCATAGTCCCGCAGAAACCTAACTCTGTCTGTCAGTTTCCTGGAGTTAAGGATGGGAATCTGAATGCAGAAACATAGGAACATGCTTTATTGGTTTCAAAGGTAACCCGGACTCGATAGTTTCATTCCATATACTGAGGTAATTTTAGTCATTCTTTTGGATGTCACAGGATGCTGTGTATTGGCTGAGCTCCCAAATGCCCCAGGGAGAGGGTGGGACTGAATCACGAAAATGAAACACTGCTGATCATGGATTTGCAGGAACGCATCTTCTGCATGAACACCATTTGTTCGCTCCCCACTCCTTCTCAATGTACATCTTCTCTTCGTTGTGGAAGGACTTGTGACTGTGCAGAAGAAAACTTGCGCTTCATCTGTCCCCGTCCTTCCATTTCTGGTGCAGTTCGTAAGGTGAGGCTTCATCTTTGCAACACACATGGAAAGTGCTGCTTTTTGCCATTTAAGATGCAAGCCAACAGCAGGGAGAGAATGATGGTGACTGAAGTGCTGGACAGTTGAATTGTTTTCCATAATAATGTGAAGCAGATGTCAAGAATGAAAGCACTCAATGAAAGATGAACTGCATTGAGCAGTGTTCTTTGTTCTTCTTTTCTTTGATGCTATGATAGCTATTTGAGGAAAGGAGCCAAAAATCCACCAAAATAGTTAATTTTTAGTGTCCTGCTACCAACTACAAAAGTATGAAAGGCGTATTCATACCTCTGGAGTATTACCAGTAAAATGTTTTATTGATGCAAATAATAATCAAATGCTATTCACAGATATCTGCAAATCCAGGTGTGAAACTATTATTGTTTGATAATTTAGCTATGGGTATAATACTTATTTTATTTTCATTCTGAATACTGAATCCTCAATGAGGTTTGTCTATGATTCAGGCGATATTTCCAATGCTGATATAGATCCATAGCTTCTTAGATAAACAAGCTTGTTGCACCTACATCAGCCTTGGCGAGATGAGCAAGTGGTTTTAAAATGATCAGGACAACAGTCTGTAGTTTAAAATAATTTACGTGTTCTTTCTTTCTTTGAATGTATCTTGTCAAATAAAAGCAAACTAAGCCAGGAACTCAACTGCTCGTGAGGAACTGTCACTCAATATATCAGAGTATACACTGTCTAAATACACATTGTCCAGTTTGTGGAAACTGGAAAGATTAAACAGCATTTCGAGTGAGAGAGTTATAGCGATCTACATCAGAGAAAGAAAAAAAACTTTGATAATTCTCCTCTCTGCCAGTAATTTAATAAAAACACCTCGTTACTTTAAATCTCATTTTCAGCAATTGGTCCAGAGCCTTGTATGCATTGGCATCGTAAATAAACTTCGAGATGTTTCCTCAATGTTATCAGAGTTTGTGCCTCTACTATCCTTACACGCAATGATTTCTAAAGGCCAGCCGCGGTTTGAGTGAAACGTTTTTTTTTTCAGATAGGAACAAAAATTGCTGCTCCTTATCTTAGATTATTAAGTTGTTCTTCTTCGATTCTCCACCTAAAAGTAGATACTCACGATTACTTGATGAGCTTTGACCCAATATCAGGGTGATGTATGAAGGTATAATTCGAGTCTGCTAAAGCCATTGTGGGAATCAAAACCCTTGCTGTTGCCTTGAAGCTTATAGAGGTTTAGTTGATACAGTCAATCGGCCTCAGTAAACAGCATATGCAGTCTTGGCAGCATACTTCTATTGAGCAATATTACAAAAAGTGAACATTTCACGCTAAATATTCTTATAATATTAATGAAGCTGATAAATTTATCCTACTGTTCCTTCATAATAATCAGTAAATATCTTTGTACTTCTAATTTGAATGGGATGCAATAAAACTGGACTTTAACATTACATATGATATTGCCTAATTGACCCAGTACCTGGAACACAAAGACATGTCCCTTATAGCCATTTGTGAATGCACAGTATGAAAATCACTATATATTCGCAAAGCAATTTTTTTTTTGTTACATTCATCTTGTTAAATGGCCATTTCTGCACTGGCACAACAGAACATGCTTGAAAGTTTTCTTGAAATTGCTGTTAAAGAGTGTATAACAGGCTGGATTGACAATACAGTTAATGTAACAGAGCCAGTATCCAATAGTCCAAACTGTCTTAGGGCCATATCGTGATCGAAAGCATCTAAGGAGCACAATAACACTGTATGGGTACGCATTATTATAAATACGAGGAGAATCCTGAAAATGGTTTGAATGACCCTCACTTCTCGAGATTAGCTACCTTCTTCTTAGTAGGGCTGGTATGTTTTATGAGGACACCACTGTCAACTAGCCAAGAATGAAGTATTTCTCTGACATTGTATTCCCTGAGTAGAATTGAAATTGCATGGGCATGACTTTACTGAACTGGTGCTATCAATGTGCTAACTATTCCAATCACGCATTCATCAAAGTGAATGGGTCCAAATTGACATTGTTTTTTCAAGTAGACAACAGAGGCATGATAACGTAAATCACCTTAGTTTGTACCACATCGCTCTTTGATTTCTGTTCTCAGCTTTGTAAAACGTGAATAGACGTCAGTGTGAACTTGCCACACAGTCAATATTGTGTTCCCTTCTGACATTTAGCCATTCAAGAGACAACGTTCAGCTGAATGCAGACATTAACTTAAAAAGCTGCATATACATATTTTTGAAACGACCATTTCCAACAATTCACCACTGCTTAGTGAAATTAAATTACACCTTGATAGTACGGTAAATTCAAAGGAAAATGGACATGCTGCAGCATAGGAGCAAGTAAATTGGAACTGTATGATTGTAGTCAGTTGTCAATGGTACATGCACAGAGATTTTAGCAGATGCAACAAGACTGAAAAAGATATTGCAAATGTTCTGAAATATCAGAATATGTACTCGGATTGATCAGAGAAACTACGGGTGCTCAATTCCTGCTCTACATTTGTTTTAGTCATGTATCTGAGTAAACGCTATTTAGCATAAATATTCCATTCAACAGTAACTTCCATTTAAAAACAAATCCGCAGAATTTATATTAGTAAGTGGTTTTGCACAGCAAAAAAACCTGAGAATTACAGTGGGGCAGGCAGTAGCTGTGGGGAGAGAACAAGCTAACGTTTCGAATCCAGATGGCACTACATTCGAGCTGATGTGAAATGTGGAGGGGCAGCATTTATACAATATTAGGGGTGGGGTTGGGGTTTGAGTTCTGGTGGGGAAAGGGTGCTAATAATGCGGATAAAGTGATTGCATTGTCAGAATGGCAGTAAATTAGCATGTTTAACTGCCAAACTGGAGAGAAAAGATTGTTCAACTGGAGTGCGGGGACGGAATAGAGGAAATGGTGGCAGAAAATTCAAAGAGTAAAGCTAAAATCCTGCATCATTATCGTTTGCCCACTTCTTTGTCCTCGGCTTACAATAATGCTCGAGCCAACTGAAGGAAGAACGGCTCACATTCACAGTCGTTCACCTTACAACCTTCTCGAATTAATATTCACATTGTGAACTCACTTCCATTTTTTCCCTGTCTTTTAGCTTCACATATTGCATTCTCTATCGGCAGAGAATATACTCCAACATATTAGATTAGATTAGATTACTTTATTAGATTAGATCACTTACAGTGTGGAAACACATATGCGCACAAACAATTTCAAACTGCAGCAATATCAACTCACTCTCTCACAAAATCCTCTCAAAGTTTCACTCCAACTTTCCTGTCATCTGTCGTCTCACAATATATTTCTCACTTTTTTTTCCAGATACCAAGGCACGGACGCTGCTGCAACTTATGAACTGTGCTGCCTTCTCCTTTTAGTCTCTCAGACCCCACCACCTCCATCACCGAGAGCCATTCCCTTACTGTTGCTTTACACCCTACCCTTCCGAATCCTCAGTTGCCATCTCTTTCTGTCCCTCAGATGTCTCTCATCCCAATTGTATTCCCTTGCCTTTGCTTCACCGTCTCTCCTGACATCTCCCTCTCTGAAGCTGAACCATCCTCAGCAAATGGATCCGTTTATATCCCTTATAATCCCAGATTATTGCCATGATGTGGAATGGTTTTTCCAATACCTCCGTCTCCGAACTCAGTTCTTCAAGCAGTAAGTCCAAAAATCCCCATCACACTAATCACTTCACCTGCATCTAGTATTCATCCACCGCTTTGATGTTTTCATTTGGCTGCTTCCCTGCCCTTGATCCTTTCATTAAAAATTGTCTGTGTGACATCAGCCATCTCAAATTCTCTGCTCATCTTACCTATTATAATCTGTCCCGTTCTGAAGTTGCCAAACTGCACACCTTCGGGTACAATCTTAACATTGTTATCAAACCCACAGGCAAGGATAGTTACATTTTTCGCTGACTCACTAATCTTTACATTGAAGAGGCCCAAAGCCAACTCTTGGACACTTTTACCAACGTCCCACTAGACCATAATATCACATCCCAACATCACACCATTATCGTCAGGTTTGTCACTGAAATCATTACCTCCAGAGACCTTCACCCCATTGGCTCCAACCTTATAACCTCTTAACCATGCACAGCCTGCTTCTATCTGCTTCATAAAATCCACAGTTCAGACTGACCCGGTAGACCCATTTCATCAGACTGTTCTTTGCCCACTGAGCATATTTCCCCCTATTGTGACTGCCCTCTTCCTCCACTTGTCTAGACACTGTTCCTCTACATCCTCGATTCCTCGGATGTCCTCTGTAATATTGACAATTTCTCGTTCCATAGCTCTAATTGCTGGTTCTTCACAAAACCTGTGCAATTCCTCCAATCCCCACCAGGAGGTTCTGAGCACTGTTCGCTTCTTCCTCAACCAGAGACCGAAAGTTACCTCATCCAGCACTACTCACCTCTGCTTCGTTTCTCTTTTAATTCATCTCATTTTTGCAAAGTCAAAGGAGTGACTTATAAACACACACATGGGATCCGGTTATGTCTGCCTGTTTATGGGGCATGTGGAACAATCCTTGTTCCAGATCTATACTGGCCTCTTCCGAGAATTATTTTTCAAAACATGCACAACTGTTTCGGTACTGCTGCATGCTCCCACCTGGAACTTGAAAAAGTTCTTAATTTTGTACCCACTTTCCACCACTCTGTAATTTTTTCAAGATATATCTCCTACACTTCTTTTCCATTGCTTGACCTGTCTGTCTCCATTTCGAGAAATAAATTGTTCACTGCCATCCACTGTAAAGGCAGTGACACCCTTAAATACTTTAACCACATGTCTTCATATCTCACGTCCTGTAAGGATTTCATTCCACTCCCACAGTTCCTTCATCCATTTAATCTCTTTTCAGATGATGTTACTTACCAAAACAACATTGTTTACATGGCTTCCTTTTTCCATAAGTGTAGTTTCTAGCCCACGTGGTTCACATCAAATCTGACCTATAATCGCACTTACAGCCTTTCCCCTTCCCATCACTCACAACAATGTGATCAGTCACCCTTCTCATCACTTTTCATCCCACCAGCCTTCGCTTTCAAAGGATCATCTTCTGCCATTTCAGACAACTCACGCAGAACGCGGGAACGAAACAAATCTCTGTCCTCACCCTGTCCACACGTCGTAGGGACCATTCCCTACAGGACACCATAGTCCATTACTCAATGACCGCCCAAACCAACCTTCCCTGTTCCTATGACATCTTCCAATGTAAACACAGCAGTTGCAACACCTGCCCCTTCATTTGTTACACGGTCACCTATCAAAGGCCTAAGAACTCTTTCCACGTGAAGCAACAGTTCACCAATAACTTTCAATCTTGTCTAATACACCCATTGCACCCATTGTAGCCTACTATACATTAGAGAAACCAAACACAGACTTGGTGAACACGTTACAGGACACCTCCAGACCGTGTGTAAACATGACACCGATCTTCCCATAACTGACCTTTTTAATACAGCTTCCTGCTTGAATGCCTACTGCGCTGCACACTGTAGATCCAACATCTCATCTTCCAAGTAGGCACTATACAACTTTCTGGAATTAATATTGAGTTCATCGCCTTCACCTCACTCCAAGTGAGGTGAACTCACTCCAAGTTCCTCCATTTTAGCTTTAGTGGTTGCGTTTTCTGTTAACATGTCTGCTCTCCTCTCTCCTCTACTGCAGTGGGACCATCTGTTCTTTTCAATTTTACAGTTAGACACTCCACTGTTCTGCCATTCTCAGAGTTTGATCTCTTTCTCTGCATTAACAGCACTCTTTCTCCCCTAGCACTCCACACCCTGACCATGATTGGTTAAATGCTACTCCTCCTCACTGCATGTTAGCTCCAATGAAGAGTCAGCTAGATTGAAAACATTAGCTTGCTCTCTCTTCACGGATACTGCCTGACCCATTGTGATTTGCAGCATTTGTTTTTGTTTTCAGTGCAGATTCCAGCATCTGCAGTAATTTTCTCCTTCAGTGTTGAAACGTTGACTGTTGTCCGACACATTCCTTGATGTTGTTGCATGTTCAGAATTCATGAAGAAATAGGCCTCATTGGCACTGAAAGACTAAATTAACAAACGTAAAATGAAACATATCTCCATTAGTATAACAAAACAGAATGTTTTCTTTACGTTTTGTTTCTACGACATTGCCAGCAGTAATTTTTAAACAACTTCAAAGTGAAGAGATCTAGTGTTTTATTTTATTCTCCTGCATTAATGTCGTTAAAATACAGCAAATAAATTCGCTGTTTCACCTGCTTGTTGGCATCAAAAGACACCTTTGATTCTTTACCAAGATCACATTGGCGCTGAGAAAAGGGAAGGGGATGCCATAACATTGACTGATACATTGTGAGATGGCAGAATCAAAACATACTAGTTATTTTAACGCAGAAAGATAAGATGGAGTTGGGAACAGTTATCAGCGGTATTATTGCCTCCAGAGAGAAGTTTTTGCCAGCTCACGTTTGCCAGGAACCTCTGGTTAGTTCACAGCAAACGATTCATTTTTATGAAGTATTCAGAGCTTTATTTGCACTTACATTTCTCCGTCAGCATGTCAGTCTCTTCCCTTGTCCCTGTCTAATCTAATTTCCTGTTTATTGCCTCACTTCTGCAAACATCCATCACTCTGCATGATAACAAATTTCACATTCTAACTGCATATTGAGAAATTAACATCTTGAATTTGCTTTCAGAAAATGCATTCATTTGTTTTTTTTATCACAGTCATGATCACCCTTGCCAGTTAAATTATTTTGTACACCAATACCTCTATTAGTTTTAAGACTTTTACAAATCTTCAGCTTACCTCTGAGCATTATGTTTTAAAGAATTTCATCAGAGCATACTAACGTTTGCTCTGTTCTGTTATCTTGTATTTTCTTAATTTATACTTTCCATCGTTGTTTCCTTTTCTGTATTTGATTCAGCTCTTCAACTCTATTGTCCGTTGTCCCCTTTGCAAGCTTCTCCTGATTTCAATCATGAACTATTTGATTCAGAAATGTTTTGACTTCACAGTCGATTACTTGCATTGTCTAATTTTGATTCTTTCTAAATGCAATTTTCCCCACAAAAAATAAAACAAACACTATACCTAATCCATTAATATTTATCATAGTTTAAATAGCCAGTTAGGATACCTTTAAATTTCTGTTCGATGAGATGTGTGACCTATCATTTTAATAGCTTCCTGTTTTGTTCATGCCAACATCGTTTTTTTGTTCAATTACCTGTTAATCCTCTCCCAACCCTTTACTGTGTTTGTCCAAATAGCTCTTCGACCAGTACAGTTGCACAGTGGTTAGCATTGCTGTTTCACAGTGCCAGGGACCTGGCTTCGATTCCAGCCTCAGCCGACTTTCTGTTTGGAGTTTCCCTGTGTCTGTCTGCGTTTCCTCCCACAAAACAGGTTACGTGAATTGGCCCACCCATTGGATGCGTTAGTCAAGGGGATTGGGTCTGGTTGGGTTACTCTTCGGAGAATTGGTTTGGACGTGTTGGGCCGAAAAGCCTGTTTCCACACTATAGGGATTCAGCCCTCATACTATATGGCAACCAAAAGTGTAACTGTGCTTCAAGAAAGGGTATGATGTATGCTTTGCACAACTTGCTGACTTTATAAAAACTGCGTGATTGGTTTGCTAACATGAGAGCACATATTGGATTGATGTATCATTAGTTCAAGAATCATTTTAATATCTTTCCCAATGCTACTTGTAGCTGCTATTCTACCTCTACATGAGGGGTTTTCCCCAACAAAGTGTTCCACATCATATTTATTTTTTTCCATTTCAGTTTTGAATAGTTTTCTTTTTCTTCAAATTTGCTAATATGCTGCACTGATATTTTGAAGACTTCCCTAGTAGTAATTATACAACTCTGTTACGTGTCCTATTCACACAGACAAAGCTAGATGTAGAGTTTCAAAGAACGAATTCAGTGAGAGTTATTATTAATGCTGGGAATTTTTCAGATCTCATTATTGAATGAATTGACTTATTTAAATAAATCGATTACTGAATCACATTTTTAAAATGCTCTCTGAACTTCGTCTGAGGCATGACATAAATGCAACTACACGTGCAGCATCTTAGGAGCTGTAGCATGAATCCTAATTATCGTCTTATCAAAGGCACCAGTGCAAGTTCAGATTCTAATAACAGCATTCCAACCCATGCAGAATCCACTGCATGGATCGTCCATAAGAGAAAGAAATCCCCCAAGACAACAGAAAGCATAATGAGGGACTTTGTATCTCCCTCAGGACTTCGCTAGGAGTCTCACCACTTCTCTTTCCGTTTAGTCTCTTGCAGGTTGTGCTGGATAACAGTACATGACTAATACTGAGAGCACGAAGAAGTAGAGTGGCAACAAATGGAAGCTCCAGACTGAGAATGTAATGAAGATACATGACTGACATCCAGTCTTCCGACTGGTTGTTTCTCAGTTCAGAATGAAACAAAGGTGTGTGCCACAGCAGATAGCCATTAGTTAACACAAATAGCACGTGATATTGTTTAGACAATTCAGCAAAAGCTGCAACAGTCTTCGAGAGAATGAAAGAGGCAGAGAGAGATAACTTAGGCGTATTTATGTTGCAGTCGGAGATGTCAAGCATTTTCCAAATCCCTCAGTACTAAAAGATAAACTAAAATCCTGGTTTACTGGTAGCATACTCGTAACAGAGGTTTGGCTTCCCACCTATCTCCTGGCAAGGTGCGTGATGATACTAAGAGTTCAAGGGGTGTATTTTACACTTTATTTGTGAAGAGAGGTCGAGGCAGATGTGAAGAATGCTGTGTTCCAAGCCAACAAATTAAACCGCTTGTGAGACATTATTTTTAGTTAGCACAACACAAGCAGCGTGGAAATATTTTATGAAGTTCACAGTAAACCCCTTGAACTCATAGTATTATCACGCACCTTGCCAGGAGATAAGTGGGAAGCCAAACCTCTGTTACGAGTATGCTATCAAAGGAAACCTGAGATTTCAAAGTCAATCACAAGAGGGAAATTGTGACTGAAGATTAATACAAAGAGAGACGCTAAGTGTAAAGCTGTCAGCCATATGGTCTTTCGGAAGCTCAAAGTGCACTACAAGTCTTGGAAAATAAGGGACACGAGATTTCATCCTTCAGCAACAACGAGGAATAAATTCTCTCACGACATTTTGTGAAGATTTTCTGTTTCCACATTCTCTTGTTGAAACAACGTCATATGTACAATGATTGATTTCATGGAACCTCCACAGATTTCTGAGGTAACATTTCCATCAGCTCTCGCAGATGGCAAGTTGCTCACTGAGACCAATATTACATTTGCAACAATCTTGTACGTTTAAATCAGTAGCGATTCGTGAGGGAAGTCTGTTACTGAATGACAAAGAATATTTGGGAACAAAGACAAAAATATAATTAGTAAGTCTGCAGTCACAGTCTTCCTCTCTCTAATGCTACAGAATACAGTTTCTGGGCCAGCATAAAATCATGTTGGTGATCCATGTTAAAGTGTAACTATAACTAAACCATTTGAGTCTCAGCCTGTAAATCCGTCGATAAATTAAGAACATAGAAAATAGAACATTTTCTATGTTCTAATACAGCCCACTTCAGGCCATTCGACCCTCTATGTTGCGCCGACCTGTGGAACCAATCTGAAGCCCATCTAAATTACACTATTCCATTCTCATCCATACGCCTATCTAATGACTATTTTAATGTCATTAAAGCTGACGAGTCCAATACTGTTGAAAGCAGTGCGTTCCACGCCCCTACTACTCTCTGAGTAAAGAAACTTCCTCTGACATCTGTCCTATACTTATCACACCCAATTTAAAGCTATGTGTCCTCGTGCTAACCATTGCCATCTGAAGGAAAAGGTTCTCACTGCCCAACCTATCTAATACTCTGATTATCTTATCTATGTCTCAATTAGGTCACCTCTCAACCTTCTTTTCTCTAACGAAAACCGCCTCAAATCCCTCAGCCTTTCCTCATAAGACCTTCCCTCCATATCAGGAAGCATCCAAGCAAATCACCTCTGAAGCCTTTCCAAAGCGTCCACATGCTTCCTATAATGTGGTGACCAGAACTGTATGCAATACTCCAAATGTGGCTGCGCCAGATGTTTGTACAGCTACAGCATGATCTCATGGTTCTGAAACTCCATCCCTCTACCAATAAAAACTAATGTACTTTCTTTACAACCCGATCAATCTGGGTGACAACTTCCAAGGATCTATGTATATGGTCACTGACATCTCTCTGCTCATCTAAATTACTAAGAACCTTACCACTCGCCTAGTAATCTACATTCCTGTTACTGCTTTTGAAGTGAATCGCTTCACACTTTTAAGCATTAAACTCCATTTGCCACCTCTCAGCCCAGCTCTGCAGTTTATATTTGTTTCTCTGTAAGCTACAACATCGTTCGTCACTATCCACAACTCTACCAACATTAGTGTCATCCACAAATTTATTAACTGGTCCTTCTATGCCGTCATCCAGATCATTGATAAAAATGACAAACAAAAGTGTCCCCAAAACAGATCCTTGCGGTACTACACTAGTATCCGAACTCCAGAATAAATATTTCGCATCAACCACCACTCTCTGTCTTCTTTCAGTGAGCAAATTTCTGATCGAAACCGTTAAATCACCCACAATCTAATGCCTCCCTATTTTGTGCAATAGCCTACCACAGGCAACCGAAACAAACGCCTTACTGAAATCCATATACAGTACATCAACTGCTTTACAATCATTCACCTGTTTGGTCACCTTCTCAAAGAACTCAATAAGGTTTGTGAGGCACGACCTACACTTCACAGAACTGTTGACTATCCTGAAACAACATAGTCCTTTCCAGGTGACTATAAATCCTATCTCCTACAACCCTTTCCAACACTTTACCCACAACAGAAGTAAGGCTCAAAGGTCGCTAATTCCCAAGGTTGCCTCTACTCCCTTTCTTGAACAAGAGGACAACATTTGCTATCCTCCAATCTTCTGGCACTGTTCCTGTAGGCAATGATGACATAAAGGTCAAAGTCAAAGTTTCGGCAATCTGTTCCCTGGCTTCCCAGAGAATGTTAGGGTAAATACCATCCTGCCCAGGATGGAATTTTACGCTTTCCAGAATTACTTCTACCGCATCCTTATGCACCTACATTCTACCTCGTCAACTCGCCTGTGCCATTGTATTCGTCTTGAACATATTGTCTCTTTTGTGTGTGAATACTGATGAAAAGTATTCATTTAGCACTTGCTCTATCTTCTCTGAATCCATGCACAGCATCCCACTACTGCGCTTGCTTGTTCCTAATCTTACACTTGCCATTCGCTTATTCCTGATATACCTATAGAAATCCTTAGGGTTTTCCTTAATCTTATCCGCCAAAAACTTCTCGTGTCCCCTCCTGTCTCTTCTTTTCTCTCTCTTTAGGTCTTTCCTGGCTGGCTTGTAACTCTCAAGTGCCCTAACTGTCCCACCACATCTCATTCTGACATAGACCTTCTTCTTCGTCTTGTCAAATGAATTAACTTCCTGAGTAAATTATGGCTCCTGCGCTCGACAACTAGCTCCCTCCCTGACCGGTACATATCTATCAAGGACCCGCAGTATCTGTTACTTGAATAAGCTCCATATGTGCCCATTCCTGCAGTGTCTTTCCCCATCCTTTGCATACTAAATCTTGTCTCATCATATCGTAATTGCTTTTCCCGCAGCTATAACATTTACACTGCGGTATATACTTATTCCTCTTCATCACGAAAGTAAACATAACTGAATTGTGGCCACTATCACCAAAGTATTCACCTATCTTCAAACTGATCACCTGATCTGGCTCATTCTAATCTAATGTGTAACAAATCTAGTGTGGCCTCGCCCCTTGTGGGCCTGTCAACATTCTGTGTCAGGAAACCTTCCTGCACACATTGGATAAAAACTAATCCTTCTAATGTACTTGAGCTATAGTATTTCCAGTTAATATTTGGAAAGTTAAAATTCTCCATAAAAAATCTACCCTGTCACTCGCTCCTATCAATGATCATCTTTACTATCATATCCTCTATATCTCTTGAACTATTTGGAGGCCTATAGAAAACACCCAACATGATAACTTCTCCTTTCCTGTTTCTAATGTCATACATCCTTAGTAGACGAGTCCTCAAATGTCCTTTCTGCAACCATAATGACCTTGACTAACAGTGTTTCTCCACCCCTTCTTTTACCATTTTCTCTATTCCTACTGAAACACCAAAATCCTGGAACCTGCAATAAGTATCCCTATTCTTGCTCTATCCATGTCTCTGAAATTGCCACAACATTGAAATCCCATTACCAACCCATACTGCAAAATCACCCACGTTATTCTGGATGCTCCTGGTGTTGAAGTTGACACACTTCAATCCAACTTCTTGCTTTTGATGGCCTTCAGGACGAGCAGCAGCAATCCAGTGGAAAACAATGGCAAGCTGCTATAGTTGCTCTAATGGGACTCCATAGTCCAACCTCCAGCTACATTCACTGCTTTCCTTCTGTTAGCTAACCCTTTATCTACGACAGTACATTACCTGCTAATCTCCCTGACATAGAAAGTAATATACAGTCATTTAGTAAGAATTGGCTAACAGACAGAAAATTGTACAGTGAGAAAATGGATCATTGCCCCATTTCCAAATTGTGATTCGAAGCGGAGAAAAGGGATCACACTGGGAAATGGTGTTTTCACTGCCAGAAAATGGGACATGTAAAAACACATGACACCAGTTATAGTCCAACAAGTTTATTTGAAATCACAAGCTTTCTGAGTGCTGGCCCTTCGTAAGTTGAAGTGCCCACAATCACTTGGCACACTTCATCTGACGAAGGAACAACACGGCGAAAGCATAGAATTCCACAGCACAGAAAAAAGGCCCTTCAGCCCATCGGATCCATGCCAATAACATAGAACTACCTTATTATTCCAATCCTATTTCCAGCACTTAGCCCCGAAATTTGTATGCCTTGGCATGGTAAGTGCATATCTAAATTCTTTGTTATGGACCAGCCCAAACACCCTGAAATTACATTTAAAAGATAGTCCAAACTCTATTTTTTTCTTATTTTAAACGTAAATGTAAGGTGTCGCATACATTTTCAGTTCCAGATGCAATTGAGTTAGTCATAATGCTTTATAGGAAGACATAATTTATTCTACTGTTCGAAGTTTAAAGCAAAAACAAGGCTTCACACGTTGTTTATCTTCTCAGAGATTGTGCTTCATCTCTTCTCAAATCTGTCTCGAAAAAAAAACAAAACGGTAAAATCCACATGTTAATGCAACAGCATCGTCACAACTTCAATCTTGTAAGGGTTTCTGTCTCCACCATTCCTTACAGGTAGGAAGTTCCAGATACCCACAGTCCTCTGTGTGAAACTCTTTTCCTCATATATCCACTACAATGTTTCCTCCAGATCTTAAATAGTTAGCTCGTTCCTCTTCAGTTCTCCACTTGAAGACAGGTATCTATCTATTGCTTGAAAAGCGTTGATTTCACGACCAGATAATATGCGGAGGTTTAGACCAAGACTTCCTCAGTAATGGCTGGGATCAAACCTCTTGCTGTTGGCATTAATTTGCTAACATGCGAGTTGATTCAGCCCTTTGGCCTTATTAAATTGCACACTGTAACCTAGGTAGTGTTTTTTTACGTTGAGTGATATTATTTAAAAATGAACTGAGCATTTCTCGCTGGATATTATTATACCACGTTTAATGATGCTGTGGACTTTATCTTTCAGTTCCTTCATAAACTCGTGTGAATAATCACACATTTTAACTTTTCATGTGCATCGCATATTAGTGGGGCATAATGAAACGCGCCTCCAACATTATTCATATCAACTGCTTAATTTATCCATAATCTGGCACAAAAAACACATTGGCTTCATTGCCAGTCGTGGATGGATATTATGAGAGTCACCATTATGTTCGCAAAGCAGTGCTTGTTTGAAGTATTCGTCTTGTTGCACCAACATTTCTGTACTGACATAAGAGAAGATACTTGAAAGTTTTCTTGAAATTGTGATTACAGAGTGCATAGCAGGCTGGGTTGACAGTGCTGTTGATGTAACAGAACCAGTATCCAATAGTCCAAACTGGATTGGGGACACAGATTGAACAAAAGGTTTTAATGAACACGATAACATGGTATGGGGTCCAGGTTATAATAAATGCCAGGAGAATTGCGAAGATAGTTTGAGTCACCCTCATTTCTCGGGTTGTAATGGCCTTCTTGTTAGCAGGACTCTTGGTCACGGTATTGATTTTATCGTCAGCTCTGACCTTTCTGCCTGTCCCATTCTCGCTACTGATGGTTGGTACTATTCCTGAATTAGTTGAACTGTTATTGTAGCTTTGAGATTTGCGAGCTATCTTTAAACAAAATAGTTTGCATATTTCCTTACTGAGACAGCTTTGCTCACTTGGAAGATTTGTTCTCTGTTGCATCATTCCTTGTTTCATCTGGTTTGATGGGAACCCACTGAAAAAAGTGGGCTCATTGAATAACTCTGGCCCCTTTTCTTGGGCACAATTAGAATTTGTTATTTCACCATTTTGCTCTTGGACGGGGGAAGTACCGTCATCCACATTGGTTATGCTTGTGCTATCCATTTTTTTCATTTTATCCTTCATTAGACTGGGACAACCGCTGTCCTTGCTTGACTCTGACATCTTCTTATTATCTTTTATTTGACACTTGCTGGCTCGAGATATGTGCGCATACAAGATCACCATGATAGTAACAGGGAGATAAAACGCGACTATCGTAGTACCAAAAGTAACAACAGCATTTGAGAGGAATTGAACATAGCACTCGCCATCACTAACATTCCGTTCACCTGTGATAAACTGCCAGACGAGAATGGGAGGAGTGAACATAATAAATGGTAACATCCAAGCAGTCGCAATCATCATCATTGCCCTCTTCGTTGTTCTTCTCAAAGGGTAGCTAAGCGGTTTGGTCACACAGAAGTAGCGGTCAAGGCTGATCACAAGGAGGTTCATGGCGGAGGCATTACTGACAACATAATCTACAGCAAGCCATAAATCACATATCACTGGGCCCATCGACCAGTAACCTGTTACAATGTAAATGGTGTATAGATTCATGGAGAATACACCTACAATCAGATCTGCGCAGGCTAAGCTGAAAATAAAGTAGTTATTAATAGTTTGTAATTGTTTGTTGACTTTAATAGAACATATGACCAGAATGTTTCCTATTATAGTCACTAAGCTTAATGATCCTGTTACAATCACAACGAAGACCAATTTAAGCGTTTTGTAAGAAGTCCCGTTTCCACTATCGAGCCAGCCAGTTGGGTTACTGAGAGATTCATTTCCATCTGTTCCATTTTCCGCTATCCGATTCTGATGCGTAGTTTGCGCTGATAAAACATAAATGTCGAAAGTGGATAAAAAGATCAGTAAAGCATTTTGATTCCAGATCGGTCATTGAATTCATACAGGAAAGAACAAACAAAGCAAGCGGCTCTTATAAACGTGAAGATCCTTCTCATGCCCCGGTTTAATTCGAAATGAGCTCACGGGGCATTAAATCTAAACTGATTTCAATTTTATATTAATCACGCGGGTTAGCTTATTTACAGTGGTCCAAAATGCCCGAAGCACGAATGTTTTCTTTACGTTTTGAGTTGTCAACATTTATTAATTTTGAGTTGGTAGAATTTGTGTATCAGCAGCAAATAATCATTTAAACTTATTCAATTCAAGCAGTAGCGGAGAGTTAATGGAGAACAGATGACCAGTAATAACCTGTCCTCACATACACACACACAAAAGCTCACGTACGATACAACCTAATTAGCTCTCAGATCTCGGCAGAAGAGAGGCTCATGCTCTGAGCTCTAAACCCTGGAGGAAGGGTGAAGCCTGAGTTTGAGTCAATTCATAGTATAGTTATCCTTTTGATTACTTTTCATGAGATCTCAGTTCAAGAGGGCGAGTCCCACTGAGCACGCTTGTCGGGCATGCGACTGGCAGCAATGAACATTACATATTGGAAGACGCAGAATGATGGATTGTCCCTGTGTTTTCCTGTCAAAATGATGTTTCTGCAACAATTCCGCCCTCAGAGCAATCCTTCAAAGATCCTCAAAACATTGACCATACGTCCATTAAACAGCTTCGAGGTGAGATTTAAAGGTTGGCATAAATGAACGGAAAACCACAGAATGATAATGGCTTATCACCAGCGACACTTCCTCATTTTTCTGATCACATCGCTGCCATGTTTTATGAGGACAGCGCTGTAAACAGGGGAGGATGATTACTTCTCATGGATTTTGTCATTGCTGAGTAGAATTGAAATAGCATGGCATGATGTAACAATTCTTTACTGAAGCTAGTGCTGCAAAAGTACCTAATATCCCAATCACTACATGTGAATATCTAAATACATAATATTACATCGATTTAAAATTCCCATAAGGAACAAATGGAAACGAAAACAGAAATTGCTGGAGAGACCAGGGAACATATTGAACCATGTACAAAAACACGGGGAATGGAGAAAAACTGACTTTTCTTTTTCAAGTAGATAAAAGAGACATGATAGAGCAAATCATCTTGGACTGCACTGCATCATTCTATGGTTTCTGCTCGTCACTTAAATCGTCAATAGACTTCAGTACGAAATTGCCAAACTGTAGCTACAAAATCGTGCCCCTGATGATGCTCGTTTCCTGCTCATTTATTCTTTTAGTCCTGTTTTTGAATAAACACTATTCAGCGCAAATTTTCCATTCGACAGTGGGTTCCATTTAAGAAAGTAAATGCCGAGGATTATGGGTATGCACTGTTTGAAAACTCAACACACTGTTGTCTATTTCTTTTAACGCTTCGCGAAGTTCGGAATGGATGTAGAAAATTAAAGCCTCATTTGCAGTGAAAGACTATATTAATAATTTAGAATGAAAGATTGTGTTATTTTGATAACAAATCAATGCATGCTTGAGGTTTTTTTTTTAATCCACGATATTAGTAGCTGGCTTTTCTTCTTCAGCACAATTTAACTTTAAAGCTACTTTGTTTTCTAATTTCCTGCTTAAATTTTGTCAGAAAACAACCAAGCAACTGCCTGTCTTACCTGCTTGATGACATCGCAAGATTCCTTTGATTCTTTGCAATGCACAAATTGGTGTCGAGTAAAGGGAAGGTAATGCCACAATATATTGACCGATTTTTTGTGAGGTGCTTTCTTTCAGTTCATTCATTCCCCCAACCACATTGCAAACATGTGAAGCAATTTAAAATAGAAATACATTGTGCGTTTGGGCTTGAATGTTTGTATTGTACCATCCAGAGAATGCTTCTATCAAGATCACTTTCGTCTGTAAGCGCTTCATAGCTCCCAGGAAACCATTCTTTTTTTTGAAGGATTTAGACCGTGCCTAGCACATTCATAGCCCACTCAGCATGCCAGTAGTCTATGCACTTCGCTCGGACATATTTAATCTAGTTTCCTGTTCATTACCTGTCCTGTACATTAATTGTACACATGTCCATCCTTCTGCATCATAAGGGGTTTCATGGTCTAACTGTTGTGTGATCAATTAACATCCCGAGTTTTCTCTCAAACAATGTCACTGCCTTGTATTTTTTGCATCGTCATGATCATTTTGACATGTGAAATGATTTTGAAAATCAAAAGCATTAACTGTTTTGAAGAGCTGTGACTTTGAATTTCACCCATGCTTCATATTTTCTCGAACTTTATTTGAACAATCGAGTCTGTCCATTTTTATTCTCAATCTATATTTCTTTGCATCGATTGTTTTTCCCTCTGCGTTTGATTCTGCTCTTCAACTCTCCTTTCCGCTGTCCCTTTTGGAAGCTTTTTATGTTGACAAACCTCATAGTTATTCCTCTATTCATGCAAACATTAGTTGTGTTTTCAGAAAAATTCAGGTAAACGAAACAATAATAGACAAAAATGCGAGCAGATACTCTTCTCCAACGGATTTACAGATCAAATGTGAAGCTTGTGTTTTTTTCCTTGGATAGTCGTTCACAGGATGACGGCATTGCTGGCTTGGCCAACATTTATTGCTCATTATTACTTGCCCAAAGGACAGCTCAGAGTCAACTATATTATTACAATTATGTTTCGTCAAATGCTGAGGGATGCTAAAAGGCAGGAGAGGTATCCATAGTATTGATGGTGCTCAGTTAAAAAAATAATTACACGTATGCTGCAAAATGTTTTAAGAAGCAACAGCTGTAACTGAAAAGTGGGTAGCAAATCTTATCAGTGGTGTATGTTAAAAAAAAACCCAAACGCTCAGCACTTCTCTGAAAGAAAAAATATGTTCACACTGAAATGTGTTTAGGGCAGCATCGTGGCTTCGTGGTCCCAGGTTCGATTCCAGCCTCGACGGACTGTCTGTGTGCAATTTGCACAAGTTTTGTGATTGACATATGAAAGAAGTGAAACTACCACGGTCATTCTCACAGATGAGAGCTTTAACAAACTATAAAGTTATTTTTCAATGTATAATTTCAGTTACATAACACTGTAAATATTTGCTATAAATTCTTTGTCGTACAATTGTGTATTCCACAAACATCCGATGAAGGAGCAACGCTCTGAAAGCTAATGCTTCCAGTTAAATCTGTTGGACTATAACCTGGTTTGTGTGATTTTTAAACTTCATTATCAGTTGCTGTTACTGCCCTTCTGCCCTGAAGGCTAATTTTACTTCTTATCATGAATGTTGAAACGATACCCTGTCAACTAACTGCACACCATTAACATATTAGAAAGGCACAATTCATAGCATCGACGTGTATTGGATATCACTATTTACCCGCGGTTCAGACCTAAAATCGTCCACTTATTACCATTCTTTTAGTTCTTTCTGTTAGCCAATTCGTTATCACCAATGTCCCTATCAATGCTAGGGGCATTAACTAATATTTTGATTCCTAATCTAATTTCGGAATAACAATGAGTTTAATAAGGAATAATTGTTTTTGCTTCAGAATTATGTTTTAAAAATCCAACACAACAACAAGCTTTTTGGTTCAACCGTTCAATCCTGATTATTTCAAAGATCTGTTGAACGACCCTCACTTTTTCTCACCGTTTTACAGTATTCTGGCAAATGTTCTTCCTTCAGTTATTTATTACATTCCTGTTTGAAGCCGACAATTGCATTTGTGGCAATCAAAACATCAAGCTCTGGGTTTCAAATCCTGAGCACTGTTTGTGCGAAATTGTTTCCCTTTGTCTTTGTGCATTTTTGTTTTGAAAGTCTGTGCACTTGATTATTAGTATTATAGCCATTGGAATCATCTTGCCTTGTTATATATCATTATGCAAAAAAAAATGTCCTTTGATTTATGGATTGTGGGCATCAATATCCAGGCCAGTCAGTATTAATCCATTCACCGTTGCGCTCATAAAACATTCAAGCAACCTTCCCTTTTAATCATTCTCCATTTAATGTTTACTTTTTCCTTATAATCACAACATTAATACTCACTTGAACCACTCTTGCAGTGGAATCAGTTTTCCTATCAATTTTTGATTGCTGTTTTCAGAATTTGCTGCTGGTTTTGAAGTGTAACTTTCACCAACAAACATTCAAGCACTGTATCTACTCTAATTTAAAAGGTGCACGCCAGCATCGTTTGGATTGCTAATCTTCTCCTCAAACTTTTCACTGTTCCTACCACATTTGAAATTATACTCGAAAAGGTTTTGTATTTATGTTTATCATAACCTCCTGACTATTAAAGTTTTACAACTTAGAAACAAAACTGCTGTTTCATTTGTTTATTTTTCGTCACCTTGCTGCCACTTGTTGGATTGCGATAACAGTAATGCAACAATCGCTTTTTACTGTATGTCGACATGATTTGCAGTTGCATTATTGCTATTTCCAGGTAAGGAGTCCTTCAAATCAGAGTTTGTTCCACAACACATTTATTTCTACTGAATTTTAGCTTACAAGTGTTCGGCAATTCCTCACGTTTCTAAATATTCCCCCTTCAATATTTTAAAATCCTCCTTATTTCCAATTTTTGCACTCTGAGACCTGTATTGTTGCCACTCACAGAACAAAACCTAGACTTCTTAGATCATGAATTCAGTGAGAATTACTATTACTGGTGGGAAGTATCTCGCTCACATCGTTTAATTAATTAACCAATTTAAGTAAACGGTTTATTGAACACATTTTTCAATTGCTCTCTGAACTTCCTGAGAGTCATGGCATAAATGCAAGTACGTGTGCAGCAACTTAGGAGCTGGAGCATGACTCCTAATTCTTGCCTTAAATAAGGCACCAATATAGACTCAGACTCGAAGAACATCATTCCAACACATGCAGAATCCACCACATGGATCGACCATAACAGAATGAAATACCCAGACAGAACAAAAAGTAAAGTGTTCGTCTTTGTGTGTCTCTCCATCACCAATTCACAAGGACGCTCACCATTGCTGCTTCCCTGTAGTCTCTTACAGACTGTTCTGGATAGTAACATATGTCTAATGATGAGAACATGAAGCAGTAGAATGACGACAAATGGCAACACCAGAGTAAGAATATAGTGAAGACGCATGGCTGCCAAACTGTCCAGTGTTTCTGTAACATTTGTTGATGCACAACAAAACCAATCTTTGTACCCAAGTCGATAATTATCCGTTAACATAACATACCACGTGATGTTCTTTATAGCGCTCAGTAAAATCACCGATCCCAGGGCAAAAGCCGCAGTTTTCTCAGTGCAATATTTACGTTTAAACTTGTGGCAACAAATGGCTACAAACTGATCAAAAGTGAACACGACAGTGAACCAGACACAACAGTCTGTGGTTGAATGCAGCATGATGTCATGGATTTTATATATTTCGGTGAAGTGCTCAAGAACAAAACTTTTCTGAAAAAGAATAGGAAAGTATCTGTCCATCAGTTCAATAATAAGAAGCAAGGTATCCGCCGCAGCCATAGACAGCAAGTAATGGGTAACGCATTTGGTGAGACCACAGCTCCCCCGAGATAGAATCAGAACAGTCACTATGTTAACTGTGAGGAAGAGATATAAATATGAGAAAAAGTAGTTCACTCGTGTAAAAATAACAACGTCACTATTCAGAAATTGTGAAAAGTACAATATATCAATATGTTCTCATTTTGATATATTTTCAGATCTACTCAAATGCACATGATTGTCATTTATAGATGATTCGGTGGAAAACTTCTCAACGAACTTATTTCAGAGCCAACAGAAGGTTTTAATATTCATGTTAGCGATATTCTGCACGCTGGTGATGCTGCACTAATTATGTAGCCTGAAGACAAGCTAGCAAACCTCAACATGTCATGGATTGATGTGTGTGATCTTCTCCTCCACACATTCAAATTCAAGAAAACTCTGCTTTGGGACAGCGTGATGTTTCTACTCACATAATCAGACTGAAAAAAAAAACACACAGCACTGGAAGCAATCAATAACTTCTGCCAACTCGTCTATGTTGTGAGAAAACTGTCTCCTACTGACAAACTCAGAAAAAGGAAGTCTCCACGTTTGAACTTTTGTCAGAACTGATAGGAAGAGAAAAAATATCTGAAACAATCTGACCGACACAACCTTGAGTGGTTGAATACCTTCAGCCAATTGCTTATTTGTCGTGAAGCTTGAATAAGCAAAATGTCAAAGTCAGGGTCGCGGCGTTGAAGCTCACGTGCCCGAGGCTCACGTGCTCCTTTCTCTCTCTCTGCTTTTTTACTCTGTTTTTACTTCTTTTTCTTTTTTTATCTTTAGTCTTTTTAATCTTGGCGTCGTTTGCTTCCATTAAGGGAGCTCAAGTGCGGACACTTTGGTGGGGCGGAAGAGGAATGACGGCAGTGTAGGGCACAAAGCGGCTGTCGTGAGATGATTCTGGAGAGTGGTGACTTTAGTTCCAGTGGCGGTAACGTCGTTTGGTCTGGTGCAGGCAGCGCCAATGTGGTGGCTGAGGCTGTGGCAGCATTGCTCCACCCAATGCAGGATTCATGGTGGCAGCGGTGGAAAAAATATTAGTAGAGAGTGGCAACTCCAAGTTGTAGGGGAGTCATTTGTAACAAATGAACCAGGACTCTTCTGAACCCTTGTCGGTGGTGGAGATTCTATGGTCCGACCAAATTGTGCCAGCAGAGGGAGAGCCAGAAGTCGTCATTCCATTCCATTGGGACATTCCATTTGGTTTTGTTCCTGTTCCTTTGATTTGTACTTGTTGCATTGTTTCTCTAAGATGGCGAGGAGATTGTAGACTGTTTCCTCTTTTCTCTGTGTTCCTGTAATTGGTATGAGGCAATAGAATCTAATCTAATCTAACCAGCTAAATCAAATATGCCAAGAACGGTTTTGGAACTTAAACAGTGGATACCTCACTAGTTTTGGTAGTTCAACGTCTACAAATAAATTCCTTGCAAGGAGATGAGTGTGTAAGGGAGCACCACTTCAAGAAGATTTTCAAACAAAACCTTAGATGTCAATGGCAATCACAAGTCTAGAATTCTTCCTGTAGATTGATATAAATTAAGTCAACGTCTGTAAAGTGCAACCAGAATGCTCTCAAATTTTAGAGATGTAAAGGGGAATTCCAACTTGTCAAACTTTGTCACAATAGATTTCATCCCCAATGACGGATGGGGTGAATTCCCTCGTCGTACTTGGATCAGTCACTCTCGTTCCACCTTCATCACAAGGCAATTCATTTCACCTATAATGTCCATTTTTCTAAGGCTGCATTTGCATCATCTCTCGCAGGTGGATCCTTGCTAAACTGAGGTTAATATTGAAATACACGTGTGACAATACAATCTATCAGTGCCAGTAAAAATTACTCGACGAACTCCATCACTTAATGAAATTGAATATTTAAGATAAATAAAAGAAAATGCAAGTCTTATTGTGACAGGGTTCCTTTCTCTCTGCTTCAGAATCCAATTTCGAGCCCAGCATTTTTTTTTGTGCTGGATGTTAAAGTGGCACTGTGATCAAACCAATTGATAATCAGTGAGTAAATCCAGTCACAACCTACTGGCCATTCAGTAACATCTCCTGATCAGCAATCCCGTGGAATGGAATAGCAAACCATTATAGTCACTCCAATGCAAGTGTATGATCCAATGTCCAGAAACCCTCACTGCTTTCTGTTTTCTGCTGATTCATAATCCATGGCAGTAATTAATTGCTAAAGGTCATGGTATAGGAAACATGTATTGACATTTATTAACCTTTGGCTATCCGACAGGAAAGAAGTACTCACTATAAATGGATCATTTGCACATTTCCAGACTATGATTGTTGGAGGCACAGTCGGATCAGTATATGTGTTCATTCACAACCTATATCAATGTTTTGGTCGCATAAACCAAATGTAATTTTCTAAAATTGCAGACATCACAAAGGAAATCAGGGATGTATCCAATGAGGAACATGTAAAACACACTCCAGAAAATGTGGACAGGAATAAAGATTGGGAATAAGACGGCAATTGACATATATATATATATATATATATATATATATATATATGGGATTATCCAATTTTACAAGAACAGCATATGTCCAGAGTAGTTCATAAATGGTGAGAGGTAGAAATTTCTAAATTAGGAAAGGAACCTTAGTGTGCTTGTCAATAAATCTCAAGTGTCATGTATTCAAGTGTCGGGGTGACAGATGAGAATGGAAAACGGAGGGTTGGCCTTTCTCACAAGGGGATCTGAGTACAGATGCGCGGAAGTGTTGCTATAATTCTTGGGAAGCTTCTTAATCCTGCAGCTGGATTACTGCATGCAGTTTTGGCGTCTTTACTCAAAGATATGTTTACCAGTGAAGGAATGTAATGAAGATTCACCAGACTTGTTCTCTGGATATCAGGACATGCCTCTGCAGAGATTCAACAAAGTTGGTCTGTAGACGTAGGAGTTTTGACGAACGAGTCATCACAATGAAAACTGCAAAATATATAAAGGGATGAAACAATGCAAGCCAGTTTGTTCCTCTGGCTTAGGAGTCGGGACTGTGTGTCAAAACATAAAATAACGATGTCTTTCATGACCAAAGTCTGGAGAATTTTGTTTTTGCTCAGAGATAGGAAATCTTAGAGAACTGCTGCCTCGAGCACTGAGGAAGTGCGTCAGTTTAAATTCGTGTCGAATAAACTGAACAAAGGGTGATGGTGCTTTTTTTTTTAGAAATGTTGCAAAGGGTTTATGCCTGGAGTGAAAAAATCTTGATACATTCAATCAGAAGTGGCTACATTATTGACAGGTCAGAATTGTCGGACTGAATGATCTATTTGTTTTTATATGTTATTAAACAAGCAGAAAATGCAGATGCACAAACATGAATGGTGGAATTTTGTCGAAGATGTTGTCAGAATCAGTGCATTCAGAAAGTTTCCGAATTTTCACGTAAAAAGAGCTATACCTGTCAAAAAGTGTTGAAGAGACCAAGAAACATTAGAGGAGTTCGGGACTTTAGAGCATATTGTTTGTGGGTCTGAGAGAGACTTCTTCTCACATGAGCCACAGACCCCATTAAGTTGAATTATTTCAAATCAACAATTTGAAATGGGTCCACTGCAAGCCTATTGATTACATGAAATTGCGATTAGAAGATGATTCGTGCTTGTTATAAAATCAAGCCATCTCGAAAAGAAAGAATGATGTGAAGTCAGGGATAGCATAAAATGAGATGGATGACCGGAGCTGCATTCAAAGTCATGACTGTGAAATGTTTCACTGATTATCTAAAGTCTATGTATCCCCACGTGTTGATCTTAATCTGTATCATGATGCGTGTGAGACGGAATTGGAATTTGTGTTTTCTAGTGTGTACTGGAAATTTGAAATAATTGAATCTTAAGAAGAAAATCCCAAATGGGAAAAATTGGAAAAGTAAATTGGCTACAGCATTCTAAATAAATCCACTAGCGGTAAAAATAAATGTACATTGGTATAACATGATGGGTAAAATGAATAAAGTTCACTCAATGAATGGATTTGTTGGCTTAAAACAATGAAAAATTATAAAAAATAATAACTGGAAGTATAGACTTACCAGGAACACAGAAGACAGCGAGGAGAGGATAATACAGCTTTCCTAAGCTGATGATGAATTTGTAAATCATCCACTGGTCCATCTCAGTAGAGCCACTGGTGAGAATAAGTGATGCATCTGCTGACACTAAATATATATAACCGACTGAAAAGTGTTTCACCTACTCAAAAAAAGTGGTACAAATTGATTCCATGGAGGCAGTCATTAATTGCAATCAGTGAACAAATATGTTCAGATAATTCATTTCAGATTCAACACATTTTGGTATCATTGCATACATTTAGCCACAGGGCCACCCTTCACAAAGCAAATTCCTTGATATTTCCAGTATAAACACGACATGAAACCAACATCAATTCACACTTGATTGTCCTCATAGCATGAGACGATGCATTGCTCGTCTAACTTCAGTGATCTGTTATGCATACTCTATTTTGTTATGGTTATCACCCCTATCCCACGCCCACGTTCCTATCACAAGCAGAAAATATCCCTGACAGAGACAGGTCCTTGTTTTCCAAAACTATAATACTAATTGCCCTCCACCAGGTGTCACCTGCTGCAGTCCTGTAACTCACCTCATCTGCATAACTGCCTGTGCATATATGGTGAAAATCCTACAAAGAACATTTTCCTTCCCTACTATTCCCATGCCCCTTGCCTAACTGGAAAGGCATGAGGAAGGCATAATGTTAAGGTACTTTGGAGGATTCGCTCTTCAGTAAATGGTCGAGGAGGGTGAAAAACAGAACAAGCTGCAATCAATCTGCAGGTCAGTCGTGTTCTGTGGAGAGAAACATAATAAATACTGCAGGAGGATGACGTTAATCAGAACTGAATAAAGATTAGAATGTAATCATTTTTAGGCAGTTCAAGAGGGAAAATGGTGCCTCGAAGAACAAAATACATTAATTATAAAGGGTGCTAAAGCAGGTTTGATGAAATGGCAAAAGTTTCATATTACAAATGCCAAATACTCTTGTTGATTTCAGAAAAGCAACAAAAAAATGCAGACATTGATGAGAACAATCGATTCATGTCGTAATGCAACACATACGATGAAGATAGAAGAAAGATTAATGAACCAAACAAAAATATAAAGGCGACAGTATTTATGCTGAGGCTTTATCTAAAATAATGGAATTCAACGTTCAAAGAGCAAAAGGACCAAAGAAAATTTACAGCCCAGGAAAAGACCTTTTGACCCTCCAAGCCTGGGCCGATTCAAATGTACTGTCTAAACCTGTTGGTCTATTCCTAAGCATCTGCATCCCTCTGCTCCCCACCTACTTAGGCATCTGTCCAGACGCATCTTAAATGAATCTATCGTGCCTTCCTCTACCACCTTTGCTAGCAACGTGTTCCAAACGCTCACCACCCTCCGTGTGAAGTAATTACCGCGTGTATCCCCCTTAAACTTTCCACCTCTCACTTTGAAAGCATGACCTCTCGTTATTAAATCCTCCAACCTTGGAAAAAAGCTTATCTCCTTCCACCCTGTCTATTCCCTTCATGATTTTGTAAACCTCAATCAGGTCCCCCCTCAATCTCATTTTTTCGAGTGAAAATAAACCTAACTTACTCAACCTTTCTTTATAGCTAGCACCTTCCATACCAGGCAAAATCCTCGTAAACCTTCTCTGCACCCTCTCCATATCGTCCCCATCCTTTTGGTAATGTGGCGCCCAGAACTGTACACAGTGTTCTAAATGCGGCAGAACCATTGTCTTGTACAATTTTAACATGACTTGCCAGCTCTTATACTCAATGCCCCGCCCGATGAAGGCAAGCATACTATATGCCTTCGTTACCACTCTATCCACCTGTGCAGCAACCTTCAGGGTACAATGGACCTGTAATCCCAGATCTCTCTGCCCATTAACTTTTCACAAGGCTCTTCCATTCATTGTATAATGCGCTCGAGACTTCGACTTGCCTAAATGCATCACCTCACATTTGTCTGGATTGAAAGCCATCTGCCACTTTTCCGCCCAACTCTCCAGTCTATGTATATCCTCCTGTATTCTCTCTCAGTCCTTTGTGCTTTCTGCCAATCCATGAATCTTTGTGTCATCTGCAAACTTGCTGATCATAACAACAGTGCCCTCTTCTAGATCATTTAAGTATATTATAAACAATAATGGCCCCAATTCTGACCCCTGTGAAACACCACTGGTCACCTTTCTCCATTTCGAGAAACTCCTTTCAACTATTACTCTCTATCTCCTGTTGCTC
Source organism: Chiloscyllium plagiosum (assembly GCF_004010195.1). Taxonomy (NCBI): domain Eukaryota; kingdom Metazoa; phylum Chordata; class Chondrichthyes; order Orectolobiformes; family Hemiscylliidae; genus Chiloscyllium; species Chiloscyllium plagiosum. The sequence goes on along the minus strand of NC_057746.1, from coordinate 15,939,557 downwards.
AACGAGTTCTTTATCCACCTAGCTAGAACCCCTGCACACCATTTGACTTCACTTTCTTCATTTGTCTACAATGGGGAGCCTTCCCAAACGCCTTACTAAAATCCACGTATATGCCATCAACAGCCCTTCCTTCATCTAACAACTTATATGTTAGAACTCTAGTCCTCGAAGAACTCTATCAAGTTGGTAAGGCACGATCTTCCCCGCATAAAACCATGTTGCTCATCACTGATAAGCTCATTCCTTTCCAAATATAAAAAAAATCCTATCTCTCAGTACCCTCTCCAGTAACGTCCCCACCACCAACGTCAGGCTCACTGGTCTGTAGTTACCCAGAATATCCCTACTACCCTTCTTGTACAGGGGAACAACATGAGCAATGTACCAGTCCTCCGGCACCTCTCCTGTATTTAAGGATGCCACAAAGATATCTGTCAGGGCCCCAGCTATTTCCTCTCTTGCCTTCTTCAACAACCTGGGATAGATCTCATCCGATCCTGGGGACTTGTCCACCTTAATCTAGCATACTCAACACATCTTCCCTATTTATGCCAACGTGATCCAGACTAATCAAACTTCTATCTCTAATCTCAAGATTTATCATGTTCCTCTCCTCAGTGAACGCTGATGCAAAGTAATCATTCAGAATCTCATCCATTCTCTCAGGCTTGGCACACAGCCTTCCTTCATTATCTTTTAGTGTACCAATCCTTTCTCTAGTTACCCCCTTGCATCTTACATAAGAATAAAATGCTTTGGGATTTTCCTTAATTCCACTAGCTAAAGCAATTTCATGAACCCTTTTAGCCAGTATGATTCCTTGTTTAAGACATGTCCTACTCTTCCGATATTCCTCTAGTGCCCGTTCTGTTCTCGGCTGCCTCGACCTTAGGTTCACTTCCCTTTTCCTCTTGGCTAGTCGTACAATTTCTCCTGTCGTCCACGGTTCACGAAATCTGCCCTTCCTATTCTTTGCCTTCAAAGGGACATGCCTATCCTGCACTTTTGTTAACCTATCTTCAAAAGCCTCCCACATTTCAAATGAGGGCTTACCTTCAAATACCTGTGTCCAATCCACATTTGCCAACTCCTGCCTAATTTTGATATAATTGGCCTTGGCCCAATTTAGCTCTCTTCCCATAGGACCACTCTCTTTTTAGCACTCTTCCCATAGGACCACACTCTACGATTATTATACAACTTAGAGAATTGTGGTCACTGTTCCCAAAGAAATCCATCACTGCAACTTCTACTACTTGTCCTGGCTCGTTCCCCAGTACCAAGTCCATTATGACCCCTTCCCTCATCGGACTATTGCCATACTGCTCTCGAAAACACTCCCGGACGCTTCGTACTAATTCTACTCCATCCAGACCTCTGACGCTAAGTGTATTCCAGTCAATGTTGGGAAAATTAAAATCTCCCATCAACACTACCCTATTTCCTCTACATCTATTCCTAATCTGTTCACCTATTTGTTCTTCTACCTCACGCTCACTGTTGGGAGGTCTGTAATACAGCCCCAACAATGTAACTGTGCCCTTCTTATTTCTCAGCTCCATCCACAATGTCTCACTACCCAAGACCGCCATAGTGCCCTCCTTTAGCACAGCTGTGATATCGTCCCTGACCAGCATTGCAACTCCACATCCTCCTTTACTTCCCTCCCTGTCCTGTCTGAAACGTCTACATTCTGGAACATTCAGTTGCCATTCATCATGCCCTTCCTTCAACCAAGTCTCTGTTTTGGCAATAATGTCATACTCCCAAGCACCAATCCAAGTCCGAAGTTCATCTGCCTTACACTCTATACTCCTTGCATTAAAATAGATGCATTTCAGGACACCAGTTCTTTTGCACTCACCTGCTCTTTGCCTACTCTTCCCTTTAGTAGTTCAGTTGACCAGACTGTGGCAAACTCACAAACTCTGCTACTATTCTTTCATTTCGCTTGATTAGCAGACCAGTACAAGCCAAGTTCAGGAAGGCCAGCTTGAGAAAACATTGGGAATTAACCAACCTAGCAATTGTAAACTTGGGGCCACACTTGCAGACACAGTGCAAGTATATTGCGCATGGTCACTCAGTCTGTATTTAGATTCCTCAATATGAATGAGGCAACATTATGAGCAAGAACAGATTATACCAAATTGAAGAATGCACATGTAAATCTATGCTGTTTATACTATTGGGAAATAGTATTATAGCTTTGGCTTCTGAGAACGGAGTGGAAAACAAAGCTGATCTTCCATTTCATGTATTTTTAACAAAAACAAACTTTAGGAAAATGATACGGGATTTTGGAAATGACAGATTTCAACATTGTGGCCACTTGTAATGTTGAAAAAGTAAAGCGGTTAGTTAAGCAAATATGCATGACAGTGTTGGCTATTTTATGACTGGAATGCCACGACGAAAATTATATTGCAATGTTAGCTATTCACCATGAATGGAACGCTTGATGACTGGGAGTGTGGAAATTACAATATTTAGTCGAGGAGAAATAAGGCACTTTGTAAATGAGAATATGCAAACGTGCTTAATCTGGAATGATAATATAGAAAAGTAGGGAGAACGGAATACGCCTTATTGCTTACTCAACTGATAACTCAATAACAAAGCAGAAACTTCATTGAAAAACATTTCAAAGCTCAGTCTGCAGCTTCAGTCTCAGACTGACCAGCAATAACAACAGCTGTGAATATTTATAATTCAGTCCATTCAAGAATCAGCAGCTCATATTCTAATGTCACTACCACTGCTATGCAATTCAATAATGCTAACATGAATCAACTAGGATCTTATCTGAATGTTAGTTCAAACGCTGAGGACTGGAATATCACTGATTTTGCTCTCGCGGTTCAGCAAGGATTATGTACAAGCTCATCAGATGATGTCAAAGAAAAGAAAAACAAGTTTTGAAATGATAAATCATGAACAAACTTAATTGAACTTAATTTGAAGTAGTAAAAACGGTTTTTTTCTGTGAGTGAATATGGTTTATCATTCGGTGTGTGATTTACATTTAGGTCTACAAGTCATTGTTTGTCGTGCAGTATATTTTTGGCTATGGGCCATTTGGTTGAGCAGAGAATGTGGTGCTGGAAAAGCACAGCAGGTGAAGCAGCATCGGAAGAGCAGGAGAATCGAAGTTTCGGGCATAAGCCCTTCACCGGTGCTTTCCTGAAGAAGTGCGCTTGACTCTGAGCTCCAGTATCTGCAGTCATCACTGTCTCCTTTTGCTTGAACATGCAGATTATTTCTCAACATTTTCTTTATTGCTGCAAATGTAGTTCCTTTCTTGGTGCAGAGTTATCAATGCCTGAAAGGTCCATTACCTGCGCATGAGTTAACTTTCAATTTGTGAGAAACTGACATTCAGAATATAGTGGCATCCAAAATGTTCACCTAAATTACGTGTGATTTCTTCCTGAGAATTTTGTGTACTGGAACAGAGTCTGCTCATAAGGTGCAATTTTGTGATTCATGCTCGTGAGTGTAATGAAAATGGGATGAAACAGATCTGCCTCGATTCTCGAACACTATAGCCCAACTCCCAATTGATAAATGCTACGAACGTTCAGTGCTCGAAGTTCATGGATACTAATCCACCAACGCCACCCTTCAGCACGATCATGTCAACATGTGTTAACTCATAGATTCAAAGTCTCAAAGCTCAGATGCTATGATATGATCGGTAAAATCTCACTAATTTCTATGTCATTCAATGCCACTGACAACAACACCAATTTCTTTCTTTAGTCAATCGCAAAATATTCAGTATTTACAGGGTTCAGAAGCAATGTACTATGATAACTAATATCAGTGGAAAATTAAAACTGTAACAATGTTATGGATTCATTAGTATGATAAAGAAAACAGAAACATAACATAAGACTATGTAGATGTTCTTAACATAAGGACATAAAGCATATACAAGTCAAATCATTCCATTTTAACACTTTAATGTAATCAAATATGTTTGGATGAATAGATCAAAACTTCAACTGAAGCATGTTAGAGTAACTGAAACACAGTCAAGTATCCATTTCCCCGTCATATCAGAAGCCTGCAGTTACATAGCTTGAAAGGTGGAAAACAAAGTAGTTTTCTGATTCCATTTAAACGGAGCTTCTGTCAATAAATAGAAAGAAAATTGTGCAGTGCTTTCTCATGTACTTTCAAAATAATTGTTTTCATCAATAGGCTGACGAAACAGATTATTTAAAACACAGCAGAAAAAAAGACAGTGGAGGCTGACAGATTTTAAGAACATTTTAAATTCACTATCACAGTACAGAAAATTGAAAACAAAAATGCTTTAACATGTGACAACAATAACAGAATGCTGGTCAAATCCGTATCAACTTTGCTTCACGGTACACGATGTTGCGTTCAAATACTTCAGTAGAACCTCATCCCTTTGCAGAGAAATGGATAAAAAGAGAAACATATAACAGTGAACAATTGCTCAATTGGCGTCCGAAAATATTCAAGACTTCTACCGGGGTACATTTGTTTTAGGGCTTTCAAAATACCCAACAAATAAAAAAACGTGACTGGGGACATGCACTTATTATGCAATCTTGAGAAAAGTGGTTAAGATCTCAGAAGAACCGTGTTAGAGTTTTACATAAAAGAACGTCCCAGCTTCCAAAAAAAAAACGCACACTAAACATGTCCTCCATTTCTAGCAGCGGAAGGAGTTGAAGCAGTAGAATTGCGTTCTGGGAAATTAAGTGAACTAATATATTTGGGCAGCAGCTGAACCCGAGACATTACACGTGTAGTGTCTCCCACCCGACCTCCTCATATAATAACAAAAAGACTTTACGGCGTGTTGATAAAGTGCGGGTTTTCTATTTTTCATTTATCGTGTGATTGGAGAAAAAAAAACTTATCCATTGTTTGATATCATAATTGGACAAAATTAAGCCTAAGTGTAAAAGTGGCAGGAGATCTTCAGCCCGTGTTCCTCTTGCTCAGTTTGGGACCTCAGGGACCGTTTGATACTCTGGACTCCTTCACGTGCAGGAAGTGGGGTCAGCTTCAGCTCTTGTTAGACAGCAAGACAGCTCTGAATCTGCATATGGACTCATTTTGGAGAATCCGCGATGCTATGGAGGTTGTAGATAACACATTGAGATTAAGATTGGTGAGGGAGCAAGGAAATGGGTTACAAAAGACAGAGAAAGAGCAGGAAGGCTGTGTTGGTGTCCCCTGCTATCATCTCCCTCCAAGACAGGTATACTGTTTTGGATACTGTTAGGGGAGATGGCTCATCCTGGGAAGGCAGCAGTAGCCAGGTTCGCTGGCTCTGCTGGACAGAAGGATGGAAAAAGTCTGAAAGTGCTATAGTCATAGGGGATTCAATTATAAGAGAGAAAATAGGTGGTTCAGTGGGCGGAAGCGAACCTTTCGAATGATATGTTGCCTCCCAGGTTCACGGGTCAGGGATCTATCAGACTGGCTACAGGACATTCTGAAGGGGGAGGGTTAACAGCCAAACTTCGTTGTTCACATAGGCACCGGTGAAACACATAAAAAACGTGATGGGGTCTCACAAGCAAAATTTAGGGAGTTGGAGCCAAGTTAAAAAGGAGGACCTCAGAGATAGTGATCTCAGGACTGTACCAAAATAGAGTTTTATTAGAGTGCAGGGCAGATATGTTCCTGTGAAAGTGACGGGTAGAACTGACAAGACTAGGGAATAATGGTTGACAGCTGAAATTGTGAGACTGGCTTAGAGGTAAAAGGAAGCATGTAAGTTCTAGGCGACTGAAAACAGATGAAACGTTTGAAGAATATCAGGAAAATTGGACCGATTTGAAACGAGAAATTAAGAGGGCTAAATGTGCTCGTGAAATATCTTTAGCAAACAGGATTAAGGCAAATCCCAAAACCTTTTATTTCTATATAAGGAGCAAGAGGATAATTAGGTAAAGGGTTAACACACTCAAGGACAAAAGAGGAATGTTATGCGTGGAATCAGAGAAAATGGGTGAGGTTCTTAATGAGTACATTGCATCGGTATTCACTGAGGAGAGGGACACAATGGATGTTGAGGTGAGGGATAAATGTTTAATTGCTCCTGATCAGGTCGGCATAAGGAGGGAGAAAGTGTCAGGGATTCTAAAAGGCATTAAGATGGACAGATACCCAGGTCCAGGTCGGATGTATTCCAGCTAACTGAGGAAAGTGAGAGTGGAAATAGGCTTAGGAGATACCTTTGCAACATCCCTGAAGTTAGTTGTTGTCCCGGAGGACTTTCAATTTGCTAATGGTGTCTCTTTGTTTAAGAAAAGTAGCAGGGATATTCCAGGTAATTATAGACCAGTAACCCTGTTGTCAGTGATAGGGAAGCTGCTGAGGAGATAGTGAGGGATAGGCTCAATTTACAATTGGAAGAAAACGGGCAGTGATAGTCAACATGATTTTGTGCAGGGAGGTTCATGTCTTACTAACTCAATAGAATTTATTGAGTCAGTGACAAAGTTGATTATTGAGGGAAGACTGTAGATACATTGTAATCAGTAAGGCATTTGATAAGGTTCTCCAAACGCTGATGGAAAAAGTGAAGCTTTTATTCATATAAGTCATTTTTACAAATGACTTGGATGAGGAGGTTATGGAATGGATTAGTAAATTTGCAGATGACACAAAGCCTGATAGTAAAGAGGGCTATTGCAGGCTGCAGCATGACATCGGCAGGATGCAGAACTGGACTGAAAAATGGCAAATGGAGTTCAACCTGGATAAATGCGAAGTGATGCATTTTGGAAGGTCGAATTCGAATGCTGAATATAGTATTAAAGACAGGATTAATGACACTGTGGAGGAACAGAGGGATCTTCGTGTTCAAGTACATAAACCCCTCAAAGTTGCCACCCAAGTGGATAAGGGTTCTTCAGAAAGCATATGGTGTTTTGGCTCTGATTAACAGGGTGATAGAGTTTAAGAGTCGCGATGTTTAGCTGCAGCTATAAAAGTCCCTGGTGAGACCACACTTGGAATATTGTGTCCAGTTCTGGTCGCCCTGCGATAGGAAAGACACAGAGGCTTTGGAGAGGGTGCAAAGAAGGTATACCAGGATGCTGCTGGGACTGGAGGACTTGCCTTTTGAAGAAAGGTTGGCTAAGCTCAGACTTCTGTCTCTCTGGAGAAAAAGGAGAAAGAGAGGTGACCTGATCGAGGTATACAAGGCAATGAGAGGAATGGATAGAGTCAATAGCCAGAGACTTCTCCCCAGGGCAGGTTTGACTGGCATGAAAGGTCATAGTTTTAAGATATTAGAAGAAAGGTATAGAGGGATCATTAGAGGAAGGTTCTTTATGCAGAGAGTTGTGAATGCATGGCGTGCGTTGCCAGCAGTGGTGTTGGAAGCAGAGTCATTAGGGATAATTATGTGACTGCTGGTCATGCACATGGATAGCAGTGAATTGGCGGGTGCGTAAGATAAGTTATTTTATTTTACATTAGGATTAATGCTCGGCACCACATCGTGGGACAAAGGGCCTGTTCTGTGCTGTACCTTTCTATGTTCTGAGTTCTATGAAGTCATATGGGTTCCAGGGTGCACTAGCAAGATGGATAGAGAGCTGGCTGGACAGCAGGAGACAGAGAGCTGTGGTAGAAGGGAGTTCTGAAAATGGAGAACTGTGGCCTGCCGTGTCCACAGAGATCTGTGTTGGGACCACTGTTGTTTGTGATATACATAAATGATCTGGAGGAAGGTGCAGGTGGTCTGATGAGCAAGTTTGCAAATAACACTAAAATTGGTGGAGCAGCAGATAGTGAAGGAGACTGTCAGAAAATGCAGTAGCAACGAGATATATTGGAGAGTTGGGGGGGGGGGGAAAGGGCAGAGGGAGTTCAATCCTGGCAAATGCGAGGAGATGCATTTTGAAGATCCAATTCAAGAGCAAATTACATGATAAACTGAAAAACTCTGTGGAAACTTGATGGACAGAGAGATCGGGTTCATTGTACCCTGAGGGTGGCAGCACAATCGATAGTGTGGTGAGGAAATGCAGCATGCTTTCCTTCATCGGGTGGGGTATTGAGAACAAACATTGGCATGTTACGTTACAGTTGTATGAGACTTTGATTCGGTCACATTTGGAATAATGAATACAGTTCTGATCACTGCATGACCAAAATGATGTGGATGATTTGAAGAGGGTGCAGAGGAGGTTCTCTCGGATGTCAGGCCTGGTACGGAGGGCGCTATCTTTGAAGAGACGTTGAGTGCATTAGGATTATTTTCATTAGAAAGATAGAGATTTATAGGGGACATGATTGAGGTCGAAAAGGTCATTAGAGGTATAGACAGGGTAGATAGGAAGATGAATTTTTCTGGAGTGAGGACTCAATTACTAGGGGTCAGGAGTTCAAGGTAAGAGGGGAAATGTCAAATGGAGATATGTGTAGAAAGTTCCTTACACAGAGGGCGGTGAGTGCCTGGAATGAGTTGTCAGCGGAGGTGGTAAAGGCAGGCATGAGAGCTTCATTTAAGATCTATCTGGACAGATGCATGAATGGGCAGAGAGCAGAGGGTTACAGACTTTTACAAACTAGGCAGCAGGTTTAGATAGAAGACCTGGATCAGCGAGGGCTTTGAGGGCCAAAGAGCCTGTTCCTCTGCTGGAATTTTCTTTACTCTTTGTTCTTTCTTCGTTGTTCTTTGTTCTAAAAATGGCGCAACAGTTTAGAATGCAGAAGTTAATTTCTATTCTTCTAAAGAAAACACAAGCACTTTGCACACCAACTCAACTTTGTGATGAAAATTTAAGTTCAGTTAATCAGATTGCTGTTGATAGGGAAGAGAAGGAATAGGATTATTTCCCTTGAAAACCTACATTTGAAAACAGAGGACAGCGATTTTAACACCAACCAAATGTACCCTTTACCCATAATGTAAAACATATAATTTGTTCCTGTGTTTGGTGGGAAATTCTTGCAGAGAAACCAACATCTGTGTTTCCGGAAGTTTGAACGTGGTATCCTTGATGTGTATGTAAATGCCAATAGAGCCATGTGATTGTTAAAGGAAGTTATAAATTTAAATCTATTTCCAGCAATTCTTGTGTTCGTTCGTTCATTCAATTTGAGCACCAAAATTCCAGTTTATGCAGTCGCTCAAGCGAACTGTTCCCTTTACTACTACATGATTTGATCATCTTCGAACTTTTTTTCCTTATAATTTTGTAGGTTGTGTGCATCGCTAGCTGGGCCAGCATTCATTGCCTGCTCCTAATTGCCTTGCAGTAAGTGGTGAGGAGTTGTCATCTTGAACTGCTGCAGTCCACCTGTTGTTGGCTGACCCAAAATTCCATTTGGGAAGAAATTCTAGTATTTTGACTCAACGACAGCGAAGTAATACTAGCATATTTCGAAGTTGAACTTGAAGATGATGGTGTTCCAAAATGACTACTGTTCTTATCCTTCTACATAGAAGTCATCGTGGGGTTGGAAGGTACAGTCTGAAGCTCTTTGGTGAATTTCCGCTGTGCATCATTTAAATACAGTGTCGATGGTGGAGGGAGTGGATATTTGTGAATGTAGTGCCAATCAAGCAGGCTCCTTTGTCTTGTATGGTGTCAATCTTCTTCCGTTTTGGTGAGGATGGGATCTGCGCTCATTCAGGCAAGTGAGGAACATTTCATCACACTATGACATGTCAAGGGAGAGTGGTTTGATTGCCTCTTACAGGTATTGATCACAGCCTATCATTGTGTGCTGCGCATGTTACTTATCAATTATCAGCCAAAGCCTAGATATTGTCCGTATTAAGTTCGGTTTGAAAGTAGTCTGTTCAGTATCTGGGAAGCTGCAAATGTGCTGAATATTGTGCAATCATCGGCAAACATCGCCACTTCTGACTATGTAATTGACGAAGGGTAATCGATGAAACAGCTGAATATTGTTGGGCTTGGGATACTAACCTTCAAAATTCCTGAAGAGTCCTGGAGATGTGATGACGGATCTGCAACAACCACAACCATCCACCTACTTGTCTAGTATGACTACAAATAGTTTGCTCCTCATACCCAGTGATTCCTGCTTTGCTCGATCTCCTTGATCCCACACTCAGTTGAATGCAGCCTTGATGTGAAGGGCTGTCACTCTCACCTCACCTCTGGAATTCAGGTCTTTTGTCCATGTTTGACCTAAGGCTGCAGTGATGCCAGGAGTTGATTGGGCCTGACAGAACGTAAATGAGCGTAACGAAGTGAGTTATTGCTTGCCATTTGCTGATCAATACTACGATTAGTGACACCTTGCATCATTTTACTGATGAACGAGTGTAGACTAATGGAGCAGGAATTGACCGAGTTGCATCTATCAGCTTTTTTTGTTCAAGACATGCGTTAGTAATTTTCCACATTATTGGTAAATGGCGATGTTATAAATGGTTCAGCACAGCTTGGCCAGGGAATGGCAAATTCGGAAGTACACATCTTCAGTTCTGTTGCTGGAATATTGCAAGCACCCATAGGCTTTGCACTATCTAATGTCTCCAACTATTTCTTGATATCAACTGGAGTGAATGAAATTGGCTGAAAACTTGTGTCCGTAATACTGGTGGCTATTGAAAGAGACAGAGGCTGATCATTTATTCAAAATTTCAGGCTGAAGATTACTGCAAAAGCTGGAGCCTTATCTTTTGCAGTGGTGTACTGGGCTCTTTCATCATCGAGAGCCGGATTATTTGTGGAGCCTCCCCTTTCAGTGATTCACGACTGAATGTGCTAGGTCTGCAGAAGTCAGATCTGATCCGTTGCTTGTGGGGTCGTTTTGTTCTGTCTATCGCTTGCTGCTTGTGCTGTTTGGCATGCAAATAGTCCTCCTTGTTGGTTTCACCAGGTTGACACCTGATCTTTCAGTATGCCTGGTGCTGCTGCTACCTGGCCCTCCTGCACTATCCATTGAACGAGGGGCGATCCCTTGGCCTGTGGCAATGTTTGAGTGGAGGCTATGCCACATCGTTATGATACAAGTTGCACTGGAGTACAATTCTTCTGCTGCATGGGCCTTAGCATCTCATAGATGCCAAGTTTTGAGTTGTTAGACCTGTTCTCAGTCTATCCCATTCAGCACGGTGATAGTGTCACACAGCATGATACGGTTTAATCTCAATGAGAAGGCAGAACATGATCTCCACAGGACTGTGCATTGGTCGTTATTACCAATATTGTGAAGGACAGATGCACCTGCAGCTGGCAGATTGGTAAGGACGAGGTCAAATATGTTATTCCCTCTAGTTGATTCCCTCACTACCTTCCATACAGAGTGTCTAGCAATTATGTCCTTTCAGACTTGACGAGCTCGCTTAGGAGTACTTCTGCTGAACCACTCTTGGTGGTGGACATTGAAATCCCCATGCCTTATCATCTGTCGCACTTCCTCTAAGTGTTGTTCAAAATGGTAGATTACCGATTCATCAGCTGAGAGAGAATGGTCGATGGTAATCAAGATATTTCCTTGCCCATGCTTAACCTGAAGCCACGAGACTGCATGGGGTCTGAAGCCAATGTTGAGTTCATCCAGGGCAGCTCAACCCTGAATGTGTGCCATCATGCTGCAGCTTCTGTTGAGTCTGTCCGACAAGACAGCAAATTGAAATTGCACGTTGCTGGAATTTCGGGGTCATTCCTAAAAACGACACAGACGTTTTAAGCAACACAGGCCCTCTTCGCCATTTAGTCTTGCTGATGTAAACGTGGACACATTGTGAGTGGAGTGCACTGTAGACTGAACGGAATTAAGGTCAAGTAAAATAGTACTTCACTTGAAGTTTGGGATTTTGGTCAATTAGGAGGTTGTGATGTCACTCGAGTCCATAGCATACTTAGAATAAGAGAAAGACACTCCTTCAGTTCTGAAGAAGTGCCGTACTCTATTCAAAATAGTAACTCTGATTCTCTCTCATGAATGCCACATCGAGACATTAATTGTGGTGGACAAATGAATAACATACATTCGAGGAGAAATCTCCACAAATCACCTCAATGATGGAAGAGCAACGCACAACGATTATCTTACATCACTTACTGCAAGTTTCAGCCAGAAGCGCAGTATCGACTATCCATCTCAGCCTCTTCCAGCTGCCCCCAGCATCACATATACATGTTTTCAGTCAATTCAATTCAATCCACGTGATATCAGGCTCATTGCTGTTACTGTCCTGAGTCCTAAATTGCTCCTGGAGAAAGTGAAGTATAAATGACACATATTTGATATGTAGTTGCTGTTATAGCAAAGTGCCGAGCTTAGATTTCTGAGGCAGCCTGATCTGAAGTTCGTCATTACACTTGTACATGTGTGTTGAAAGTGGAAACTTGAAATCCAAAACACCAGCAGAAGTTAAGCAAAAATGCATTCCAAAGGTTAATTTTCTCTTGTAATGTGTCCATCATTGTGGAATCTTAGATGGTTATAGCTAAATTGGTCAACATCGCAGGGGTCTTTCACATTGTCTTTTCTCTACGATGCAGATTAATTTTGCATTTTAATGATGTCATGTAAATCGAAAAGATTGCTAAAATTATAATCAAGCATTCCATTTAAATAAATTTCCTCTCAAATATCACTTGTTTATTCAATATTCAATTACACATCTTCACATTTTCACATCTAATCATTTGAATTCATGACGAATTATTGGAATAGATATTAAAGCATTGGGAAACTTTTATTTGTAAATGCTTCTTAAGAATAAAACAACTATCTCTAGCTGAAAGCCAGTTACTTTCAATAGAGCAGGTTTGGTTTGGAATGCAATTTGACAACCTTTCAGGCCCAAAACTGACAAAGAAGCTGCTTAAGCAAAACCAACGCCTCATACTCTTTAACTGAAAGTGAACTTGCATGAGAGCCATGGCCCCAAAAGATCAAAAATATATCATCCTTTTTACGAAACCCAGACAAGCATAGTCCCACAGAATCCTAACTCTGTCTGTCAATTCCCTGGAGTTTAAGGCTGAATGTCGGAAACATAGGAACATGCTTTATTGGTTTCAAAGAGAACACGAGACTCGATAGTTTCATTCCACATCACTTTTAGTCATTCTTTTGGGTGTCAAAGGATGCTGTGTATTGGCTGAGCTCCCAAATGCCCCAGGGAGAGGGTGGGACTGAATCACGAAAATGAAACACTGCTAATCATGGATTTGCAGGAACGCATCTTCTGCATGAACACCATTTGTTCGCTCCCCACTCCTTCTCAATGTACATCTTCTCTTCGTTGTGGAAGGACTTGTGACTGTGCAGAAGAAAACTTGCTCTTCTTCTGTCCCTGTCCTTCCATTTCTGCTGCAGTTCGTATGGTGAGGTTTCAGTTTTGCAACAAACGTGACAAGTGCTGCTTTTTGCAATTTAATATGCAAGCACACAGCAGGGAGGGAATGATGGTGAGTGAAGTGCTGGGCAGTTGAATTGTCTTCCATGATTGAGGCAAGCACATGTCAAGAATGAAAGCATTCAAGGAAAGATGAACTGCATTGAGCAGTGTTCTTTTTTCTTCCTTGCTTTGATGCTCAGATAGCTATTTGAGGAGAGGAGCCAAAGGTCCCCCACATTAGTTATTTTGAACTGTTCTGTTACCAACTATAAAAGTGTGAAAGGCGTGTTAATATCTCTGGAGTATTACCAGTGAAATCTTTTATTGATGCAAATAATAATCCACAGATACCTGCAAATCCAGGTGCGAAATTGTTATTGTTTGATAATTTAGCTATGGGTACGATACATATTTTATTTTCATTCTGAATACTTAATCCTCAACAAGGTTTGTCTATGATTCAGGCGATGTTTCCAACGCTGATATAGATCCATAGCTTCTTAGATAAACAAGCATGTTGCAGCTACATCAGCCTTGGCGAGATGAGCAAGTGGTTTTAAAATGATCAGAACAACAGTCTGTAGTTTAAAATAATTTACGTGTTCTTTCTTTCTTTGAATGTATCTTTTGAAAAAAAGCAAAATGAGACCGGAACTCAACTGCTCGTTAAGAATTGTCATTAAACATATCAGAGTATACACCGTCTACATACACATTGTCCAGTTTATGGAAACAGGAAACATTAAACAGCATTTCGAGTGAGAGAGTTATAGAGTTCTACATCACACAGAGAAAAAAAACTTTGATAATTCTCATCCCTGCCAGTAATATAAAAAAATCACTTCATAACTCATTTTCAGCAATTGGTCCAGAGCGTTGTATGCATTGGCATCGTAAATGCACATCTAGATGCTACCTCAATGTTATCAGAGTTTCTGCCTCTACTATCCTTACACGCAATGATTTCCAAAGGCAAACCACGGCTTGAGTGAAACGTTATTTTTCTTCAGAGAACCACAAAAAGCAGCTATTCGAGTGATTACTTGATGACCATTGACCCAATGTAAGGGTGATGTGTGAAGGCATAATTCGAGTCTACCAAAGCTATCGTCGGGATCAAATCCCTTGCTGTTACCATTACGATTATAGAGGTCTAGTTGATACAGTCAATCGGCCTCAGTAAATAGCATACTACAGTCTTGGTAGCATATTTCTACTGAGCAATATTATAATAAGTGAACATTTCACACTAAATATTCTTATAATAATTTTAATGAAGCTGATAAATGTATCTTCCTGTTCCTTCATAATAATCAGTAAATTTATTTACACTTCTAACTTGCATCACATATGAATGGGATGCAATAAAACTGGCCTTTAATATGACATATAATAATTGCCCAATTGACCGATTACCTGGCATACAAAGACATGCCCCTTATAACCATTTGTGAATGCACAGTATGAAAATCACGATACGTTCGCAAAGGATTTTTTTTGTTACATTCAACTTGTTACATGAACATTTCTGCACAGGCACAACAGAAGATGCTTGAAAGTTTTCTTGAAATTGCTGTTAAAGAGTATATAACAGGCGAGATTGACAATGCTATTAATGTAACAGAGCCAGTATCCAATAGTCCAAACTATATTGATCGAATGCATCTAAGGAGCACAATAACATGTGTGCGTACTGGTTATGATAAATGCGAGGAGAATCCTGAAAATGGTTTGAATGGCCCTCACCTCTCGAGATCAGCTACCTTCTTCTTAGCAGGGCTAGTATCGACGTTATCTGCACGTCTGAACTGTCTGTCGAACCCATTTTCGCTGCTGATCGTTGGAACTATTCTCAATTTGATGACTGTTGTAGTGTTCAGATTTGTGAACTGAATTTGGATCTTAGGAGGACGTGCGAAATCTAACACTGCGTCATTTAATGTTGATGTCCTCCATGACTTCCCTGCTGCTGTCATCTTAGTTCACAAGTGCATATCCAATGAGCACGGATGTCGGCGATGCCACTAGCAGCCATTGCCAGTCCACATTGCAATATGCAAAATTATGGATTGCCACAGTGTTTCCTTGCAACAATGACTCCTTCTGCAGCAATTGTATCTACTGATCAAGTGTTCAACGTTTCTTCAAAAGGATGGCCCATGCAACCAAGAACTAGCCTGAATTGAAAATATTTTCTTGACAAAATGAACACAAAGGCAGAGCAATATTAATGACAGTTCATCACCAGTATCAATTTCGTTATTTCTTTGATCATATGCCCTTCATGTTTTGAGATCATAAATATTCACTTCATCTGGTGAACGAGCAGCGCGCCAAAAAGCTTGTTGTTTCAAATAAATCTGTTGAACTCTAACCTGGTGTCATATGACTTCTGAACTTGTCCACCTCAATCCAACACCTGCACCTCCATATCATGTTTTATGAGGGCACCACTGTAAACTAGGCAAGAATGAAGTATTTCTCTGACATTGTATTCCTGAATAGAACTGAAATTGCATGGGCATGACTTAACAAATCTTTACTGAAGTGGTGCTGTAAATGTGCTAACTATTCCAATCACGCATTATTCAAAGAGAATGGGTCCAAATTGACATTGTTTTTTCAAGTAGACAACAAAGGCATGATACAGTAAATCACCTCGGTTTGTACCGCACCACTCTTTGATTTCTGTTCTCAGCTTTGTAAAACGTGAATAGTCGTCAGTGTGAACTTGCCACACAATGTCAATACTGTGTTCCCTTTTGACATTTGGCCATTCAAGATACAACGTTCACCTAAATGCAGAAATTAATTTAAAAGGCTGCATATATATATTTTTGAAACGAATATTTCCAACAATTCACCACTGCTTAGTGAAATTAAATTTCACCTTGATAGTTCGGTAAATTCAGAAGAAAATGGACATGCTGCAGCATAAGAGCAAGTAAATTGGAACTGTATGATTATAGCCTGTTGTCAATGGTACATGCACAGAGATTTCAACAGATGCAACGAGACTGAAACAATATTGCCAATGTTCTTAAATATCAGAATATGTACTCGGATTGATCAGAGGAGCTACGGGTGCTCAATTCCTGCTCTACATTTGTTTGAGTCATGTTTCTGAGTAAACGCAATTTAACATAAATATTCCATTCAACAGTAACTTCCATTTCAAAAAAATCCCCAAAATTGATATGAGTAAGCGCTTTTGCACAGAAAACAAAAATACTGAGAATTACAGCGGGCCAGGCAGCAGCTGCGGGGAGAGAACAAGCTAACGTTTCGTATCCAGATGGCACTACATTACAGTTGATGTGAAGTGTGGAGGGGCAGCATTTATGCAATATTAGGGGTGGGGTGTTTTTTAAGTTCTGGAGGAGAAAGGGTGCTAATAATGCAGATAAAATGAATGCATTGTCAGAATGGCACTAAATTAGCTTGTTTAAATGCCAAATTGGAAAGAAAAGATTGCTCGATTGGAGTGTGGGGAGGGGATAGAGGAAATGATGGCAGAAGATTCAAAGAGTAAAGTTAAAATCCTGCATTATGATCGTTTGCCCACTTCTTTGTCCTTGGCTTACAATAATGCTCTAGCCAACTGAAGGAAGAACGGCTCACCTTCATTTTACAACCTTCTCGAATTAGTATTGAGTTCAATGCGTTCAGATTGTGAATCAATTCTATTTATTCTCTGTCTTTTGGCTTCACATGTTGCATTCTCTGTCAGCAGAAAATATACACCTACATATGCACGCACACAATTCCAAACTGCAGCAACATCAACTCTCTCTCTCAAAATCCTCTCAAAGTTTCACTGCAACTTTCCCATCATCTGCCGCCTCACAATAGACTTTTCTCTTTCTTTCAGATACCAAGGCACGATTGCTGCTGCAACTTATGGACTCCTGCACCCATCCTGTGCTGCCTTCTCCTTTTAGTCTCTTAGACAACATCCCCTCCATCACCGAGAGCCAATCCCTTACTGTTGCTTTACACCCTCCCCTCCGAGTCATCAGTTGCCATCCCTTTCTGTCTCTCAGATATCTCTCATCCCAATTGCATCCCCTTGCTTTTGCTTCACCGTCTCTCCTAACATCTCCCTCTCTGAAGCTGAACCGTCCTCAGCAAATGGATCAGTTTGTATTCTTTATAACAGCACATTATTGAATTCTGAAGTTGCCATGACGTGGAACTGTTTTTCCATTGCCTCCGTCTCAGAGCTCAGTTCTTCAAGCAGAAAGTCCAAAACCCCCATCACACTAATCACTTTACCTGCATCTCGTATTCATCCAGCGCTTTGATGTCTTCCTCTGGCTGCTTCCCCGCCCTGAATCGTATCATTGAAAATGGTTTGCGTGACATCAGTCATGTCAAAGTCTCTGCTCGTCTCACCTATTATAATCTGTCCCATTCTGAAGTTGCCAAAATGTACGCCTTCGGGTGCATGGTTAACATTATTATCAAACCCACAGGCATTTTTCTCTGACTCACTAAACTTTACATTGAAGAGGCCCAACGCCAACTCTTGGCCACTTTTGCCTACGTCCCACTGGATCATGATGTCACATCCCAACATCAAGCCATTGTCACCAGTTCTGTCACTGAAATCATTACCTCCAGAGACCTTCACCCTTTTGGCTCCAAGCTTATATTCTCTTAACCCTGCACAGCCTGCTTCTATCTGCTTCACAAAATTGACAATTCAGATTGACCCGGTGGACCAATTTCATCAGCCTGTTCCTGGCCCACTGAGCACATTTCTCACTATGTGACAGCCCCCTGCGTCCACTTGTCCAAGCACTGCTCCTCTACATCCTTGATTCCTCGGATGCCCTCTGCAACGTTGACAATTTCTCGTTCCATAGCTCTAACTGCTCGTTCTTCACAATACATGTGCAATTCCTCCAATCCCCACCAGGACAGTCTGAGTGCTGTTAGCTTCTTCCTCAACCAGAGGCCTAAAGTTACCCCATCCATCACCACTCACCCCTGCTTTGTTGAAGTTGTTGTCTTACTGAACAGTTTCTCGTTTCATTCATCTCATTTGTGAAAAGCCAAAGGAGTGACTTATGAACACCCATATGGGATTTGGTTATGTCTGCCTATTAATGGGGCATGTGGAACAATTCTTGCTCCAGTTCTATACTAGCCTCTTCCGAGAATTATTTTTCAGTACATGGACGAATCTTTCAGTACTGCTGCATGCTCCCACCTGGAACTTGAAAAAATTGTCAATTTTGTACCCACTTTCCACCACTCTGTAATTTTCACAAGATATATCTCCAACACTTCCTTTCCATTGCTTGACCTGTCTGTCTCCATTTTGAGAAATAAACTGTTCACTGCCATACACTGTAAAGGCAGTGACACCCTTAACGACTTTAACTAAATGTCTTCATATTCCACGTTCTGTAAAGATTTCATCCCACTCCTACAGTTCATTCATCCATGTCATATCTTTTCAGATGATGTCACTTACCAAAACAACGTGTTTCTCATCAAATCCGACCTATAACCGCACTTACAGCCTTTCCCCTTCCGAAAACTCACAACAATGTGATCAGTCACCCTTCTCATCACTTTTCATCCCTCTAACCTTTGCTTTCAAAGGATCATCTTTTGCCATTTCGGACAACTCCCACAGAAGGCTACCACGAAACCCACCTCTGTTCTCACCATGTCTACACTTCGTAGGGACCATTCCGTAAAGGACACCATAGTTCATTACTCAGTGATCACCAACACCAACCTTCTCTGTTCCCATGACATCTTCCAATGTAACCACAGAAGGTGCAACACCTGCCCCTTCATCTGTTCCACCGTCACCTATCAATGGGCGAAGAACTCTTTCCACGTGAAGCAACAGTTCACCAGCATCTTGTCTAATACACATATTGCACCCATTGTAGCCTACTATACATTGGAGAAATCAAACACAGACCTGGTGACCACGTTACAGGACACCTACAGACCGTGTGTAAACATGACCCCGATCTTCCCACAACTGGTCTTTTTGATACAGCATTCTGCTTGAATGCCTACTGCGCTGTCATTGGCATGCTGAAACGCTTCCGCAAATTAGAGTTCAAACTGAAGATTCAACATCTCATCTTCCAAACAGGCACTGTACATCATTGTGGAATTAATATTGAGTTCATCGCCTTCACCTTGTGAACTCACGCCCTGTTCCTCCATTTTAGCTGTGGTGGTTGCATTTTCTGTTAGCATGTCTTCTCTCCTCTGTCCTGTACTGCAATGGGACCATCTGTTCTATTCGTTTTAAAATTAGACACTCCATTGTTCTGACAGTCTCAGAATTTGAACACTTTCTCTGCATTAACACCACCCTTGCTCCCCCAGCACTCCACACCCTGACCGTTATTGGTTAAATGCTCACCTCCTCACTTCATGTTATCTCCAATGAAGAGTCAGCGAGACTCAAAATATTAGCTTGCTCTCTCTCCACGGATACTGCCTGACCCATTGTGATTTGCAGCATTTTTTTTTGTTTTCAGTGCAGATTCCAGCATCTGCAGTAATTTTCTCTTTCAGTGTTGAAACGTTGGCTGTTGTCCGACGCATTTCTTGACGTTGCTGCAAGTTCAGAATCCATGAAGAAATAGGCTTTACTGGCACTGAAAGACTAAATTAACAAATGTAAAATGAAACATATCTCCATTATGATAACAAAACAAAATGTTTTCTTTACGTTTTGTTTCTACGACATTGCGAGCAGGATTTTTTAAACAACTTCAAAGTGAAGAGATTTCGTGTCTTGTTTTGTTATCCTGCATTGATTTTGTTAAAATACAGCAAATAAATTCGATGTCTCACCTGCTTGTTGGCATCAAAATATACCTTTGATTCTTTACCAAGCTCACATTGGCGCTGAGAAAAAGGAAGGCGATGCCACAATATTGACTGATTCATTGTGAGATGGCAGAATCAAAACATACTAGTTATTATAACACAGAAAGACAAAATGGAGTTGGAAACAGTTATCAGCGGTATTATTGCCTCCAGAGAAATTTTTTTTGCCAGCTCACGTTTGCCAGGAACCTCTGATTAGCTCACAGCAAACGATTCATTTTTATGAAGTATTCAGAGCTATATTTGCACTTACATATCTCCGTCAGCATGTCAGTCTCTTCCCTTCTCCCTGTTTCATCCTATTACCTGCAAACATCCATCACTCTGCATGATAACAAATTTCACATTCTAACTGCATATTGAGAAATTAGCATCTCGAATTTGCTTTCAGAAAATGTATTCATTTGTATTTATATCACCTTGTATTTTTATCACTCAATCATGATCACTCTTGCCAGTTAAATTATTTTGAACACCAATACCCTTATTAGTGTTAAGACTTTTACGATTGTTCAGAGAATTTTATCAGAGCATACTAACGTTTGCTCTGTTCTCTTATCTTGTATTTTCTTAATCTATTCTTTCCATTGTTGTTTCCTTTTCTGTATTTGATTCAGCTTTTCAACTCTATTATACGTTGTCTCCTTTGCAAGCTTCGCCTGATTTGAATCATGAACTATTTGACTAAGAAATTCATTGGGGTCACAGTAGATTACTTGCATTGTCGGATTTTGATGCTTTCTAAATGTAATTTTCCCCACAAAAAAGTAGACAAGCACTGTATCTAATCCATTAGTATTTATCATAGTTTAAATAGCCAGTTAAGATACCTTTAATTTTCTGGTTGATCAGATGTGTGACCTCCCATTTTAATAACTTCCTGTTATGTTCATGCCAACATTTTTTTTTGTTCAATTACCTGTTCATCCTCTTCTAACCCTTTACAGTGTTTGTCAAAGTAGCTCTTCGGCCAGTACAGCTGCGCAGTGGTTAGCCCTGCTGTTTCACAGTGCCACGGACCTGGCTTCGATTACAGCCTCGGCCGACTTTCTATGTAGAGTTTGTAAATTTTCCTCGTGTCTGTCTGCGTTTCCTCCCACAAATGTGCAGTTTAGGTGAATTGGCCCACCCGTTGGGTGCGTTATTCAAGGGTAAACGGAGGCAAGGCGAATGGGTTTGGTTGGGTTACTCCTCGGAGGGTTGGTATGGACGTGTTGGGTCGAAAGGCCTGTTTCCACACTGTAGGTATTCAATTCTCATACTATATGGCAACCAAAAGTGTAACTGTGCTTCAAGAAAGGATTTGACGTATGCTTTGCACAACCTGCTGATTTCATAAAAACTGCGTGGTTGGTTTGCTAACTTGATAGCACGTATTGGATTGATGTGTCGTTAGTTCAATTATCATTTTAATATCTTTCCCAACGTCACTTATAGCTGTTATTCTACTTCTATATGAGGGGTTTTCCCCAACAAAGTGCTCCACATCATATTTTTTTTCAACTTCAGTTTTGAATAGTTTTTTCCTTCTTCAAAGTTGCTAATATGCTGCCTTGATATTTTGAAGACTTCCCTCGTAATAATTATTCATCTCTGGTATGTGTCCTATTCACACAGACAAAGCTAGATCTAGAGTTTCAGAGAACGAATTCAGTGAGAGTTAATATTAATGCTGGGAATTATTCAGCTTTCATTATTGAATGAATTGACATATTTAAATAAATCGATTCCTGGGCCACATTTTTAAAATGCTCTCTAAACTTACTCTGAGGCATGACATAAATGCAAATGCACGTGCAGCATCTTAGGAGCTGTAACATGAATCCTAATTATCATCTTATCAAACACATTGATGCAAGTTCAGATTCTAATAACAGTATTCCAACCCATGCAGAATCCACTGCATGGATCGACCATAAGAGAATGAAATTTCCCCAAGACAACCAAAAAGCAAAATGAGGGATTTTTTTTTGTGTCTCCCTAAGTACTTCGCGAGGAGTTTCACCACTTCTACTTCCCTGTTGTCTCTTACAGGTTGTGCTTGATAACGTACGCGACGAATACGGAGGGCACGAAACAGTAGAGTGGCAACAAATGGAAGCGCCAGACTAAGAATATAGTCAAGATGCATGACTGCCAACCAATCTTATGACTGGTTATTTCTCAGTTCAGAATGAAACAAAGGTGTTTGCAGCAACAGATAGCCGTTAGTAACACAAATAGGACGTGATATTCTTTAGACAGTTCAGCAAACTTTGCAAAAGTATGAGAGAGAGAAAACGAGAGGTAGAGAGAGATAACTCGGGTGCATTTATGTTGCAGTCAGAGATGTCAAGCAGTTTCCAAATCCCTGCAGTGCTAAAAGATAAACTAAAATCTTGGATCACTGGTAACTTGATAAAACATTTCCACGTTGTTTGCGTTGTTCTAACTAAAAAGAATATCGCACAAGTGGTTTACTTTGTTGGCTTGGATCATCCTTCACATCTGCCTTAACCTCTCTTCAAGAAAAAAGTACATCTCTTGAAATCATAGTATCATCACGTACCTTGCAAGGAGAAAGGTGGAAAGCCAAAATTCTATTGAGAGTATGCTATCGAAGGAAAGCTGAGATCTCAAAGTCAATATCAAGAGGGAAATTGTGACTGAAGATTAATACTGGGTGTAAATCTGTCACTCATATGGTCATTCAGAGGCTCAAAGTGCTCTATCAGTCTTGGAAAATAAGTGACACTAGAATTAATCCTTCAGCAACGATTAGGGATAAATTCTCTCACGACATTTTGTGAAGATTTTCTCTTTCCACATTCTCTTGTTGAACCATCATCATATGCACAATGATTGATTTCATGGAAACCTCCCTAGATTTCTGAGGTAACATTTCCATCAGCTCTCACAGATGACAAGTTGCTTACTGAGACCAATATTACATTTGGAACAATTTTTCATTTATGTCATTAGCGATTGGTGAGGCAAGTCCGTTACTGAATGACAAAGAATATTTAGGAACAAAGAGAAAAATATAATTAGCAATTCTGGAGTCACAATCTTCCTCTCTCTAATGCTACAGAATACAGTTTCTGGGCCAGCATAAAACTATTATGGTGATCCATGTTAAAGTGTTACTATAACCAAACCATTTGATTCTCAGCCTGTAAATCCTTCGATACGTTTAGAGCATAGAAAATAGAACATTACAGCGCACTTCAGGCCCTTCGGCCCTCGATGTTGCACCAACCTGTGTAACCAATCTGAAGCCCATCTAAATTACACTATTCCATTCTCATCCATACGTCTACCTAATAACTATTTTAATGTCCTTAAAGCTGGCGAGTCTAATACTGTTGAAAGTAGTGCGGTCCACGCCCCTACTACTCTCCGAGTAAAGAAACTATCTCTGACATCAGTCCTATACTTATCAACCCTCAATTTGAAGCTATGTGTCCTCGTGCTAACCATTGCCATCGGAAGGAAAAGGCTCTCACTGCCCAACCTATCTAACACTCTGATTATCGTATCTATGTCTCAATTAGGTCACCTTTCATCCATCTTCTCCCTAAAGAAAACAGCCTCAAATCCCTCAGCCTTTCCTCGTAAGACCTTCCCTCCATATTAGGCAACATCCCAGTAAATCTCCTCTGAAGCCTTTCCAAAGCTTCCAGATGCTTCCTATAATGTGGTGACCAGAACTGTATGTAATACTCCACATGTGGCTGCGCCAGATGTTTGTACAACTGCAGCATGATCTCATGGTTCTGAAATTCCATCCCCCTACCAATAAAAGCTAACGCACCTTCTTTACAACCCGATCAATCCGGGTGACAACTTCCAAGGATCTATGTGTATGGTCACCGAGATCTCTCTGCTCATCTAAATTACCAAGAATCTTATCATTAGCCGAGCAATCTACATTCCTCTTACTCCTTTCAAAGTGAATCACTTCACACTTTTAAGCATTAAACTCCATTTGCCACCTCTCAGTCCAGCTCTGTAGCTTATCTTTGTCTCTCTGTAAGCTACAACATCGTTCGTCACTATCCACAACTATACTGACATTAGTGTCATCCACAAATTTACTAACCCGTCCTTCTATGCCGTCATCCAGATCATTGATAAAAATGACAAACAAAAGTGTCCCCAAAACAGATCCTTGCGGTAGTACATTAGTAACCGAACTCCAGGATTAATATTTCGCATCAACCACCACTCTCTGTCTTCTTTCGGCGAGCCAATTTCTAATCAAAACTGCTAAATCACCCTCAATCCTATGCCTCCCTATTTTGTGCAATGGCCTACCACACTTATCAAACGCCTTACTGAAATCCATATACACCATATGAACTGCTTTACAATCATTCACCTGTTTGGTCACCTTGTCAATAAGGTTTGTGAGGCACGACCTACACTTCATAGAACCGTGTTGACTGTCCCGAATCAACATATTCCTTTCTGGATGATTATAAATCCTATCTCCTACAACGCTTTCCAACACTTTACCCACAGCTGAAGTATAGCTCACAGGTCGATAATTTCCAGGGTTCTCTCTGCTCCCTTCTTGAACAAGGGTCAACATTTGCTATCCTCCAGTCTTCTGGCAGTATTCCTGTCGGCAATGATGACATAAAAGTTAAAGTCAAAGTTTCGGCAAACTTTTCCCTGGCTTCTCAGAGAATTCTAGGGTAAATACCACCCTGCCTCGGATGGTATTTTACGGCTTGACAGAATTACCACCACCTCATCCTTATGCACCTCCATCCCATCCCGTCTACTAGCCTGTGTCGTTGTATTCGCCTCGACCACATCGTCTTTATTGGATGTGAATATTGATGGAAAGTATTCATTTAGCACTTGCTCTATCTTCTCTGACTCCACGCTAAGCTTCCCACTACTGTGCTTGCTTGTCCCTTATCTTACTCTTGTCATTCGCTTTTTTCCTGATATACCGATAGAAAGCCTTAGGGTTTTTCTTGATCCTATCCACCAAAAACTTCTCATGTCCCCTCCCGTCTCTTCTTATCTCTCTCTTTAGGTCTTTCCTGGCTGACTTGTAACTCTCAAGCGCCCTAACTGCCCCATCACATCTCATCCTGATATAAACCTTCTTCTTCGTCTTGTCAAGAGATTTAACTTCCTGAGTAAATTATGGCTCCTGCGCTCGACAACTACCTCTCTGCCTGACCGGTACATACCTATCAATGACCCGCATTATTTGGTCCTTGAATAAACTCCATATGTGCCCATTCCTGCAGTTTCTTTCCCCATCCTATGCATACTAAATCTTGTCTAATCACATCGTAATCACGTTTGCCGCATCTATAACATTTGCACTGCGGTATATACCTATTCCTTTTCATCACTACAGTAAACATAACTGAATTGTGGTCGCTATCACCAAAGTGGTCACCTATCTTCAAATGGAACACCTGACCTGTCTCATTCTAACTAATGTTTACCAAATCTAATGTGGCCTCGCTCCTTGTTGGCCTGTCAACATACTGTGCCAGGAAACCCTCCTGCACACATTTGATAAAGATTAACCCTTCTAATGTACTTGAGCTATAGCATTTCCGGGTAATATTTGGCAAGTTAAAATCCCCCATAAAATCTACCCTGTCACTCATTCCTATCGATGATCGTCTTTGCTATCCTATCCTCTCTACCTCTTGATCTATTTGGAGGCCTATAGAAAACACCCAACAGGGTAACCTCTCATTTCCTGTTTCTAATTTCAGTCCATACATCCTTAGTAGACGAGTCCTCAAATGTCCTTTCTGCAACCATAAGGCTGTCCTTGACTAACAGTGTCACTCCAACCCTTCTTTTGCCATTTTCTCTGTTCCTCCTGAAACATAAAAATCCCAGAACCTGCAATAACCATCCCTGTCCCTGCTCTATCCATGTCTCTGAAATGGCCACAACACTGAAATCCCGTTATCAATCCATATTGCAAGTTCACCCACCTTATTCAGGATGCTCCTTGTGTTGAAGTTGACACACTTCAATCAAACGTCTTGCTTTTGATGGCCTTCCGGACGAGCAGCAATCCAGTGGAAAACAATGGCAAACTGCTACAGTTGCTCTAACGGGACTCCAGAGTCCTTCATCCAGCAACATTCTCTGCTTTCTATCTGGTAGCTAATCCTTTATCTACGACAATACATTACGTGCTAATCTCCCTGGCATAGAAAGCAATATATTGTCATTTATTAAGAATTTATTAAGGCTAACAGACAGAAAATTGTCCAATGAGAAAATGGATCATTGCCACATTTCCAGATTGTAATTCGTAGCGGAGAAAAGGAATCACATTGGGAAATGGTGTTTTCACTGCCAGAAAGTAGGACACGTAAAGACACATTGCTGGTCGTTAAAGAATGGATCGTGGGACAAGTTGAGTTAAAACAAGTTAAGCCAGTTGCATTAGCGAAGGTAACTAAGGAGATCCCAAGAAGAGCCAAGGAGCTGCAGGGCAGCGCACAGCCTAGGAGTTAGGACCTGATGTCTACAAATAATTCGTCTCTGTGTGTAAAGTTTGGTCCGAAATTACAGGGGAGAAGAACAAGACAATGTAATTTTGTGAGATACAGGAAATAACCAGTCGCTGTTCGTAAGTAATGAGTGAATATGCACTCTTCATGATCTTTTCCCCTAGAGTCTGGTAATTTGTGGAATAGAAATTTAGCGTTTCCTATATAAGTTCAGGTTGGACTGCCAACTTAAGACTGGGGAAATTACAGTGGGAGTGATTGACAGAGTGTCAGTTCCAGAAATTCAGATTGTTCTTGGAAATGTTCAGATTGTTCTTTGGCAGGATCAAAGGTGGGAGTGACGCCCCTTGTGTGGAGAAGCTCAAGGAAGACCAAGAAACTGAGGAGTTAAAACAGAAACATCCTGGTATTTTTCCAAACAGCGTGGTAATCAGATGCAACTATCATAAGTCACAGCACGAAGCGAAAATTAAAGAGAAAGATGAAGGATTAAGGTTCGGTTTGTAGATATCCTGTTTGATGTAATGGTGCAAAAAACACCTGAACAAGCAGAGGGTCAGGCAGAGCTGTTTAGTCCTGAAAGACTAAGAGACTTGCAACAACAAGACAGGATGATAAAAGATATATATGAGGATGCATACTCTGAGCAGGAGGCAGATAATATTTCTGAGGGTTATTATCTGAAAGATAGAATCCTCAGACGGAAATGGAGACCAGAGCAGGTTAGTGTAGAGGAGAAATGGGCCGAAGTGCACTAGATTGTGTTGCCGGTCACATACGGATAGGAAGTGTTATGGGTAACAGATGAACTATCTGTGTGAGGTCAACTCGGGATACGAAAGATTGAGGTTAAGTTTTAAAAAAAACATTTTTATTGACGTGGAATTCACAAGGGTGTGGTTAACTTTTGCTGTACGTGTCATACAAGCCAAATGGTAGGTGAGCCACAGGTGGTAATAAAACCAACACCTTTGTTTATAGTTCCCGCATTTGAAGAACCTTTCATGTGGGTTATAATTGATTGTCTCAGTCCCGTCCCAAGAACTAAAAGTGAGAACCAGTACTTGTTAATCATAATGGACGTGTCTACCAGATGACTGGAGGCAATTCCATTGTAGAGTATCAAGGCAAAAAATATGCCCGCGGTGTTCACAGCTTTCTTCACACGGTATGGGCTACCCAGATAGATTCAGTCGGACCAAGGAACAAATGTTACTGCTTGGAAGGTAAAGGAGGGTAAGGATATTTTAGGTATACAGCATTTTAAATCCAGTGCGTATCATCCTGAATTCCAAGGGAGCTTTAGAAATTTAGCATCAGACCTTGAAGACCATGTGAAGAGCATACTGCCAGGATTACCCGAATGATTGGGATAAAGGTATCCCATTCATATTATTTGCCATTAGAGATGCCCCAAGCGAATTTACTCAGTTAATTCCCTTTGAGTCGTAGAATGATGACATTATGCCTTTTTATTCGACTCTTGCTGGCATGAGATATGTGCACATACAAGATAACCATGAGAAAAACAGGGTGACTATCATCGTGCTAAAATATTTCAGTTTGGGAGCTATTCCGGGATTTGGCCAAGTTTAGACAGATCTAGTGTAAGACTTGCATAGATTTGAACAGATTTGGGGTACTAATGATCCCAGCTATGTAAATACTTGCCGATTAGTTTCCTATATCTTTAAATAAAACTTAGAGGAGACGATTTGTTTCATTTAGTTACTTGTGGTTAGTTAAATTAAACGTGAGAGAAATGCCTCTTAAAATTGCTAAAGAGCTTTTGACTTTGACGGTGATTCCCAAGTTTGTCAAGAAAGTTGAGATGGTCAGAAAAAGACCATACTTTTAAAATTATCAAAGAGGGTATGTTTGGGTTTAACCAAGAACAGAAGTAAAGCTGAAATTGTACGAGAGTTTGTCAGGCGCTTAGGTGTAGAAAGGGAGAAGAAAAAAGAGAATTTGAACTTCAGATGTTGCGAATTAGTCAGGAAAGAGGTTAAAAGAAGGACACGACGAGAGAAAGTAGTGACATATCTAAATATGTTAAACATTGCCAAATTTGGCTGCGAGAGATGTTGATGCCTTCTTTATTTCATTTGAAAAATTGGCGAGGCAGATGGAGTGGTCAGGGGACTTGTGAGTAATGCTAGTACAGATTAAGCAAATAGTGAGCTATTTGTAGCGCTGTCAGATGAGGCACCAAGAGATTATGCAGATATCAGACAAGATATTTTGAGTGCACAAAAATTGGTACCAGATGCATATAGACAGCGTTTCAGAAACATTAAGAAAGATTCAGATCGGACTTATATTGAGTTTGAAAGAATTAAGCTCAATAATTTTGATAGATGGGTGTGGGCCTGAAAGAGAGATGGCCTATGAGGCTCTAAGATAGATTATTCTGCAGGAGGTGTTTAAAACTCATTTCCAGATATTTCTCTCCCAGAGATTTCAATTTCAGAGATCTCACTGCAAACGTATTTGCATTCTTGCTGAATTGTTCCCCGAGGAAGTGGTAATCTGTGGGGTAGATGGACAGAAAATTTGTACTCACCTATGAAAGATCAGTTTGGAGTGCCAACTCAAGACTGGAGAAGCAAGAGTGGGATTGATTGACAGGGAGCCAGTTCCAGGAATACAGTTTGCTCTTCTGAATGAATTAGCAGGATTCAAGGTGGGAGAGTCACCCCTTGTTGGGGAGAAGCCCAAGGAAGAAAGGAGAACTGGAGACTTAAAGTAAAATACACTGAAATTTTGGCAGACTGTGTAGTAACAAGGTCCCACTGTGATAAGTAATGGCATCAAGCAAAAGGTACAGACAAAGATGAAGATGTTGAAATCGAAAGAGTGGATATCTTGCGTGATGTAATGGTACAGGAAAAACATGAACAGGCAGATGTATTTCGTCCTGAAACGAGAGTGAACTTACAACGGAAAGACGAAAAAATAAAAGATATATATGTTGATGCATATTCAGAAACGGAGGCAGAGAATAATCCTGAGCGTTACTATCTAAAAAGTAGAATCCTAAGACGAAAATGGAGACCATAGCAAGTTAGTGCAGAGGAGAAATGTACAGAAGTGCACCAGATTGTGCTGCTGGGAGCATACAGAAAAGAAGCGTTATGGGTATCACATGAAATACCTGTAGGAGTTCACCTAGGTATATGGAAGACTCCGGCTAATGCACAAAATAATTTCTATTGTCCTGGACTGCACAAGGATATTGTTAACTTTTACTGTACATTTCATACATGCCGAATGGTAGGTAAGCCACAGGCAATAAAAAAAATACCTTTTTTTGCAAATTTCTGCTTTGGAAGAACTTTCACACGAGTTATAATTGATTGTGTAGGTCTACTCCCAAGAACTAAAAGTTGGAACCAGGACATGCTAATCATAATAGCTGTGTCTATCAGATTTCCAGAGGCAATTCCATTATGGAGCATCAAGGCAAAAAGCGTGGTAGTGGAGTGGGATTGCTTTCGTCACACATTTTGTGCAAACCAGACATATTCAATCAGGCCAAGGGTCTAATTTTACGGCTAGGCTGTTTAAAGAAATCATGGATAGCTTAGGCAGGCAGCACTTTAAATCTAGTGTATATCATCCTGAATGGCAGGGAGAATTAGAAGGATGGCATCAGACCCTGAAGGCCATGTTGAAATCGTAATTTCAGAATTACTAGAATGATTGGGAAAAAGGTATCCCATTCGAATATTTTGCCATTTGAGATGGATCAAACGAGTCTGCTCAATTTACTCTCATTGAGTTAACATTCAGACATGAAGTGAGATGCTCTTTGAAATTAATTCAAGAGAAATTTACAGGACCGAAGTCAGAGATCACACACTTGAATTATGTATCAGAGGTGATGGAGAGATTAGATCGCGTCGGGGATTTAGCTCAGCATCACCTGAGAAGGGTTCAGTGTAGAATGAAGCAGGTGGCAGATAAAAGCTCTGAAATTCGGGCGTTTTCTCGTCGTGATGACGTATTAGTATTGCTACCAATGGTAGGAGATACTTCAAAGACAGGTTTAGTGGTCCCTATCAAATTGAGAAAAAAAGTTGAGTAATGTAAACTATCTGGTAAAGTTGCCAGGTAGGAAAAAAAAAACTGTTCTGGGTATTTCATGTGAGTGCATCGAAACCTTATCAGAGTAGAGAGAAGGAATTGGAGAGACAGGTGTTATTTACTGCCTCGCAGAGTGAGGTATCATACCCAGATGTTGTAGAATTTGATTTATCTCAAAGTACATTAAGCAATGAGGAATTCCTTGAGGAGTGGGATAGGTTAATGAACAATCTGCATCAGGAGCAAAGAACACAGTTGAAAAGTTTGTTGCAGATTGCATGAGGATATATTCAGAAATATGATGGGGAGGACTAATGTTATTGTGCATGATTTAGAAGTAGGGAATGCCGTTCCAATAAAACAACACCACTTGTGGCTGAATCATTTCAAAACCATACAGGTCCACAAGGAAGTGGATGCAGTTGAACCGAGTCAGAGCGAGTTGAGTTCATTATCGTGTTAGTTCCCAAACCTGATGGAACTCAACGATTTTGTGTGGAAAATCAGAAGGTCAACGCCATAATAAAAAAAAAGGACTCATATCCAATACCAAGACTAGAGGACTCGACAGAGAAAGTTGGAAAAACCTGTTATGTCACATTGTTGGACTTCCTGCATGGTTATTGATCGGTAACTTTATCAGAGAAAGGAAAAGAAACTGTAACCTAAAATGGGCAATATCAATTCAAAGTGATGCCCTTGTGAGAAATTTTGTGGCTGGCCTTTGCCCTTGCTGGCCATTTCATTTCTTCATTTTCGAGTGACACGGTGGGTCAGTGATTAGCACTGTTGCTCCTCAGTGCCAGGGACCTGGGTTTGACTCCAGTCTCTGACAACTGTCTGTGTGGATTTTGCACATTCTCCTCATGTATGCGTGGGTTTCCTCTGTATATTCTGGTTTCCTTCCTCATTCCAAAAAGTATGAAGATTACGTGAATTAGCCAAGCTAAATTGCCCATAGTGGGTGTAAGTTTGGTGCATTAGTCAGGGGAAATACAGTGCACGTGAATGGAATTGAGTGGGATATCCTTCACAGGGTCGGAGTGGACTTATTGAGCCAACTGTCCTGTTTCCACACTCTACAGATTTTATCTAGTAGCTCAGACTATCAGGATAATAACAATAAAAAAAAAGTTTCACTGCTTGGATATTGGAATATATGCAATATATCAATAGTTTCTCATCTGTTTGATGTATTTTCATACCTACTCACATAAACATTGTGATAAAAATATTTGGTGCGTGCATTTACATGTAACTAGTTTGGAAACTCCTCATGAACATATTTGAAAGCGAACAAAAAGAATTTCACATTCGTGTCAACGTTATTCAGCATGCTGATGCTGCTGCACCAATTATGTAGGCAAAACCTCAAAATGTCATGGCCTTATGTGATCTTTTTTCTCCACGCAAACCGATTTTAAAATGTTGTGCTCTGGACTACGTGATGTTACTACTCACGTGATCAAACAAAAAAAAAACACCAATTGAAGTAATTGACAATTTCTGCAACCAGGTCCACGTGGAGAGAGAAACTGTCTACTGCTGACAAACTCAGGAAAAGATCATCTCCAAGCGTGATCCGGTCATCAGAACTGACAGGAAGATAAAAAATATAAATCAAATTGATCTACAAAACTAATCGTGGTTGAAAACAAGACTTGTACGTTCAGCAAGTTGGTTATTAATATGGAAGTGTCCATAATCTGAATTTCAGCAGCATGGGAGCAGCATTAAGGAGCATGTGTCTGAGGCTTGCTCGCTCCTTTATACTTTACTTTCTTTTTCCTTTTTTTCAACTTTACAGTCTTTTCGTTTACCTTTGGCCATTTGTCTTAAATTAGGAAGCTAAATTGATGGTCTTGATTGAATGGATCAGTGATAGTAGCAAGCATTGGCCCAGTGTGGAACTTAAGGCAGCTGTGGCAAGATGACGCTGTAGAGTGGTGACTTTTGCTCCATTAGTGACGACGTTATTGTGCCTTGCGCAGGAAGCACCAATGCACTGTTGCAGCTGTGGCAGCATTGCTCGATACAATGCAGGACTCATAGTGGCGGCCATGCTACGATGCTGCCAGCAAGTGAAACTCCTTGTTGCAGCAGTAGCATCAGTGAGCCCTGAAACTAGACCTCACCAGACCCCCGTCAATGTTGGAGGCTCCATCGCCTAGTCAATTGTTGGCATCGGCAGGGAGAACCAAGAGCTACCTGGACAGATTGGGACATTGAATTTGCTTTTGTTGTGTTTCTTTGGTTGATGCGAATTGCATTGATCTCTATGAAGGGGCAGGGGAGTTGTGACTCATTTTACTTTTCCCTGTACTCTTGTATTCCTGGACCTGGGGACATGTGACCATCTAATCTAATTTTATCTAATCTAACCTGAAAAAGCAATTATGCCAAGAATAATTGCGACACCTAAACAGAGGATACTTCAATTGTTACGTAGTTCCACATCTCCAAAGGTACATCTTGCATGGAGATGAGTGTGTAAGTGAGTTCAAATTTAAGAATATTATCAAAAAAATTCTCAGACGTCAACAGCAATCAAAAGAATCAATTCTAGGCTAAGATTAAAGAAAATAGAGGCAAATCTATAAACTGCCAACAGAGAGCTGTCAAGTTTGAGAGACACAAAAGTGGGTTTCAACTTTTCAAACTTGATCAAATAGATTTCATCCAAACAGTTGTTGAGGTGAATTCCCCTAGTGACACTGGGTTTGGTACCTCTCTTAACACATTCGCCTTTACAGCATTTATCATAAGTGAAACAACTAATTTTACCTAACTTCCCCCTTTGTCTGAGGCTGTTTTTGCATCATCTCTTGTCGGCAATAAGTTGCCAAACTGAAAACTTTATTCAAACTAACGTGTGACAATTACATCTTCCAGTGACAGTAACAATGACGCAATTAATCATATCAATTAAAGGAAATGAATATTTGGGATCAGGTGAAAAAAAATGAAATGGACGTCTTGTTAGGACAGTGCTCCTCTCTCAATGTTTCAGAGCCTAATCTCTAGATTAACATGAAACTACTTTCAGGACGGATCCTAAAGTGGTGCTACGATAAAACCGACTGATTATCAGCTGTTAAAATTTGCATACACTGGATGGCCATTCGGTAAGACGAACAGTGTCTATTGCTCAGCAATCCCGCAGAATGAGATGGCAAACCATTGTAATCACTTCAATGTGAATCTATGACGCAAAGTCCAGAAATCCTCTTCACATTCTTTTTGTTGAATTCATCATCAATCATTACTTGCAAAATACCATGTCATCTGAGAAAAGGTATATTGACATTTATTAATATTTAACTATCAGAAGGAAACAAGAATTGGGGAAAAATAGTCATGCTCATATTTCCACACTATGATTAACTGAAGCTCAAGACATATGTCAGTTCACAACATATATCAATGATGTGGACATACGAACCAAATGCAATATTCCAAAGTTGCAGATGACACAAAGTAAAACAAGGATGCATCTAATGAGGAAGATATAAAACATTTTCTGGAGAATTTGGACAGTCATAATAATTGGTGAGAAGAAGGCAATTGATGTGTGATCTTTGTATATTGGAGGTTGTACAATTTCGTAAAAGACAATATGCCCAAAGTATTCCACAATTGGTGAGAGGTCTGAAAATCCCAAATGAACAAGGGCAACTTACTGTAGTTGTCAAAATAAATCTCTAAAGGCAAGCGTTGAAGTGCCGTGACAGAATAGGAAGGCGCATGGAATGTTCACATTTATCGCAAGGGGATATGAGTACAGATGTACTGAAGTGTTGCTATAATTATGTAGGAGGTTGCATAGACTACAGCTGCACTACTGTATGCAGTGTTGGCGACATTCACTCAAAGATATATTTAGTGTAGAAGAAATCTAATGAAGTTTCACCAGATTTGTTTTCCAAACTTCAGGACATTCCCCTGAACAAAGATTGATCGAAATTGCTCTATAGATTTAGGAGTTTTAAAGCGTCTCATTGAAATTTACAAATCACTTAAACAGATCTAGAAAACGTGTGCAAGTACCCTTGTTCCTCTGGCTTGACAGTCAAAAACTATGATTCATAACTTAAAATAAGGATGACTTCTCAGGATCAAAATGTGGAGAGCTTGTTTTTCCTCATGGAGTGGAAAATCTTTCAGATCGATACCCTAGACCACCCTGGAAGCAATTCAGTTTTAACATGCGTTGAATAAACTGAAAATGAAGGTTGGTGTAATCTTCATTTCTAAGGTGTGAAGGTTAAAATGCATAGTGCGAATAAAAGTTCTTGATACATTCAATCAGCATTCCTGGCAGATCATACTTGTCGGGCTGAAAGGCCTACTTCTTTTCATTTATTTCTACGTCAGTGCATATCGAAAAGTTTCCTAATTTTATTGTGAAACAAGTTATGTCTATCAGAAGGCCGTGAAGAAACCACGAAATATTAAAAGGAACAGTGACCCCACAGAAGTTTGTTTGTGAAGCTGAATGAGAGATGCCCTCATGTCCAACAGACTGCATCGGGTTCAATTATTTTAAATCAATATTTTGAAAGAAGTTAACTAAAAACCTATTTATAACAGCAAATTATGATTGCAAGCTACTTCATACTTGACATAATATCGAAGCATCTCGAAACAATTTATAGGAGGCACGGTGGCACAGTGGTTAGCACTGCTGCCTCACAGCGCCAGAGACCCGGGTTCAATTCCCGCCTCAGGCGACTGACTGTGTGGAGTTTGCACATTCTCCTCCGTGTCTGCTTGGGTTTCCTCCGGGTGCTCCGGTTTCCTCCCACAGTCCAAAGATGTGCAGGTCAGGTGAATTGGCCATGCTAAATTGCCCGTAGTGTTAGGTAAGGGGTAGATGTAGGGGTATGGGTGGATTGCGCTTCGGCGGGGCAGTGTGGACTTGTTGGGCCGAAGGGCCTGTTTCCACACTGTAAGTAATCCAATCTAATCTAATTACATGAAGTCAGAGATAGCAGAAAGTGAGGTGGATGACTGGAGCTGCATTCCAAGTCATCAACAATAATGTAAGGTGTATCTCCCTGGTTGGTATAAATCTGTATCATGATGTGTGTGAAACAGAATTAGAGGTTGCATTTTCTCGTGTTATGAAATTGAAGGCATGTATTGTACCTTTAAGAGAGAGTGAATGGCGTATTGCAGTGAAAGCTTACTGACACCTGTTTGACCAACTGTCAGTCTCGGAACCTACTGGAAAATTGAAAAGATGTAGCATTTGGCTGCGAAATAGATACCTGAGTTGGTTGCTGTTTTGACAACAATTGAAATCTAACCAATCTGTTTACATTTTGCACCAGCATTCTAAAACCCAATCAAGTTTGAAATTACTGAATTGACAACGTCAGACCAATGAGACGATTCGATGTTTGGGGTATACTTAAAAAGAAAACAGACATTTTAAAAGTCAGACAAAGACTAATTGTCATTGACAGAGAATAACTGCCATCGTGAAAGAGTGCCATTCAAAGAACACTCTGTCAAAAGTACCTTTTTCAGATGAAACATGCTTACTGTAATATACAGAAAACGACCAAGGAAGATCGTGCAAACGAAAGAAGACGGACACTGGAGATGACAACCGCAGTGTGGTTTTGAAATTAATTTGATGTAATTTCAATATAGGCTTTTCCTGGAAAAATATATTGTTAGAAAGTTGGAGTCAGATAATAAGCAGTTAAGAGAAAAAAGGCTTACAGTTGACAATAGTTGTTTAACTTCAGTTTTAGAGTCAACAACTAATTTGATTTTTTTTTTACATATTGGAATTTGGGAATTCCCTGTCACTCATGTATTAGCGGATTACGAGGCGAGGTGAGCTTTTCTGGGTGTTTGATTTGAAATTTTGAAAAATGTAATAGTAAAAGAGAAATATGAAATGAGGACAATTGGAAAAATGGTGAAATTAATAAATTACCTTGAATGTATGGATTGAATGACTGAAAATGACACAAGTTTACAGACTTGTTAACTGGTTGTATTTACATAATGGGCACGCCAGTGGCACCAAGAAGATGATAATACATCTTTTCTAAGTCAATGATTAAATGAAATATCTTCCACTGCTCCAAGTCAGTAGAGCCGCTGATAAGACTGAGCAATGATTGCACTGACACTAAGAAAAATAAGAGATCGAAAAGAATCGTGTCTAAAAGAAAAAAACCCTCCAGTGATACAAATTGATTCCATAGAGACAGACAATAACCGCCGTGAGTGAGTGCATGTGTTTATTCTTTTCGGTGTCTTCGGGGTTCGCACTGCTCCTTCAAAATGCCAGGGACCTGCATTCAATTCCAGACTCGGGATACTCTCTGTGTGGAGTTTATACATTGCTCCGTTGTCTGCAAACGTTTCCTTTGGATTCTGCGGTTTCCTCCCCGTGTCTGAAGATGTGTAGCATTGGTGAATTGGCCATGCTAAATTGCCCATAATGTTCATGGATGTGTAGGCTCGGTGCATTAGTCTGGAAAATGTGGAGTAATTGGGACCGGGGCATGTGTCTGGGTGGAATATTCTTTGGAGGGTTGTTGTCAACTTGTTGGGCCTATTGGCCTGTTTCCACACTGTAGCGATTTTCTGCTATTTGGTCACATGCAAATGCTTCACAAAGTAAAACGCTTGATCATCCTCCGATATTTTCACTGTAAACAGAACACGACACATACAAACACAAAGTTCACAATTGATGTTCCACATCGCATGAGAGAATGCCTTGCTGACCTGACTTCAGTTCTCTGTTTCTGTTTTGGTATATCTATGACCCCCATTCCACACTCATGTTCCTATCACAAGTGGAAGATATCTCTGATCGAGACATGAACTTGCTTTTCAATAGTACAATATTAATTGCCCTCCCCCACGTGTTCCCTGCTGCATCCCTGTAGCTCACCTCAAATATGTTAGAAACAACTTGGCGGAAGTGAGGACTGCAGATGCTGGAGGATAGAGCAGAGAGTGTGGTACTGGAAAATCACAACAGGTCAGGCAGCGTTTGAGGACCAAAAGCCCTTCACCAGGAAAGTCGACTCTCTTCCTCCTCAGATGCTGCCTGACTTGCTGTGCTTTTCCAGCACCACGCTCTCCACTCAAATGCGTTAGAGTGTTTGCAGATGTGGTGGCAATCCGACAAACACCGTTTCCCTTCCCTTCTGAGCCCAAGCCCTTTCCCCTAACAGGAATAGTATAATGAAGGCGCAATGTTAAGGGGCTTGAAAGACTTCACTCTAGCAAATGTGTTCGGAGAGCTGAAAACAAAACAAACTCGAATTATTCTGCAGGTAAGTCGTGCGCTCAGGAAAGAAACATAATAAATATTGCGGGAGAATTATGCCATTAAGAACTAAATAAAGATTAGAGTGCAATAGTTTTAGGGCAGTGGAAGAGGGAAATATACTTCGAACAACAAAACAAATTAAACATTTTGGGTTTAAAACAGCTTTTGTGAAATGGCAAAACCAACAATAATGTTGTTGGCTTTCGGAAAGAAACAAAAATATTGCCACCGGACAAATATTGACCCCTGTATTAATGAAACGTAAAGGTCAAAAGTGTGGTGCTGGAAAAGCACGGCTGGTGAGGCAGCAAATGAGTAGCATGAGAGTGGCCGTTTTGGGCTTAAAATCTTCATCAGGAATGAGGTAAATGGTGTAGGAGACCAAAAAAAAAACAGAACAAGCTGCAATTAGTTTTCAGGTCAGTCATGTACTCTGGAGAGAAACACAACAAATATCGTGAGAAAACGATGTTAATAAGAACTGAATGAAGATTAGAGTGCATCTGCACTTTTTCCGACAGAATGTAACAAAATGCGATTAAGAAAGAAGAAAAAAGAACCCAATAAAAACATAGAGGGCACAATACTTATTCAGGGGCATATCGAAAAACATTTCTGTTGACCAGTCTGGAGCAAAGTCAGAAAATATGCTACAAATATTTGTCATTCATTTCGCTTGGTTGGCAGACCAGGACAAACCAAAGTCAGAACCTCACACTGAGAGCAACATGCAGAATTAACCAACCAAGCAATTGCACATGGTAACTCAATATGTGTTTTGACTCCTAAACGACATGAGCCGAGAACAGATTATGCTAAATTAAAGAAAGTGTATGTAAATCTACGTTTCATTTGGAGGAGTGTTGCATGTCTCATTTCTGAGAAAGAAGTCGAAAACAAAGATGATCTTGCATTTCATGTGCTTTTAAGAAAAATAAAAGAAACTGTGGAAAAGTGATGTGAGATTCTGAGAGTGACAGAGGCAAGTATAGGTTTCATGCAGAGAGTGGCTACATTGCAATGTAAAAAAAAGGAAAGGGGTTGATAGATTAAAATGTGCATGGCTCTTGCCATCATGCTGGAACTGGTGAAACTTCTACATGATCATCGATTGGGTAAGAACGCTGGTCGAGAGTTGAAAATAACGATAACTGTAAGAGGTTATGATTCTGAAAGTGAGGAAAAATAGATGTGCACGGAGCTGAATTTATATTGCTGAGTTCGCTGTTTATCAAGAATAGTACGTTTGGTGATTGAGAGTGTGGGAACTGCAAAATCTTTGGTCGGGGAGAAATATGGCACTTTGTAAACGTCAACATAGAAGCATGATTTGCATGGGATGATAACAAAGAAAAGATGGGTGAATGGAGTAAGTCTCATTGTACGCTAATCTGATTAAGCAATGCCAAAACAAAATCTTCATCGAGACCCAATTCAAAACTCAGACTATAGCTTCCCTCTAATATTGGCCAGCAATATCAACAGCTGTGAGTATATATAATTCTGTCCATTCAAGGATAAGCAGCTCATATTTCAGTGTCACCACTGTTACTATGCAATTTAATAATGCTCATATGAATAAACTAGGATCGCATCTGAAAGTTGGTTCAAACTCTGTAATCGGAATGTTACTGATTTTGCTCTTGTGGTTCAGCAAGAACACACACAAGCTCGTCTTATGATGTCAGAGAGAAAACAAACAAAATATCAATAGTTCTGAAATGATAAACGATGAACAAACAAGTATGAATTTTGTAAAGCTCATGAAGTAGTAAAATGCATGATTTCTATCGGAGAGCAGAAGGTTTTTCAACTTGTTTGTGATTTATCCCTTGGTATACAGGTTATTTTATATTCCAGTACGTTGTTAGCTGTGGGCCTTCTGTCTGGGCATACTGCTTATGTCTCAGCATTTGTCTTATTGCTGTAATATTAGTTCCTTGCTTGGTGTAGAATTATCAATATCCCTTGTGCCCAGTACCTTCGCATGATTTAACTTTTATTTGAAGAGAAGTTGATCTGCAAGCTTTTGTAGCATTACAAGGTTGAATATGAACCATGTGTGAATTCTTCCTGGGAATTTTGTCTGTTCACACAATGGTTAGATATGAGTTGCATGTTTGGGTCTCATTATGGTCGGTGTAATGAGAAGATGATGAAAGCTTCTTTTATAACGTATCTGCCTCGATTCTCTGGCAACACAGCCCAACTCCCAGCGGTTAATGTCCCTAATATTTACTGCACAATGTCAATGCGCACTAATACATTGCCATTCTCTTTCAGGTCGCCTATGTCACGATGTGTGAATTCAGATCGCTAATCCCTCAAACTACACATGCAACGACATAGTTGTTGAAATATAACTATGCCATTCAATATCACTGACAAGACAACCCAAGTCTTTCTTTATTCAATCATCAATAATTCAGGATGCAGAATCCTCAGACGCCATCTCCAAGAATAATTCATATTAATGGAATATTTATTCTGCAACAATGTGAGAAATTCAATGACAGTATCAGTGGTTCAAAAGAAAAATAATAACAGAAGTCTAACATAAGTATTTCGATAAAGTTAACTTAAGGACGAAAGCTTGTAGAAGTCAAATCATGTCATTAGAAAACTTCAATATATTGAAATATGTTTGGATAAATTGATTACAAATGTTGGCTTGTAGTTCCCGAAGCCCAATCAAGCATTCATTTTGACCACATTTTACACATCACAAAATGTCCAGCTACCTGGTTTGAAAGCAGGAACACAAAGTAGTATTTCATTTCCATTTGAAACCAGAATCAGTGTTATAAATGCTGTGGAAATGGTGAAGTGTCTTCAAATTTCTTTCAAAACTAATATTTTCATCAATAGGCTGAGGAGAGAGTTTATTTAAAGTAGAGCACAAAATAAGACAGTGGACTTTGACGGGAAGTTTGCAAAATTTTTAAATTTCATTATCAAAGTACAGATAATTTTTGACAAGTTTTTAACATGTGAAAAAAAAGAACAAAATGCTGCTCAGCATCTGTATTGACTTGCTTCAAGATATACAATGTTGTGATCAATCACTTGAGTTGAAGTTCATCTTCACCCAGGGAAATTGATGAAGAGAGTAAAACACAACACTGAACAACAACTCAGCTGACGGCCCAAAACGTTCAAGACTTCTATGGGTTGCATTTGGTTTAATGCTTCCAGCTGTGCAACAAATGAAAATAACGGCTGGAAGACCTACCAATATCCTGCGGTGTGGACAATGTGGATTAAGACTTCAGAAGAAACTTGTTTGCATTTTGAATACGATGGCGTTCAGGATTCCAATATAAAATGCAAAGTAAAACTGGAGCATAACTTCAGGAGACAAAGGTTGATCTTTGCTCTCTAAACAAAATAAGAACATTTTGTACCCTGACTCAATTCTGAAACGAAAATCTGGTTCCAGCCAATAGGATTACTTTTGATATGTCATATTTGTAAGAGTATTTTTCTCTCAGAAACATATGTTGGAAAATATAGGGCTGCGACTCTAACAATAAATTACATGTTCCCTTTACCCGTATGATAAAACACATCATTTGATCATCCAGTTGGTGGAATATTTCTGTGTACAAAGCAATATCTACGTTTTTAAAATTATAGCAGTGTATGTAAAGGTGTTTGGAAGGTGTTATTTGAAGAGCTTTGTTGAATTTCTTGAAGGCTGTGTTCACTTTTGCTACTGATGTCGGTGATGGAGGGAGGGGATATTGTGAATGTGGCTGATAATCAAGCAGGCTGCTTTGTCCTGGATGGTGTCGAGCTTCTTCAGTGCTGTTTGGGCTTCAATCGTTCTGGCAAGTAGGAAGTATTCCATTACACTTCTAAGCTATGCCTTGCAGATAGTGGACAGGTAGTGGAGAGTCACGAGATGAGTTACTTGCTGCAGTATTTCCAGTTTCTGACTTGCTTCAGAAACCACCTGTGTTTATGTGATGACTCCAGTTCAGTTTCTGGTCAATGACCACTCCTAGCATGTTGTTAGTGAATATTGCAATGATAGTAACATAACTGAATGTCAAGGGGTAATGATTATACTGTTTAATATCTTTGATGACATTAGCCTGTCATTGTGTCAAGCGAATGCTACTTGACAATTGTAAGCTCAAGCCTGGATATTGTTTCAACGTTGTTGCATTTCAACATGGACCATTCAGTGTTTGAGGAGACCAATTGTGCTGAACATTATACAATAATTTGCTAATTGCAGCACTTCTGATCTTATAATGGAGGGATGGTAATCTATAAAGTTGCTGAAGGTGGTTAGGCGTTAATCGCTATACGCTAAGGTTCTCCTGCAGAATGTCATGGAGAAGAAATAGCGGATCTGCAACAACACCAACTAACTTCCTACGTTTCCAGTATGGCTCCAACCAGTGGACAGTATGCCACTGATGCCCATTGATTCCAGTTTTCTTAGGATGTTTGATGCCACGCTTAGTCGAATGCAGGCTTGATGACAAAGTATGTCGCTTTCACCTCACATCTTTGATCCATCTTTGAATCCACGCTGCAACGAGGCCAGGAACTGAGTAGCCCTGTTGGAAGCCAAACTGGTGCCGATGAGTTTGTTATTGCTGAGTAGT
This sequence comes from Chiloscyllium plagiosum, assembly GCF_004010195.1. NCBI lineage: Eukaryota > Metazoa > Chordata > Chondrichthyes > Orectolobiformes > Hemiscylliidae > Chiloscyllium > Chiloscyllium plagiosum. The sequence goes on along the minus strand of NC_057746.1, from coordinate 15,896,843 downwards.
TACTGCTCAATAGCACCAGTGATCACATCATTCATCATCCTACAGATGATCAAGAGTAGTTTGCTGGATGAGTGATTGGCCGGATTTGATTTTTTTCCTGCTTTTTTATGTACAGGACATAGCTGGGTAATTTTCCATATTATTGTTAAATGCCAGTATTGTACTGGAACAGTTTGACTATTGTGGTGGCAAGTTACAGAACACAAGTCTTTAGTTGCACTGTCGAATGTTTTCAGGGCCTGAGGTTTGCAGTATCCAAAGTCTCCAGCAGTTTCTTGATAACTCGTGGAGTGAATCGAATTGATTGAATACTGGTATCTGTAGAAGTGCAGACCACTAGAATAGGCCGAAATGAATTTTCCACTCAGCACTTCTGGCTGAAGATCGCTATTTCGACATCAGCCTTATCTTTTCACTGATCTGCTGGGCTCTTCCATCATTAATATTTGGATAATTGTGGGCCCTCCCCCTTCTGTAAGTAGTTTTATTGTACACTATCATTCACGGTTGGATGCGGTAGGACAGTGAAACTTACATTTGACCTGTTGCTTGTGGGGTCACTTTGCTCTGTCTATCACTTGTTGCTTACGCTATTTGGCATGGAAGTAACCCTGTTTTGTGGCTTCACCTGAACTTCAGGTATAACTAGTACTGCACCTGACATGCCCTCCTGCATTTTCTATTGAAGGATTGTGCTGGAATACAACTCTGCTGCTATGATTACCGACATCGCCTCATAGATGCTAAGTATTTGAGTTGCTCGACCTGTTCGAAGTCGATCTGATTTAGCACAGTGATAACGCCATGTAACATGATCAGAGTAATTCTCAACGTGAAGGCAGGATGTTTCCACAGAATTGTGCATTGATCACTCTTACCAATACTGTTAAGGTCAGATTCATCTGGAGCTTGGCAAATTGCAAAGGATGACATCAATTATGTTTTCCCACTTTTTTCTTTCCCTCATCAACGCAGAGTCTCGCCGTTATGCCCTTTAGGTCCTGACCAGCTTGATTTGCAGTACTACTGCTGGGACACTCTTGGTGGTGGATTTTGAAATCCCGCACACAGACTACATTTTGTGCACTTGCCATCCTCAGTACTTTCTCTCAGTGTTATTAAAGATGATGGAGTACACATTCACCAGCTGAGCGCATACAGGAGGAGGTAATCAGCAGGCAATTTCCTTGTTGATGTTTATCTTGAAGCCACAAGACCTCGTGGGGTCCTCGGTCAATGTTGATGTCTCTCAGCGCACCTCACTCCTGACTGTGTTGCCACCCCTTCGAGGTCTGTCCTGCAAGACGCTCATTGGAATTACACAAGCTGGAAGGCCAGGGTAATTCTTAATGGCAGAGTAGGAGTTTTCCGCAAAAACAAACAAGTCAACTCTTCTCCATTTGTTCTTGCAAATGTAAATGGGACCACGTTGTAAGTGGCGTGCACAGCAGACTTTATCGAAATAATGTCAAGTCAAACAGTACTTCGCTTATTGTGTGGAATCCTGGACAGTTAGGAGGGTGTGATATAACACGAACCCATAGTAACCTTAAAATTAAAAAAAAATAAACTATATTGTCCACACTCGTTCAATTTTGAAGACGTGTTACATCTAATCAAAACGTTTCTCAACCTGCTTCGGTCTACATGTTAGCCTCAGCGTGATGTGAATAGTGGTGGACAATTAAATCACTCACGGAGGAGAAAACACCACAAATGGCCTCGTTCTCCAGTCAGAAGTGCCACCTGGATGATCTGTTGCTGCCTCGTGCAGCAGTGAACAACTTCACAGACACCCAGTTTTAGTCAACTTGATTCACTTCACGTGATATCAGGTCATTTCTATTTTATCCTGAGTGGTAAGTTGCTCCTGAAGACAGCGAAATGTGAATGGCACATATTTGATATGAAATTGCTGCTGAAAAAAGGTTCCCAGCTTAGACTGTGTGGCAGTCTGATCCCAAATTCGTCATTCCAATCTTGCAGCGGATAATGGCATGGAAATAAGTGTATTCTTTCAATGCAAAACAAAAGCAAATATTAATCAAAAGCGCATTCCACTATCTGGAAAAAAATAAGCAGTAGTGAAGTTGGCTTCTTGGTGACTGGACATATTGTTAAGTTTTATTTCTTGAGGAATTGGTTTAGTTTTTAATGTTCTTTCTATTTTAAAAAGATTTGATACAGTAATTACTAAAGACAGCAATTATGGTAACGGATTACATTAAATGGCAGATAATACCGAATATGTATTCAGAGTGAGGATGAGTCCAACATTTTGACGAGGTTAATTTTCTCCTGTTAGGTGTCTATCGTTGATAAATGGCTGCTGCCATCAACATCTCAGGTGTCTTCCACATTGCCTTTCCCTGCGATGCAGCTTAATTTTGCATTTGTGCTGCTGTCATGTAAACTGAATGTATTGCTAATATTGCAATCAGCATTCTAAAATCTTTAATGAACAAGTGATATTTGAGCGAAAATGATTGGCAGAATTTTCCACATTCCTGTTTAAATATGAAGTGCATATCACATCTAATCACCCAAACCCATGATGAATTAATAGTATTAATGTTAATACATCACAAAGCTCTTAGTTATCAAATTTTAATGAGGAAGAAGCATCAATCTCGCTCTGAAAAAAAAGCTACTTTTAATAAATCAGGCTTCGTCTGCGATCGAAACTGACAAACCATCAGCCACTATAGTAAAAAAGGCAGCTGGTCAACTAGAAAGAGCACCTCAAACTGTTTAAATGAAAGCAAATCGGCCTAGTAGCATGAGGTATACAGAGATATACAGTATCCTCTGTGAAACGCAGACAAGCACAGTCCCTGAGAAACTTGACTCTATACTGTACTTTAGGCTGTGAATCTAAACGTCAGAAACATAGGAACACCCATTTAATTCGCTTCAATGGTAACCCCAGACTGATAGTTTATGTCTGCATGCAGAAGTAAATTCAGAATATCACAAGTCTGTTGTGTACAGTTTGTGATCTCAAATGCATGAGGGATAAAGTGGCAATGAACGACGAGCATTTTCTAGGACTAGCATCGAGGCACAGGGTCGATCCAGAAACCGAAACTGTACAAAAAATGCCACTTTGGAAATGATCATATTCAAAGTCAGAATGCGGTTCAAATTCGAACTAAATATTTCACGATGCTGGCATTTGTTTAATGAGAGCGTTTGTGAGATTTGGATTTATAAATTAATTGATATCACTATAGAAAATGAAAATGTTGGTGAGGATGATACCGAGATACTTGAATCTAGACTAGAAGCGATTGAGGTTCACAAGGAAGAGGTATTAAACATACTGCAGACTGTGAAAATAGGTAAGTCCCCTGGGCCGGATGGGATCTATCCTAGGATCCCCTGGGAAGCAAGGGAAGAGATTGCCGAGCCTTTGACATTGATCTTCAAATCATCATTGTCTACAGGAATAGTGCCTGAGGACTGGTGGTTCCCTTGTTCAAAAAGGGTAGTAGAGACAACCCTGGTAATTATAGACCAGTGAGTCTCACTTCAGTTGTTGGTAAAGTGTTGGAAAAGTTTATAAGAGATAGGATTTATAACCATCTAGAAAATAATAATCTGATCAGGGACAGTCAGCACGGTTTTGTGAAGGGCAGGTCGTGTCTAACGAATCTTATTAGCTTTTTTGACAAAGTGACAAAACAAGTAGATGAGAATAAACTGGTTGATGTGGTGTATATGGATTTAAGCAAGGCGTTCGATAAGGTACCCCACAGTAGGCTATTATACAAAATGCGGAGGAATGGGATTGTGGGAGACATAGCAGTTTGGATCAGTAATTGCTGAAAGAAAACAGAGGATTGTAGTTGATGGAACATGTTCACCTTGGTGTCCAGTTACTAGCGGCGTACCGCAAGGGTCGGTGTTTGGTCCACTGCTGTTCGTCATTTTTATAAATGACCTGGATGAGGGCTTAGAAGGGTGGGTTAGTAAATTTGCGGACGACACTAAGGTCGGTGGAGTAGTGGATCGTGACGAAGGATGTAGTAGGTTGCAGAGAGACATAGATAGGATGCAGAGTTGGGCTGAGAGGTGGCAAATGGAGTTTAATGTGGACAAGTGTGAGGTGATACACTTTGGATGGAGTAATCGGAATGCAAAGTACTGTGCAAATAGTAAGATTCTTTGGAGTGCAGATGAGCAGAGAGATCTCGGTGTCCATGTACACACATCCCTGAAAGTTGCCACCCAGATTGACAGGGTTGTTAAGAAGGCATACAGTGTTTTGGCCTTTATTAAGAGAGGGATTGAGTTCTGGAACCAGAAAGTTATGCTGCAGCTGTAAAAAGCTCTGGTACGGCCACACTTGGAATATTGTGTACATTTCTGGTCACTGCATTATAAGAAGGATGTGGAAGCTTTGGAAAGGGTGCAGAGGAGATTTACTAGGATGTTGCCTGATATGGAAGGAATGTCTTACGAGGAAAGGCTGAGGGACTTGATGCTGTTCTGGTTAGAGAGAAAAAGGTTGAGAGGTGACTTAATAGAAACATACAAGATAATTAGAGGGCTATATAGGGGGACAGGCAGAGCCTTTTTTCCAAGTATGGGGACGGCAAACACGTGGGGACACAACTTTAAAGTGAGGGGAGATAGGTATAAGACAAATGTCAGAGGTAGTTTCTTTACTCAGAGAGTAGTAAGGGTATAGAATGCTTTGCCTGCAACGGTAGTAGATTCGCCATGTTTAAGTGCATTTAAGTCGTCATTGGACAGGCAAATGGACATACATGGAGTCGTATAGGTGGGATGGGCTTCAGATTGGTATGACAGGGCGGCGCGACATCGAGGGCCGAAGGGCCTGTACTACGCTGTAATGTTCTATGTTCTATGATATCTACATCATAAGCTCATTGAGTCTGACCCGTTCAAAAACAAATGTATAAATATTTCACTCCCATTCTCCACGTCTTAGCCCACAGTCTTGTATAACTTGGCATCACCAATAGTCATCTAGATACTTCTTAAAATCAATGAGCGGTCCTGCTTCTATCACATTTACAGGCAGTGAATTCCAGATTTCCGCTATCCCTTTCTATGAAATAAGTTTCCTCATAATTTTTTTTATCCTAACCGTTCTGCCTATTAACTGCAACGCATGCCCTGTGGTGTTTGATCCCTCGAACATGTTCGTGCCCTATGTCTCACCCTCAGTACCCTCTACTCCAACGACAAAAAAACCTATTCTACCTTCTATCTCTTCAATTCGAGAATTTCAAAAGTTTCCAACATAAAATAAAATTCTCTCCATCAGTGGTGAATCCGTTGAACAAAATGTTTTTTATTGTGAAGTCAACCCTGTCTGCTGTTTCCTTTTAACTCTACAAATATTTATTTAAATATGTATTGCATTTCCCTTGTGAATTTATGATTTAATTTCCTTTCATTGCCCTGTCAATCAGTGCATTTCAGATCTTCGTAACTCGTTGTGTAACACCCATACTCATTATCTTCTTTCAGATTTTTTAATGATTAACAATTTGCGATTTTATCGACACCTCCTACCAGTTGAAAATGTTTCAAATGTCTAAAACCATTTTTATCAATTAGTTTATTTATTGCAAATTGATTTCTCCTTACAGGACTTGTTGATTTTAATTTAATTTGGTCACATTTCGTAACTTGACCGGAGAAAGGGCGTTCCCTATGACCGAAAAAAATCACTGGACCATGTCACAATTGGACAACGTTCATGGTACGTCTCAGGCAGTTCCAATGACAGAAAGGAAACAAAAAGATCTGGAGAGGCCTAAAATTAGTTTCTTACCTGAAGGTCGTACCAGACGATGTGAGGACATGCCTCGAAGTAAATTCTAGCAGAGAAAAGGAATCTGACTAACTATCCAACCAAACAGTTGTGAAATGAGGTGACAGCGTGTGAAAGCATTTGGAGTGTATGACATTGACTGGAAATGTGCAACAGACATATCCAAAACCAGATGATGAAATGTTAGAGAGTGGCTGTTTTGAAGGACATACCCTCCATTTCCGGATCTGATTATGCTTCGGTTGCCAGTTTGTCAACTGACCCACAAATTAATATTCTCACCCTCATGTCCAAAAACAGACCACGAATGCTTTGTTTAGCATTTCTTCGCAAACCATGATCAATATTCTGTTTCTTCTTTTCTATTTGAATGCAAAATGCTATTGTTGAGAAGCAGAGAATTTGAGATGTTTTCTGTTCAGTTACAGTTCATCGACCTCTAGCAAATCAACATCCAGCTAGCTAACCAGTCAATCTCGAGTCGACGAGAGATTTCAGGCATAACCTGCTGTAAGGCTCAGAGGTTGACGAAGTGGTGCTACTGACAAATATTGCAGGAAAATATTTGCAGTTCATCATTCGTTGCTGGTCCTCCCATTTTCGCACTGTATACTCTCTCTAATTTGTTAAGGGGCATGAAGCTGTGGAGAAGGAAACAAGATCTTTCTCTGTCGTTACGCCTTCTGTGTCTGCTGCAACTGGGGTGATGAGGCTTCTGCTTTCCAGCAGGAGTAGAATGTGTTGTGTTTTGAATGATGAGGTGAAGGTCTAGAGAAGGCAAGGGAAATTGGTGAGTGAAGTGCTGGGCATTTGAAATAATCTCCATGGTAGTGGCAAGCACCTGTCAAGCAATGAAAGCACGCAATGAGAGATGAACTGCTTGGGACAGTGTTTTTAGTTTTTCTTTGCTGAGATGATGAGACGACCATTTTAAGAAAGAAAAGCCAAACATTCATGCACAGGAGTTGATTGTACTGTTCTGTTCTGAATTATAAATGCATGAAAGTATATTCGTTTCTCTGGAGCATTATCAGTCAAGTACGTTATTTGTGGTAAAAAAATAGTCAAATATTATCCCCAGATACCTGCATATCTGAATGAGAAGATGCTATTGTTTGATAATGCTTTAGATGTTTAATTTTGTTTCGGTCTGACTACCTCATGCTCAATGAGGTTTCAAATGATTTTTTAAAAAGTCGGTATAAATGCATAACTTTTTGAAAACAAAACAGATTCATCAATTGGGGCGGCACGATGGCTCAGTGGTTAGAATTACTGCCTCACAGCACCAGGGACCCGCGTTCAATTCTCACCCCGGGCAACTCTCTGTCTGGAGTTTGCACATTCTCGCTCTGTCTGCATGGGTTTCCTCCCACAGTCCAGAGATGTGCAGGTTAGGTGACTTGGCCATGCTAAATTGCCCGTAGTGTTAGATGCATTAGTCAGGGGTGAATGTAAGGGAATGGGTCTGGGTGGGTTGCTCTTCGGAGGGTAGGTGTGGACTGGTTGAGCCGAAGGGCATGTTTCCACTCTGGAGGGAATCTAATCTAATGAACATCCTCCTAGGATAGGTGAGCAAGACGTTATTTAAAGAAAATTTTCAAGACAACGGTGTGCATTTTTAAATGAAATATAAGTCCGCTTTGTTCCTTCGAGTATCATGCGAAATAAAGACAAAATGAGCCAGTGACCTCACATTAAAAAAAACTGTTACCAAATTTAACAAAGGATGCAAAAACTAGAATCACAATGAATATTGTATAAATTGTGTGAATTGGAATAATGTTCAGTGTCATACAGATCTGTAGCAGGGAGAGAAAAACCCCTGCCACCAACTACAGTTCATGTCAGCAAAAAAAACAAATTAAACAAGTAAGCATTTCAATCCTATTTTCAGCAATTGGCACAGAGCCTTGTATGTATTGGCATGACAAGTGCAAATCTAGTTCCTTCTGCAACGTATAAGGGTTTGTTCTTTTATCACCCACATCGGCAGTAAGTAGCAGATGCTCAACACCTTATCGGTGAAATGTTTTTCCTCACATATCTACTATAATATCTGCTTCTTACCTTAAATTGTTAAGTTGTTCTTAAGTTCTCCACATGATGGCAGATACTTAGTTATTACATGGCGAGTCTTGAACATACCATCAGGTGTGGAATTGTAAAACATGACTACCACAGTTATAGAAGGGAACAAATCCCTTCATTTTGCTATTAAGCAGTTAGCAGTCTAGTTAATTTATTAAATCAGCCTTTTAAATTGCACACTGTCACCGATGCAATACGTTTTATACTGAGCAATAATATAAAAGTAACTGAGCATTTCTCGGTAAATATTCTTATACTATATTTAATGATGCTGCTATTCATCTTATTCTTTCATACGTTCATGTGAACAATCAGATTTTTTTTTACATGCCTTGCACAGTAATGGGGTATAATCCAAGGGCCTCCAATATCACACACAACAATTGTCTAATTGATCTGCATTCCGGCTGAAAAAAATCCTTTATTGCCATTCGTGGATGTACATTATTAAAGTCTCCATATTGTTTAAAATATTCATCTTGTTGCACCAAAATGTCTGTACTGACACAAGAGAAGATGTTTGAACGTTTTCTTGAAATTGGTATTACAGAGTGCATAGCAGGCTGGGTTGACAGCACTGTTTATGTAACAGAGCCAATATCCAATTGTCCAAACTGCATTGGGGACACAGTTTGAACAAAATGTTTTAATGAACACGATAACATCGTATGGGGTCCAGGTTATAATAAATGCCAGGAGAATTGCGAAGACGGTTTGAGTGACTCTCAATTCTCGGGTTGCAACTGCTTTCTTCTTAGCAGGTGACTTGGTCATACCAGTGCTTTTATCATCAGCTGTGATGTCTCTATCTGTTCCCCTCTGGCTGCTGATGGGTGGAATTATTCCTGCTTTGGTGGCACTGCCGTTGTAGTTTTCAGATTTGCGAGCTATCTTTAAACAAAAGAGTTTGTATATTTCTGATTTGAGACAGCTTCGTGCATGAGGAACATTTGAACTCTCTTGCATCATTCCTTGTTTCTTCTGTTTTGTTGTTGGAAAGGAACTTGTTTCACTGGAGAAGTCTCGCTTTTTTCCTCTGTGATAATTGGAATTTGGTAGTTCTTTACTTTGCTTTTTGATGGAATAAACGCCGTGAGGCACGTTGTTTATGCTGTTATGATCTATTTTCATCAATTTATTCATCACAAGTCTTGGACAAGCACTATCCTTGCTTGATTTAGACATATTTCTATCTTCTTTTATTCGACTCTTGCTAGCTCGAGATATGTGTATGTATAAAATCACCATGATCGTAACAGGGAGGTAAAAGGCGACTATTGTAGTGCCAAAAGTAACCGCAGGATTTGAGAGGAACTGAACATAACACTCGCCATCACTAACGTTCTGTTCCCCTGTGATAAACTGCCAGAAGAGAATAGGAGGAGCAAACACAATAAATGGTAACATCCAAGCTGTTGCAATCATTATCGCTGCCCTCTTAGTTGTTCTGCTCAAGGGGTAGCTAAGAGGTTTAGTCACGCAGAAGTAGCGGTCAAGGCTGATCACAAGGAGGTTCATGACAGAAGCATAGCTCACAACATAATCGACAGCAAGCCATAAATCACACACCACTGGGCCCATAGGCCAGTGACCTATTACAATGTAAATGGTGTATAGATTCATGGAGAATACACCTACAATCAAATCAGCGCAGGCTAAGCTGAGCAGAAAGTAGTTATTAATAGTCTGTAGTTGTCTATTGATCATAACAGATACTATA
>NC_057746.1:15874795-15886723 GCF_004010195.1 Chiloscyllium plagiosum | reverse complement strand
ATATCAGCCGTCACTAATGGAGATGGAGAGGTCCAGGAAGGGGAGGGTGGTGACAGAGATGGTCCAGGTAAATTTAAGGTCAGGGTGGAAAGTGTTGGTGAAGTTCATGAATTGCTCAACTTCCTCACAGGAGCACGAGGTGGCGCCAATGCAGTCATCAATGTAGTGGAGGAAGAGGTGGGGAGTGATGCCGGTGTAACTATGGAAGATGGACTGTTCTACGTAGACAAAAAAGAGACAGGCATAGATGGTTCCCATACGGGTGCCCATGGCAACCCCTTTGGTCTGGAGGAAGTGGGAGGATTCGAAGGAGAAATTGTTGAGTGTGAGGACCAGTTCAGCGAAACGAATGTGAGTGTCAGTGGAACAGAACTGTTGGCGACATTGGGAGAGGAAGAAATGGAGGGCTTGGAGGCCCTGGTCATGGCGGATGGAGGTGTAGAAGGATTGGATATTGGAGGAGGTGGAGGGCATGGGCCGGGAACCCCATACTGCCCGGTTCTACCTCCTTCTCAAGATTCACAAGCCTGACCCCCCTGGCCAACCCATTGTCTGAGCATGCTCCTGCTCCACTGAACTCATCTCTACTTACCTCAACACTGTCCTATCCCCCTACTCCAGGAACTCCCCACATGCATTCTAGACACCACCCATGCCCTCAATCAATTTCAGTGTCTAGAATTAAATACAGGCAAGACTGGGTGTTGGGTTTTAATGAATGTTTATGCATTTGAATAAAGAAAAATGATATATCATGTATGGTGTAAAGGAAAATGGGTCCCCATCGGGGATATTTATATTTTTTTCAAGTAGACAACAGAGGCATGATTGAACAAATAATCTTGGGTGTGCTGCATCGTTCTCTGAATTCTGATCCTCCAAATGTAAAACTCTTAATAGGGTTCAGTATGAAATTTCCACACTGAGGTTACAAAATTATATCCACTTTTGATTTTAGAAAACAACATTCTGCCGAATGTAAACATGCCTTTATGCCACATACACAAGTTTGGAAGCGGCCATTTCCAGCAATTCATCATTAACTGATGGTCGGTAAACTTAAATTACAATTTGAAAGGTGAGGTAATTTCAAAGGAAAATAAACATACTGTAATTTTAGGAGCAAGTAAGTTGACACTGTATGACTGTAGTCTGTTGTGAGTCATACATGTACAGTGATTTCAGCATAAATAGCGAGGCTGATAAAGTGTACTCAGAAAATACATTCTGATTTAGTCAGCAGAGTTGCGAATTTTTATTTCCTGCTCTACATCTTATTTAAGTCACGTTTCTGAGTAAGACTGATCAGCTTAAGTTTTTCATTCAAAAGTTGCTTCTATTGAAAAATATAGGTGCGAGAATTGATGGGTGGCACGGTGCCACTGCTGCCTCACAGCGTCAGAGACCCGGTTTCAGTTCCCGCCTCAGGTGACTGACTGTGTGGAGTTTGCACATTCTTCCATGTGTCTGCGTGGGTTTCCTACAGGTGCTCCGGTTTCCTCCCACAGTCCAAAAATGTGCAGGTTAGGTGAATTAGCCATGCTAAATTGCCCATAGTGTTAGGTGAAGGGGTAAATATAGGGGAATGGGTTTGGGTGGGTTGCGCTTCGGCGGGTCAGTGTGGACTTGTTGGGCCAAAGGGCCTGTTTCCACACAGTAAGCAATATAATTTATATTAGCATATATTGTCAGAAAAGTGGATTGTCTGTTGTGCTAACCATTTGTTAATCCTTTACTAATATCAGAATTATTGAAGAAAAAGGTATCTTTGTCACTGAAGGACAAAACCAATAATTGTACAATGAAGCATGTCACCATTGTGATAACAATTCGACATATGTATTCGTTCACATTTCTTTTGCATCTAGGAAATTGATAACAGCCTTGTTTTCTTTAATCGGAACAATTTAACTTCAAAGTGAAGAAATCTGATGTTTTCCTTTGAATTGTCCTGCTTTAATTTTGCTCGACTTCAGCAAATCAATTAACTGTCTCACCTACTTGACGATACCCAAAGATGTCTTTGACCCTTTACCCTTCACAAACTGGCATCGAGAAAGGGGAAGTCAGTGCCACAATATAAATTGAATCTCTGTGAGGTTCCAGAATCAAAACGTTCCAATCATTTTAACACAGAACGGCAAGTTTGTTAGCAGCATTGTATTCTCTATGGAGTATTTTCCTCATGTTCACATTTGTCAGTAACTCTGATTAGCTCAGAGCACACCACTCATTGTTATGTATTATTCAGGACGATGCTTGCACTTCCATAGCCTCATCAGCATATCGGTCTATGCCCTTCCCCATACGCACTTAATCTGGTTTCCTATTGATTGCATCAATTTTAGGCACGCCCATCACTAGGCATGATGACAAATTTCTCTTTCTGACTGCTTATTGGGAAAGTAACATCCTGAATTTTCTCTCAGAAAATGCATTTATTTGTACTTATGTCGTCTTTTATTTATATCGTACAGTCTTGATCACTCTTGCCAGGTAAATTAATTTGAATGCCAAAACGTTCATCATTTTGAAGACTATTATGACTTTTCAGTTCACCATGAATTTTATTTTTTCTGAATTTCCATCTGAAAGTATCGACATCTGTTCTGTTCTCTTCCATCTTTTTTTTGCCGACGAAGGAAACCATATTATCTGCCTTTGTGCACAGTTTTCCGCTTTAGAGAACTGTGGTCGAGTATAGCTTGATTCCTGGAAGTATTGGAGAAAATTACTGCAGAGGCTGGAATCTGTACTGAAAATAATAAATTCTGGAGATCATAGCGAGTCAGCCAGCTTCAATAACATTTAGAGTTGAAGTGACTCTTCGTCAGCATATATGCTACATATAATTGAGTTGGATGAGAATGTAGTCCGTCTGATTTGCAAGTGTACGTATAAACAACAGGATTCCAGCACTAAACACTGCAGAACAAATGGAAACGAATGGAAACTTTGTCTCCAGTCTATTCTTACTTATATTGGTCTATCCTGCCTCACACAAAATATACTTTTTTTATCTCTGTTGGTTACATTTATTCAGTCAATATATTTGCCTTATTGGCAGTTGCCTTTAGTCTCCTGCTTTCCTTCTTTCTAACTTTTTTTGTCTTCATGCATGTCCCATCGACTGACTGCACATCATTAATGTATTATAAAACGGATGTTTCAAAGAAGACCACAGTTAAATGCTTTGCATTTTGAAAACAAAGAATGTTTTTCTTTGTCCTGTGGTCAGTATGAGTGCTATAAGCAACATTTTGTGTTTTCCTCGAAATTCAGTCAAACCAAGTGATCTTTTAGCAACCATTGAAAAACATCTGCTATGTTCATTAACAATGATAGGCATTGTAATTACAAAAATTCGAAGTGAGAGTTTTGATTTTATGTGACAATTTCTGTGTGCAAGTTAAGCCATATTTCTTGTCAAGCAGTATCTTCCAAATAATGTACAACACAGCAAAGGAGCAGTTGAATAAAAAAAATTCTTCGACTCAGTCTTATTCCCTTTTCTGCTCACTTCAGCCTATCATCATGCAGTTTTATTTCTTTAATTTTGATACGTTTTACCATCTTTTTTATAGTCACATTTTGAATGCCCACTTCAATCTCTCTTTCAAAAGGTCCACTTCCTCATCATTGTTTTGATTATGAAATCTTTTGAATGCATTATTGATCTTGTTGGTCTCTGAGCCTGATCTTCCCCATAAAGAAAATTCAAGCGCTGCATCTATTCCCTTGTTCTGCATCTTTGTTTAAAATAGCCTACTAGGATGTTTTTTAATCTTTTAATCTTCAATTTGCTGAGAAGTGTAATCTACAATTGTATAGATTCGTAAATTATGCCACCCAGTAATTTTTGGATTATCTGTTTTTGTATTCACCTCACCATTTCCAGAGTTTTCAATACCTTGATGTAACATGGATATCTGAACTGAATACAGTTTCGTAATTGTGCTCTAAAAATGGTTCAATTAATGTTTAACTATTACATTTATCGACTTTAAAGAAAGCTGCAACCTTTGTTTGCTTTTATTTGCAGCCTTGATGCAAATCAAGGCTGCAAATCACTTGGTGGAGTGATATGCCGTTAGTCCAACAATGATTTCATCCTCTATCTCAACATGACTTATAGCTGCATTTTTGCTAATTCCAGGTGAGGGGGATTTCCCCACCAAAATGTTTCACATCGCATTTATTTCTGTTGACTTTAAGTCTCCAATTGTTTTATCAAATCTCAACTTTATTATCGTCACAGTATAAAATGTTCATGTCCTCCGTGGAAGCAATTATCCCACTCTGACACCCCTATTCTTCTCAACTACTAAATCAAATGTAGGCCATTTACAGTATGACGTTAGTGAGAGTTAGCACTAACGCAGTATTCGCCTGTTATTAATTAATTAATTAATTGACTAATTTATCTAAGAAGATTTTTGAACGCATTCTTTAAATGATCCCTGAACTTTCTGAATGTCATGGCATAAAAATAAGTACGTGTGCAGCAACGTAGGAGCTGGAGAATGAATCCTAACCCTCGTCTTAAATAAAAAGCTTCACTGTAGACTCAGACTCTGAGAAAAACATTCCAAAGCATACAGTGTCTACTACATGCATCAACCATAAGAGAATGAAATTCCCTGACACAACAAAAATTGAAATTACAGGTTTTGATTGTCTGTCCATCACCAATTTCCTAGGACTGTCACTACTGCTGTTTCCCACTAGGCTCTTACAGATTGTGCTGGATAATAATATATATGAAGTGGTAAGAGCATGAAGCAGTAGAATGATAAAAAAAAAAACGGGAGCATCAGGGTAAGAACATAGTGAAGATGCATGGGTGTCAACCAGTCTTGTGATTCCGTAACATTTCTTGGTTCAGAAGAAAACAATAGCAGTATGCTACCCGTGAACATAACATACCACGTGATATCCTTTAGCCAGCTCAGTAAAACCACTGATCCCAGAGCAAAAGTCGCATCTTTCTTCGTGCAATGTTTATGCTTCATCTTCTGGCAACAAATGGGCAGAAATCAGTCAAAACTAAACATGACCGTGAACCACGTAAAGCAGTCTGTGTTTGCATGCAGCATAATGTTATTCATTTTAGACATTTGGATGATCTGTTCAAATGGAAAACTTCTTTGAAAAAGAACAGGAAGTTGCCTTATTATGAGATCAATAAGAAGAAGCTGGAGATCCACCACAGCCACAGATATCAGGTAACAGGTAATAAATTTGGTGAGACAACAATCTCCAGAGATAGGATCATATGTCACTATGTTAACTGTGAGGATAAATATATAAATAAAGAAATAATTCAGACGTGTAAAAAAACCTATCAGTTTCACTATCTAGATCCTGTACTGGAATATATACAATACATTGACAGTTACTCTTCTGTTGATATTTTTCAGCCCAACTCACATAAACATATTACTAAGTGGGAAACTCCTCAAACTAGCATGTTCAAAAGCCAAAATATGGTGTTTAATATTCGTGTCAGCTATATTCTAGGTGCTGGTAATGCTGTGTGGTCAGCAGACAATTTGTAAAAGTCTCAAACAGTTGTGGTCCCACGTGTGTGATCTTTTCCTCACACAATAAAGTTCAAGAAAACTATAATCTGGGACAAAGCAGTGTTTTTCTAAAGAGACTAAAGAACACACCACTGGAAGCAATCACCAAATTCTGCTCCCTGATGCATGTTCATTGACAAGCTGTCTCCTACTGACAAATGCAGTACACAAACAAAATAAAGAAAAATTGGAATGACTATATTCGAAATACTACCACAATGAAAGTTTATTTAATGACTAAACAACAACTGTTCCACGACAGTAACGTTCCATAAACAGACTCTTGCCTCAGGCAAATTCAATAAACACTATTCCTCACAGACAGTTCTCCAGTCCACGAGCGAATAAAAACCCATCAAGGGTACACTCTGAGCGAGAGAAAGAAACAGAATACAAGAATCTTTTCTGCATTATTGAATGATGTATAACAGCTTTTAAATTGAATCATGTGCCCTGTGGCAGCTTGACAGAACGCTTCTATTCTACTCCCATTGTTCCAACTTAAAAACAAAATGTCTCCACAAGCCATGTACTGTATTGGCTTCGAACAGACTGCTTGATATTTCTATCTCAACCTGTCTTGATGAAAAAAAAATGCACATCTTAAAGCCATAATATCGTCATAGTGCATGCCAAGGGCTCCAATTAAAAAAAATGATGCCAAATAAATTCTGAGCTCTCAAATCAATAACAAGGAGAAATTCTGGCAGTAAGCAAAGTCACCAGTTGTAAAGTTACCACCGAACTGACATGACCTTTTAGAGGCTCAGAAAGGGGATCTGTCTTGCAAACCTGGTGACAATATATTTCAGACTTCAACGATAGGGCTGAATCATCTAGTGACACTCTGTGCAGATTTTCTGCTTCCACATTCTCTTCTTTCGCCATCTTGGTAAGTGCAATAATTGATTGAATGTAACCTCCCTCGATTTCTGAGGCTGCATTACGATAATCTATTACAGATGGCAAATTACTTGTAACACCAACATTGGACTTGTGACAACTTTATACTATTAAGGTACTGACAATTGTATAATCAAGACCATCAGTGAATGAAAATGAATAATTAGTGGTTAGGAAAAATATAAATTGGAAGTCTTGGAGTCACAGTGTTACTCTCTTTAATGCCAGGCAACTCAGGTTCGGGTCCAACCTCAAACGATTTTGGTGATGAACGTTAAAGTTGGACTGTGAGCAAACCGATTGACTCTCAGCCTGTAAATCCTTCCATAATCCTGATGGCATTCGGTAAGGACAGCAGAGCCTTTTCCTCAGCAATCCGGTAGAAGGCAATGGAAAGCCAAGGCAATCACTCCAACAGGATTATCTTCGGAAACTTTCTATGCTTTGTATCTATTAGACAATCCTTAATCTAGGCAGGATATTATTTGATAACCACCAAGGCGGAGGAAGTAATGTGCTAGCATCGATTAAGGATTGGCTAATAGACAGAAAATAGCGTCTATGAACAAAATGATCATTGTCATATTTCCAAACGGTGATCAATAGGGGATGAATATGATCAATACGTATGTCTGTTAGCAATAAATATATCAATGATTTGGAAATGGAAATCAAATGCATTTTTTCAAGTTTCAGATGATATAAAGCAAAGCGGGGATGTTTGTTATGATGAAGATATAAAATGTTTTCAGGAGAATTTTGACAGGAATAGTGATTGGCAAGAAGAAGGTAATAATATATCATCACTAAACGTTGGTGGTTATCCAATTTATTTAAGAAGACTAGACGTCCAGAACCCTTCTTAAATTGGGGAAGGCTAAAATGCTAGATGAAAAAAAAGGAACATTGGTGTTCTGATCAATAAATCTCTGATTCCTAACATTTAAGTATATTTACGAAACCAGTTAACATTGAAAATAAAATAAAAACACATTTAAATGATGTGACTGAAAGAATAATGTTCACTAAATGATTGGATTCACTCGTTTAAAATGTCGAGACCTTGAAGAATTAACAATTGCCTGCATAGACATACCTGGAACACCAATAGCAGCAGGGAGATGATAATAAATCGTTCCAAAGTCAATGCTGAAAGTATATATCATTCACTGGTCCATTTCCACTCAGCATCTGATGAGTTTGAGTAATGCTTCTGCTCACAACAAAATATATAACATATTGAAAAGAGTCACGTAAAAAAGGAAACTCTCCAGTGGTACGAATTGATTCCGTAGAGATACACATCAATTGCAGTCAATGAACAGATATGGCCAGATAACTCATTTTAGTGTAAAACAGCTTTCTTTTATCATAGCCTACATTTCGCTAAATGTATGTTTTTTCTCAAAGTAATTTCCTTGATAAACCTCCAACAGTCTCAGATAAACATGCCATAGAACAATCTGAGTTACCCTTTCACGACCGCCTTTTGCGTGAGATGATACTTTGCTCATCAGATTTTAGCTCCATGTTAAGCATACTCCATTTCGATATAGGTAACGCCCCAATCCCACATGCAACTTCTTCTCACAAGTGGAGAAGAGGAGAATATGCTGACACAGCCAACCTTCGTGTTCCAACACTACAATAATGATTCCCACTTTTTGTGTATTATCTGGTGTTCTCCCATAGCTCACTCCACAAGTGTTATAAGCTCTGCAGATATGACCACATTCCTAAAAGCCCCATTGCCCTTTCCATCTGCCCCCATGTACCTTTCCAACCTGGTGTTGCAGGAAAATAATTTGAGACGTGAAGGTGCTTGAGAGGTTTCACTCAAAGAGGTAAATTGTTCAAGACAACGAAAAATAGAAAAAAACTGTGATTTGTCCACATGTTGGTGGTGTTCTCTGGAGAGAGAAAAAGAAAGTAAATGCTGCAGAATTAGTCAGTACTGAATAGAGGTTGCAAGCTAATAGCTTGATCGCAGTGGAAGAGGGTAAAGTAGGCGTCGAAGATCAAAATAAGGCATATGGCGTACTGGCTTTTATTGGTAGAGGAATTGAGTTCCGGAGCGCTGAGGTCATGTTGCAGTTGTATAAGACTCTAGTGCGGCCGCATCTGGAGTATTGTGTGCAGTTTTGATCGCCATATTATAGGAAGGATGTGGAGGCACTGGAACGGGTGCAGAGGAGGTTTACCAGGATGTTGCCTGGTATGGTAGGAAGATCGTATGAGGAAAGGCTGAGGCACTTGGGGCTGTTTTCATTGGAGAAAAGAAGGTTTAGGGGTGACTTGATAGAGGTGTACAAGATGATTAGGGGTTTAGATAGGGTTGACCATGAGAACCTTTTTCCACGTATGGAGTCAGCTATTACGAGGGGGCATAGCTTTAAATTAAGGGGTGGTAGGTATAGGACAGATGTTAGGGGTAGATTCTTTACTCAGCGAGTCGTGAGTTCATGGAATGCACTGCCAGTAGCAGTGGTGGACTCTCCCACTTTATGGGCATTTAAACGGGCATTGGATAGGCATATGGAGGATAGTGGACTAGTGTAGGTTAGGTGGGCTTGGATCGGTGCAACATCGAGGGTCAAAGGGCCTGTACTGCGCTGTATTTTTCGATGTTCTATGTTCTATAATAAGAATGAGACGAGTTTTAAAACTCCTTTGATGATATAAAAGCGTTTTTTATTACAAATAACAGTAATAATCGTGTTGGCTGTCGAAAAGAATTTTCAAAGTTAGTTTTGAAAAAAAAATGGCCCCTGTGCTAATACAACATAATGAGATTAAGAAAAAAGAGAATATTTTTTAACCAATAGTTTTTCAGAGGCTCTATTTAAAATTAGTAAGAACAACGTTCATCTGACTAGATCGTAGAAAATTCAGAGCATCTGCTACTGTTCCTCGACCATGCATCTAGCTTGATGGAAAACAAGACAGGCTAAGGCTGGAAAGAACAGATTTATAGCAATATGGAGAATCAATCAAGCATGCAACTAAAAAAAGAAGTGGACTAAATAGCTTCAGACTCAGTGGAAGCATTTTGCAAATTGTCACAATGTCTGTATTTGGAATCTCCAATATTCAGGAGGCA
Organism: Chiloscyllium plagiosum; assembly: GCF_004010195.1. Taxonomy (NCBI): domain Eukaryota; kingdom Metazoa; phylum Chordata; class Chondrichthyes; order Orectolobiformes; family Hemiscylliidae; genus Chiloscyllium; species Chiloscyllium plagiosum. Next base: position 15,877,138 of record NC_057746.1, on the reverse strand, counting down.
ACATTGTAAGCAGTGAATAGTTCATACCAAATAGAAGAGTCTTCACCTGATTTTTTTTTATTTAAAGGGAGATTTTATGTGCTTGCTTTCTGAAAAGGGTGTAGAAAAGAAAAGAAGAGCTTGCATTTCCTATATTTCTAAGTAAAGTCAATGTAAGATAGCGAAATGGGATTTTGACAGTGACAGATATGGACTAAGATTTTATGCAGACAATGACCACTTCGTAATTTTGAAAGGAAAAGGACTTGGTTCAACAAAATGTCCGTAGCAGTGCCATCTTTCTGGAATTGGTCAAAGTTATCGATGTTAATCCATTGGGGAAAGAGTTTGGTACATTGAAACTTTAGAGTAATTGTGACCTGTTACGGTTCGTGGACTGGCAGGAAATAGATGCGAGCAGAACTGAAGTGAAATTGCTAGGTTGGCATTTAAAAAAAAAATCAATGGAATGCTTGCTAATCAGGAGTGGGGAAAGCAGAATCTTTAGTCAAGGATAAAATAAGTCACTTTGTAAATGTTAATATAGAAAAGTGCTTTGTCTGGAATGATAATTAGGAAAAGCTGAGTTAATAGAATAATTATTCATTCGTTGTCCCTCCATCTGATAACTCAATACCAAAGTGGATCATTCGTCGACAAAACTGTTCAAATCTCAGACTGTATGTTTTTGTCTCATATCGACCATCAACAGTTGTGAACAAATGTAGTTCTGTAAAATCCGGACTTGGTTGCTTATATTTTAATGTTGCCATCAGTAGAATGCAACTTAGCAACACTCAGATGAATCAATTAAAAAAAATGCACAAGTTCATTTTAGGAAACTTACTACTTCTGATCAGTTGTCAGCAAATAGACCTGCAAATTTTTCATGTAATGTCAGAGGGAACATTCATGAATTTTCAAAATTCAAATCATGGTCAAACTTAGTCGAATTTCATTTGTAATGATAATAATCTGAACGTAACTTCTATGGACCTACGAAATTTATCATCGGGCAAGTGCTTTGCCAGTACGTGAATACTTTATCATTCGTAATGTGATATTTGTTGCCTGCAGGCATTCTTGCGGAATATTAGTCAGCATTCGCAAATGCAATATATTGCTTTGTGCAGAATTATCATTGACAACCGGGTCTATATACTGTGCTTGATTTATCTTTTGTTTGGAGAGTAACTGAACTGCATATTTTTGTAGATTCTCAAATGGTTACAATAATCAGTTCATTTTGAAACCCGTGATCGTGGAGATAATTAACAATTGGTTAAGGCAACACCTCCTCTGCCTCATCGGCTCAGGAAATTTGACATGTCCATAAGGACTCTCGCTAGTGTTTACAGATGGACTGTAGAAAACATAATCTCCTGATTTTTAATGACTTTTTAAGGCAACTGCTCTGCCCATGACCATAAGAAACTACAGAACGTTGTTTGCACAGCCCAAACCATTACGAAAGCTAACATTCCATTCATGAACTTCACCTAAATTTCTTATTGCCACGGACAGGTTGTCAACATCATCAGCGACACATCTCACCCAGGTAATGCACTCTGACATCCTCTTCCATCAGGCAGAAGATACAGTCGCTTGAACACGTGCACCAACAGGTTCAAAAGCAGATTCTTCCATGCCTTTATTACACTAATGAATGGACACAATAACTTCAAATCACGCTGACCTTGTTATTTTGATCATGCATGTCACAGCTTTTGTGGTGCAACCTGTATGTCTTAGTCTGTCCAAGGCTTTTTTTCCACCCGATGATGTGTATGCCCTTACATATTATGATCTGCTTGTACTGCACTCAAACAAAGCTTTTCAATGTACTCAGGCACACGTGACAGTAAACCAAATCATCATCTTCATTATCATTATCATCCTTTTAGCCGGTCTGACTCAGTCCACTAACAACACAACCTATCTCCAAACTCTTAAATGTCCCTAAAGTTCAAAACTCAAATTTCAATATACAAATCAATTTTCATCCTCCTTCAACTCTCCTGTGTCACCTTGTGTTAACTCAGATCACGAATGTCTCAAATCGCACATCATGGTGTAGACATTGAAACATCGCTAATTTCTGAGTCATCCAATGCCATTGAAAACAACCACCAATTTCTTTCTTGCGTCAATCACCAATTATTCAGTACAGACAGTGACCAAAAACTATCCACTAGAATAATTAAAATAATTGGAAATATTAAAACTGTAACAATGTAATGGAGTTGAAAAACGTGATGCTGGAAAAAAACAGAGCATGCCAGGCAGCATCCGAGGAGCAGGACAATCGACGTTTCGGGCATAAGCTCTTCTTCACGAATAAGGCTGGTGTGCCAAGCGGGCTTG
>NC_057746.1:15843723-15874782 GCF_004010195.1 Chiloscyllium plagiosum | reverse complement strand
TGGGAATACGATAGGTGGAAGGAGGTGATAGGCCGGAGAGGGGGTGGGGGCAGAGAGGTCGGGAAGAAGATTGCATGTCAAGAGGGCGGTGCTGAATCCGGGGGTTGGGAGTGAGAAAGGTGGGAGGGGAAATGAGGAAGCCGGAGAAATCTACATTCATCCCGTGTGGTTCACCCTCACCCTCACCCTCACCTCCTTCCACCTATCGTATTCCCAGCGCCCCTCCCCCAAATTCCCTCCCCCCTACCTTTTATCTCAGCCCGCTTGGCAGACCAGCCTCATTCCTGAAGAAGGGCTTATGCCCGAAACGTCGATTCTCCTGCTCCTCGGATGCTGCCTGGCCTGCTGTGTTTTTCCAGCACCACATTTTTCAACTCTGGTCTCCAGCATCTGCAGTCTTCACTTTCTCCACAATGTAATGCATTCAATCACAGCGTCAATGTAAGTGAAAAGAAAACAAACTTCTGACACATACGAGCTTATATGTGTTGTTACATAAGGAAGAAATCATGTTGAAGAAAGCCTATAGAAATTCCATTTTGTTGTTAGAGTATCTTAACATATTCAATTATATTTGGATAAATAGATCAAAATCTCAGCTGAAGTCTGTTAAAGCGTTCATTTTGACTTCATTTGCAATTTACAAAAGTGTCGAGCTACATGTTTTGAAAGTAAAAAGAAAGTATTCCATTTCCATTTGGAACTAATGCTTCTGTCAATAAATATTGGGAAATGGTGCAGTGGCTTGAAATGAACCTTCAAAATCAGTGTTTTCTTCAACATTGTGAAGGAATTGATTTAAACTATAACACAACAAAAGTAAGTGGGCGCAGACTGAAGTTTTTAAAACAGCTTTAATTCATTACTCCAGTGACTGGAAAAGTATTTGAAAGTGTCACATCAAAAACAACACAATGCTGGTCAAGGTAACGACCAACTTACCTTTAGAATGCAAAATTTTGTGATGAATCATTTGAGTTGAAGCAGCTTTGCACTAGACTGCAGCGGAAATATATGTAACACAGGAAAAAATTATTTCGAACAACTACTCAGTTTTCTCCAAGCGTTCGAGGGAGTTGGGGAAGTGGGGAGGTGGGAAGAACACTTCTTTTAGAGCTAACTACAACAAACAATGAAAAGGTGCATGGGGGGAAATACAGTTTCCTTGTGGCCGTTTGATTAGTGATTGAAACCTCAGGAGTATGCTTGTTTTGTAGACAAATAAAAAACACAAAACAAAAATGTGGGTTCAGAAGGCAGAGAAAAATTGTTTTGAAGGTTTTTGAAAAGAAAACACTTACGTTTTGTTTCCCCATTCAACTTGGAGACGGAGGTCTAGTCCCAGTAAATCACCTTGCTATTAAAAAGTAATAATGACAACAAGATTACTTCCCACAAAAAAAGTATTTGTTGAAAAAAATTGAGGGCATTTATGTTAATACTGAGGCATACGCACTTCTTACGCATACGGAAAACCTGTAATTGTATCGTACGGTTTGTGGGATGTTCTTGCACGCAAAGCAACATTTATGTTTCTTGCATTACAGCAAGTTTGATTTATGTGAACTTAAATGTCCATAAAGTGCTACAATGGTGAATTGGGATTTATAATTTTAAAATGGTTTCGAATAAATCCAGAATAATTCACTTGCTCCACCTGAAAGCACCAGTTTCTGCGGTATTTACAGTGAACTGTGTCCCTAAATATAAATCCGCTTCCTCACCTCTGAACTGCTGATTTACATTGGCTGTAGAAATATCTGTGCTGCTGAAGGATTCAAAGAATATCTCTGGAGCTACGAATTTAGACACTAGACATTCAGGTGAATGTGGAAGTAGAGCAATACACATCACTACTAAGGACATGCACCTCAAAGAAGTTATACTCAAGGAATACAACACTGCTTTTTGAGGGATGTAAGCATTTACTGAATCATTGCAATGAGACCTATTGACCTGATTAAACCAGAAGAGTTAGAAACTGTGATTGACATATACTGAAATTATGGATGAGCAAAAGCCTTAATTTCCAGCTGTTTGCATCAATGCATTAGAAAACTATTACATGGATAGTAACTTAAACTTTCGGATATTTGACAGAACGCATTCGAAAAATTGTTCAGATCTTCCTGTGGTCCTGTTAATACCGAATTGAGCAAGTGTTGTTCAAGGGGATGATCAAATCACTGATTGTAAATCAACAAGCCAGGACATTTTCTGCAGACATATTTGGCCACATCGCTCATATTTTGCCACACTTTACTCTAAATATCCGAAAATTTCCTTTAATTTGTGCATTCAGAGGTAATTCAGATAAAGGTCCATCACAAAAAATGTCAATTGACCTTTTGAAACCAGTCGCTTCCAAAAGGAAACCCTGATTTGTGCGTGGGTTTAAGGTTATTGATGTTAACATTCTTCCCTGATGATTCCTCAGTTTCCTTGTTAAGAAAGACAGACTATAATATTCTAGGGAAGATTTAACAGGAAATAAAACTGAGGTTCAGGCGAACAAATTACGTCAGACTATATAAGGATAAGTGTTAAAGTGAACCAGATAGACTTTTACAACTATCGATAACACTTCCATGGTTATCATTTAATTGTTGAATTTGTCATATGCAATTAAGTATCAGGTGCAATGGTGTGATTTGAAATCATGATTATGAGCGTTTTTACTGCCTTCTGTTCCACTAAAAAAGATCCTCTAAACCACTCTCTCTCCTGCGATTGGTTTAACTATGGTGTTTGAGTTTGCCATTATAATCAATAGCGATGTTCAAACACTACTTCTCATTCGGTGACCCTGGATACTGAAAAGTCCTTTTTAATCAAATGTGTTCAAATATTTTAATTTGACCTCCTTTGGACCAAATACGTCATGATTGAAAAATTGTCATTTGACTTTCCACAAGTTCAGTGAATGGGTTTGTATATCTTTTGAAACTTGCAGCTATTTAAAAGTCTGATGATCTGACTTCACAGAAAACTCTCCGATATGAAATGAATGCATTTTAAAGCTTGTTTGTGAACATTTTCTGATGATGCACTTGTGGAAAAGACCCGGAATTTTTATCAAGGTTACATTATCAAAAACCAGATTAAAGACAGCATGGATGTTTGAGAACCGACATTCGAATTTTATACTCAAAACATTTGTTAAGGGTTTGAGTTCATCCCTTTGCGAAACCAAAGCGACAGAGCAAGCCGACAAGAGCCGATACCTTGGGAAATTGAATTATCCATTTTCGTTAGGATTATGATTTTGAGGGATCAAAAGAATGTCATTTGTAAGGTAATACAACAACATTCAGCTTAGAAAACTGTACATTTATCTCAGATCGAATTTATACTCTACTGTGGGAATCTCAATGATTGAAATGTTTCAAATCTCTTTCTTTAGTTTCGAAAGGAGCACATGCTAGTTAGATTCATTCTGCGTATGAAAGTAAGCCTTGCAATCCTCGGCGTTTCACGCAGAGCTATTCCCTTTTCATTAAATCTCAGCTCAGAAATGCAGCAGTGAGGGAGAGAATTATAGAACTGCTGTAAGACTGCCCGTGTAAACCAATTGCGGAGCCAGAAACAAGGCTGTTTCATGAATCTCCACATGTGGAAGAAATATTACAAATTGGCTGAAGTTCACTTGGATGGAACATGTTAACGACATTGTTTATAAAATGTCACTTCATTATCTCCTAGAGTTTCAGAGAATCTCAGAATGTTGCACCACGGAGGCCATTATACCTAACAACCTTGAACTGTCTCTTTGGAAAATCTTACATATTCATTCCATGTACTGTTCTCTATCCTTCTGTCATTGAATAACGTCCGCTTCAATTATGCAGTTACATTACCCTTCTGAAATTAGGTGTTTATCTTTTCCCATCACATATCAGGTAACAATAATTAATAAGAAATTGGTTTTCCTCAGCTGCTCTTGGATTCTCTTTAATTTTCACCGAACTTCAATGCGTTGGTTACGACTCTTTGGATTTTCTGTCGTAGGTCACTTGGACTTCAATTAAAACATAAACTGCAGCAGATGCTGAAAATCTGAACAAACAGAGAAAATGCTCAACAAACTCAGAAAGTCTGGCAGCAGTCGTGAAGAGGCAAGCAGATTTATTTTATATCGATTAGTCTTTGTCAGTCTAAAAGGGGCTGTGAAATTATTTCTAAAGTACTTATTCGAGAAAAAGCGGAGAAGGGAAGGTACCAGATGTTATGGAGTCCCAGTGGAAAGTTTCTGAGTTACAAGGAGAGCTGGACTGGCTGGGCTTATTTTCACTGGAGCACAGGAGGTTAAGTGGTGACCTTATAGAGGTTTGTAAAATCACAAGGAGTTTCGATTACGTGAATAGCAAAAGTCTTTTCCCTAGTTTAGGGGAGTTCAAACAAAAGGGCATATTTTAAGGTGAGAAGAAAAATAAAGAAAAGGGACCTCAGGAACATTTTTTTACATAAAGGCAGGTTTTTCTGTCTTATAAACTGTCAGAGGAAGTATTCGATGTAAGTGCAATGATAACATTTTAAGAAAATCACTTTTGGACAACTGCTTGGTCAGGAAAAGTTAAGACGGATTTCAAAGCATCTAAACGGGACTAGTATAGTTTGGGATATTTGGTCAGCATGGAGGAGTTGGAGTGAAGGATCTATTTCGATACTGCATGATTCTATGACTCTGTGACTTTCTGAAAAAGAGGTGGCCAAATACAGTGAAAGAGAAATAGAGATTTAGAATGGGTGCAGTTTAAGACGTGAAAAGGCAAAATAAAAGTCTTCTCTGCTGACAGTAATGAAAACAAAGCAAGTCTGCAGTGGTGGGAAGATAATGTCAAAGCAGTGGAGGTGCTTCATAGATCAAACTGTGAATTTTTAGAATTCCATACCGCTGTATGGAATTTATAGGCTGTAAAGAGCCTGAGTGTAAAAAAAAAAATGCTGTTTCTTGAGCTGCTTCTTTAAATATGGTAGCATAGACAACACAGAATGCTACACGATGACAAGACAGTCTATTGAAATAACATGCACTGGGAGATCAACGCCTTTCATACTGACAGAGCAGGGGTGTTCCGTATCACACTCATCCAGTCTGCATTTTGTCTCATTGTGAGTAGTGAGCATAGCAGACGAGATTAAAATTAGGTCAAAGAAACAATGTTTCGCCTGATGTTTGGGGCCTCAGACGGTGAGAGGAAGTGGTATACACGTGCCCATAATATACTTATGTTATAAAAAAGGCTAGTATTTCCACAATCCTTCTGATCTGAAGAAATATCATACCTCAATCTAAACAATAAACCTGTTTTTCTCCTCACAGATGCAGATCCAGTCGTGAATGGTGAAGCATAGTTAAATATTTTACTGGAGAAGAAGCTAATACAAATATCCCCATCACCAATGATGGACGAGCCCAGCATGCAAAAAAAAAAATAGACTGAAGGCTTTGCAGCAATTTTCAGCCATCTATACCAAGTGGATGATTCATCCTGGCTTCCTCCAGCAGTCCCTCACATTGCAGACCTTAGTCATCAGACAATTCGATCCACTCCATTTTTTTTATTAAGAATAAGTTGGATGCTGCAAATGCTATGGACATTGGCAAAATCCCGCAAAAATACTGAAGACTTGTCCTGCAGAATTTGCAGACCCCTAGCTAAGATATTCTAGTAGAGCTGCGACACTAGCATTTACTCAACAACGGGAAATATTTCTTGTGCATAAAAAGCAAGACAAACCAAACCAAAGAGTTACCATACCATCGGTCTACTCTTGGTCGTCATTCAAGTGATGGAAGGTGTCATCACCAATGCTATCAAGTAACACTTGGCCAGCAACACGCTACTCTCTGACAACCAATTTATTTTCAGCCAGGGCCACTTAACTGCGACCTCATTTCAACCTTGGTTCAAACATAGCAAAAAAGACCTGGATTCCAGAGGTGAGGTGGGAGTGAAACCCTTGAAGTTAAGGATACATTCAATCTCGTCTGGTATCAATCAACACCAACAAATCGGGAAGTAATGGGGGCAAAGGGAAGACTATGCCTTCTTTGGAGTCATGTCTAGCATATAGCAAGACCGTCAGGATTGTTGGATGTCATCATCTCAGGTCCAGGATGTCTTTAGAGAAGTTTCACAGGATAGTGTTCTTAGCCTAAATTTCTTTACTTGCTTCATAAATGAACGTTTCTCCAGCTAAGGGTCACAAGTGGGTATGTTGGAAATTTTCACAACGTTCAGCATTATTTGTAACTCTTTAGGTATTAATGCAGTGTTTGTTCAAATGCAGAAAGATCTGGAAAATATTCAGGTTTGGGCTGAAATGTTACAAGTAACATTTGCACAATCGAATTCAAGGCTATTACCATCAATAATAAGAGACACTCCAACCATCGCCCCCTGTGAGTCAACGGTAATACAACACTGAATCCTCCATTATCAACATTCTGGAGGTGACCATTGACCAGAAACTAAACTATACTCACAAAATAAACACAGCGGCTGCAAGAGCAGGTCAGAGGCTAGGAATGTTGTGGCAATTAACTTACCTACCGATTCCTCAACTCTGTGCATCATTTAAAAGACACAAGTCAGTGTGTGATAGAATACTCCCTTTGTGACTGATTTTGTGCATCTCCGACAATCCTCAAGAAGTTTGATAATATCCAGGTCAAAGTAACCACTTGACGATGACCAAATCCCCAGACAACCACTTCCTCCACCACCAACACTCAGCAACAGCAGTGTGAGCTAGCCACAAGACATACTGCAGAAGTTTCCAAAATCTCCTGAAACAACACCTTACAAATGCACAACTCCATCAATTATAAAGAAAATGGCAACAGAACCATGGAAACACCACACCATTCAAGATCCACCTCAGGTGACTCACCATCCTGACTTGGAAATATATCACAATTACTTCATTGTCGCTGGGTCAAATTCCTGGAATTCCACCCAAATTGTAATGACATTGTGTGTCAGCCCGAAGCATGTGAAATGCAGTGGTTCTGAAAGGCAAACCACCACCACATTATCAAGGGTAACTACGGATGGAAAAGTAAATGCTGGCCATACATCAACATCCACATCACACGAATGAATAAAGGGAGAAAAAAGATGTGCTGAGTCTCTAGTAGATATTTGTCACTGTCGCATGACGAATGTACAGACAGTTTAGTTTTTGTTTCAATTGACTTTTGGACTTGGGTATCGCTGGTTGTGCAATTTATTTTGCTGAGCCCTTGTTGCCATCGAGAATGTGGTGGTGACCTGCCTTTGAGAAATGCTGCACCCTGCATGCTGTGGATTGACACACACAATACCGATCAGGAGTGAATCCCAGCATCATGTTGCGGCAATAGTGAAGGAACAATGATATATTTCCAAATCCAGACTTTGAATCGCAGAGAATTATAATCCAATATATATGTTTCCCTTGACTTTCTATTTGGAAGTGGTCACGTGTTTGCAATCTTCTGCTTGAGTATCATTGGTGAATTTCTGAAGTGAATCCTGGGGATAGTACACATTGATGCAAGTGAGCATTAGTAGTGGTAGGATTGGGTGATTGGCGATATGGTGCCAATCAAATAAGTTTTTTTTTTCCTGTATGGCATCAAGCTTCTTAGGTGTTTTTGGAGTTGGAAGTGGGGAGTATTCCATCACACTCCTGCCTTGTGTCTAGTAAATGATGAACAGACTTTACATGGCCAAGGGATGAGCTTTTCAGTATGGTATTCCGAGCTACTGACCTGCTTTTATAGCTACTTAATTTATGTGAAGACTCCAGCCGATTTTCTGGTCAATGACAAACAGCAAAACTTCCCACCACATACGTTCCATTGAATGAGAGTTGATCCACTGGCTGGATAGGAATGGCTGAGGCGGGCATATACTGGCCCATGAGATTGTACTGGAGTGCAATTCGACTGCTGCTGATAACTCTTCAGAACCTCGGGAATGCTCAAAATTGTGCTGATAGAGAACCAAACTAGAAGCTATTTCATTTGGAACCGATTAGTAAAATTGTTGCTGACTCACTCTTAGTGATGGATATTGAATTTGTTCAACTAAAGTATATTTGTGCCATGCCACCAATGAATATTGCTTGCTCATATGCAGACATGAGCTTGCATGGAGTCCGGAAACAATGTAGAAAGCATCCAGGGCGAGTCCCTCTTGACTGTAAATACCTCATAGACAGCTAGCTTTAATGACTATGTCCAGCTGGTGGGTCATGTCATATCCAGAGATGGTGCCAGTAATGTCTGGGTCATTATAAGGTATTATGCCTTGACAATAACTATGTCAGGCTTTTGGTTGATGCGTCACTGAGTCAGCTCTCTCAATTTTGTTATTAGCCTCCAGCTGTTAGTCATCACATTTTTCAGGAGTTTTTGCCATTGATTTTAAATTGACAAAAGCCATACCAGGCTGTTTCTCTGATTTGGTTTCTTTGTTACCACCGAATTCTCCGTGGGTACTGGTTTTCCAATGTCTGCGGCGACGGGGAGGGTGCCAGAACGGGAGGGTAGGTTGTTGGGGGGCGTGGACCTGACCAGGTAGTCACGGAGGGAATGATCTTTGCCGAAAGCGAAAATGGAGGGAAATATATCCCTGGTGGTGGGGTTCGTTAGGAGGTGCCAGAAATTTCATTAGATAATGTGGTTTATGAAAAATTTGGTCGGGTGGAAGGTGAGCACCAGGGGGATTCTGTCCTTGTTACGGTTGGAGATGTGTGGTTTCAGGGCGGCGGGGCGGCATGTGGATGAAATGCATTGGAGGGCATCTTTAACTACGTGGGAAGGGAAATTGTGGTCTCTAAAGAAGGAGGCCATCTCTTGTGTTCAGTGGTGGAATTGGTCCACCTGGGAGCACATATGGCGCAGGTGGAGGAATTGGGAACACGGGATGGCATTTTTGCAGGAGGTAGGACGGGAAGACGTGAAATCCAGGTAGCTGTGGGTGTCGGTGGGTTTGCAAAAAATGTCCTCCCCGTCTGCCGTATCTGCTCCCAGGACGACCAGTTCCACCACAGAGCACACCAGATGGCCTCCTTCTTTAGAGACCGCAATTTCCCTTCCCATGTGGTTAAAGATGCCCTCCAATGCATCATATCCACATCCCGCCCCTCTGCCCTGAAAACCCACCTCGCCAACCGTAACAAGGACAGAACACCCCTGGTGCTCACCTTCCCACATACCAACATTCGCATAAACCACATCATCCGATGACATTTCGAAATGAACCCCACTGTCAGGGATATATTTCCCTCCTCGCCACTTTCCACTTTCTGCAAAGAGCATTCCCTCCATGACTACCTGGTCAGATCCACGCCCCCCAACAACCCACCCTTCCGTCCTGGCACCCTACCCTGCCGCCACAGAAAGTGCAAAACCTGCGCTCACACCTCCTCCCTCACACCCGTCCAAGGCCCCAAAAAAGCCTTCCACATCCATCCTAGCTTTACCTGCACATCCCACAATATTATTTATTGTATCCGATGCGGTCGCCACTACATTGGGGAGACTGTACTCCTCCAAGAAGACCACTTTAGGGAACATCTCCAGGAAACCTGCACCAGCAACCCCACCATCCTGTGACCCAACATTTGAACTCCTCCTCCCATTCTGCCGAGGACATGCAGGTCTTGGCCCTCCTCCACCGCTGCTCCCTCACCACCCGACGTCTGGAGGAAGAACGCCTCATCTTCCAATTCGGAACACTTCAGCACCATGGTATCAATGTTATTTCACCAGTTTCTTCATTTCCCCTTCCCCCACCTCACCCCAGCTCCAAACGTCCAGCTCGGCACCGCCCTCATGACCTTTCCTACCTGCCTATCTTCCTTTCCACCTATCCACTCCAGCCTCCTCTCTGACCTACCACCTTCATCCCCACTCCCATTCACTTATTGTACTCTCTGTTACTTTCTCCCCGCCCCTCATTCATCTCTCCACTCTGCAAGCACTCTGCCTCAATTCCTCATGAAGTGCTTTTGCCCAAAACGTCGATTTTCTTGCTTCTCGGATGCTGCCTGACCTGCTGTTCTTTTCCAGCTCCACTCTAATCTAGTCAAGAGGGGTGTATGCTATAAACCACTGACTTGTGCTTGGAAATTATGGACATCCTTTGAGGAATCAGGAAGTAGTTTAATCTCTGCAGGCTGCCGAGCCTCTGGTCTGATCCTTCTGTTAGATTGTATATCAGGCAAACTCCGTTTGGTTTGTGGTCATTGGTAACATTAAGACTTTGATTGTCAAGGGCAATGTTTCTATTCTTTCCAATTGTTTATGGAAACCTCTTGGTATTTGTGTGCCATGAATGGCACTTGGAATTTTCAAAAGTAAACTGCGATATTGACCATATATTTCTCAATATGGATATTGTTATGGTGCAAGCCAAACCCACTCAAAGTATAGTAATAAACTAGTTCACACGCTAAGATTTTCTTATTTTAAAGGCAAGTGCTAGGCGTTGCATTCAGCATGTGTATCCATTAGACAAACTGATTTGAAGCAAAGTATACTTTATTAATAGACTACCTTTAAAGTACAACAAAAACGAAGAGATAATTCGAATAACGTAGTTCTCCTGGAAATCTTAACGAGTAACCAATCATTTAACCACTAAACAGTAACTGTTCCAGTTTAGTAATATATCAGGAACACACCCTTGACAAAGGCAAATTCAGTGAAACAGATTGTTTCACATGCATTTCTAATAGCAGAAACGGGACCCGCACCTTTTAGTTTCAATTTAGAGAGGCAAGACCAGCATCTATATTCAGCTTCAAGAGCCCAAAACTGCTACTGAAAATAATAAAAAAAAGATTCTGTCGAAATTTGCTCCACCAATTCCCGCTGCTTCTATTGTTTCAACTTCAAAATCAAACCGAAGGCCTCACTAGATGCTTATAAAATGGACTTTCAATGAATAGCTCTTCACTTATGTGTTATAAATTCTCTTCAAAAATGAAACAGGACAAAGCATGTCCCTTAAAGCTATCATATCGTCTCACAACTTAGGCTGCTTCCATAACTGTGGAAAAATGAATTGTGCTGAACATTGCACAATCAGCTGCGAATGTTCGCACGTGCGACTTTATGATGGATAGAAGATCATTGATGAAGCACCTGAAGTTGGTTGAACTTTTAATGTAACGCTGATGAACATCCTTGAGCTGAAATTCCTGAGCTCCATTAGATTTTGTGTCAGGTATGAATCTTACCAGTACGGAGTTTGCCTCCTGAATCCCATCGCCTAATTTTTTGCAAGGATAGAAATCTGTTACACTGAGTCATGATGTCAACAGGCACTGCTCTAGTATCAGTCTGGAATTTTACTTATGTTTATGCATAGGATATAATAAGATCAAGAGCTAAGCAGTCAAGATGGAACTTAAGAGAGCATCAAAGACGAGGTTATTACTAAGCATGTTCTGCTTGACAGCACTTTTAAGGACAATTTCCATCATATTGCTTTTGATGGAAAACAGATATATGTTGATATTTGGATCTGTTAGCGTTGTCATGCTATCTTGCGATTGCTAACAATGACATTATTTAAAATCATGGATGAAATAATTAATTATCTTATTGGCGAGAGATAGGTTGGCGCTAGATCGTAATGACGCACAGAAGAAAAGGCCAGAAAAAGTACACTAAAGGCGGAGGTGAGAAGATTACAGGACTAAGAAAATGACACTCACAAATGGGATTATTGGTGAGTAGCTAGCGTGTCAATTTCCTATTTATTTCTTATCCTAGACCTTTTTTTACACATGCTTTCTTAAAGTAATGTTGAAGCATTACCACACACCTTCACCTAAACTGTCCTAGCAAATCTCCTTGAGATGACAAATCTTCTCGTCCGGTTAATTAGTAATCCTTTGTGTTTCTAATGTCTCTCTGTGCTCCAGAACGAGCCTTATGAAAGTTATAACACAGGAAAAAGGATGTACCATTTGACACGTCAAGCTTTGCTACACCATTACATACCAATGTGGACGATTGAGCATTTCAATATCTTTGCCGATACCTACTTCCCATGCTGTGACTAGTCAGAAATCTATCAATCTCTACCTTAACCATACTGATAAATTAAATTCCCAAAGACCCTCTGGGCATAGAATTCCAACAGATCACAGTTCTGAATGAAATGATTTATTTTCATCTCATGAGCCAAATGACATCACTTTTGTAACTAAATTGTGTTTTGATTGTCACGTCACAACTAGTAAAAACATCTTACTTGTACCCATCCTGCAGATCCGTTTAAATAAAGTGAGTTCTAATGAGAAACAAAAAGAAATCTACAACATCACCCATGCTATCTCCGCCTCGTGATCCTTCTCTACTACACTTCCACACTAATTCCTGCCAACTAATTCTTGCTCAACAGTACACTACAGATTTAAATCTTAAGAGTGAGAACAGGATGAAAAAAAAAATGAGTTGACATGGAACCACATTCATCCAAATGTCCCCAAGATTAGTCTCCGTCGACCATTGAATCCTGTCCTCGACACAGGACCTCATTGCATTCATAACCCGATATACCCAATTGAGAAGCCCATTGGCAGATTAGCCTAGATAAGAATAATACCAACTACCACTGTTGACCAGTTTTACATGAATCATTGTGCAACAGAGGCTGGGGAGAAGGAGGGGTGGGGGAGGGGCTTGTAGATTAAGTGCAATGGCTGAAAGACATAAAGTGGAGGAACATCGATCAATAAGATGCCTTTAAAAATAAATAAAATTGCAAAAAACCCAGAAGTTTTAAGCATTAACAACATTTTATTTTCTTAAAAATGGGTGTAATATCTTTCTAGTCACACTCCTTTTTCCCTAAACATTTTTCAGTAGATTCGTGGAAGATCTGATCATTATTTGCAGGCCAATCGTTCGGGATCATAAAAATCCTTCTGATGTCATCTTCCTCAGGTCAAACCCTTTTCTCAACATATATTTGACAAAGAAAATGAACAAAGTAATGCAGTTTAAACAGAACAGAAACTTCCAGCCTGCACTTGAGTCGCTGTCATTTGCTCTGTTTTTTAAGTAAATGCGTAATTAAAGTAATTGGGCACTTCACCACACTCTGGAACTGCTTCCTGAACTTGGATTGAGTCAGTACATAAATAAACGTGTTTGTACAGCAATTTGTATTCCGCAACATAATTCCAAATTGTCGTAAAAAATATTCTGAGCTGTTATATTCAAAAGGGCTGATTCCTGTTTTAATGATGTATAAAAAGTCTATAATGACTGGCAACCACAAAAGTATGAAACTGCCAGATATTGTAAAGAGTAAAATCACAGATTTTCGTCTGTTCTCCATCTCTGGATCAGACGGATTATCTCCTTTTCTCTCACCTATGAGTCTCTTACGGACTTGATTGGTCACTAAAATGTATCTCACTGTGAGAGCGTTGAGCAACAGAATTAGAGCAAATGGTAGCAGTGGAGTCAAAACAGTAACCGTCCAATCAAAAGCCACCCACGCTAGCTCACTGTAATAACTTTGCCTGACAGAACAGCCCCATTGTACATTGTAAAGTATTACTGCTGGTTTAAATGTGAAAACGTAGGGAATGTTTTTCAAAGAGAACAAAATACTTATTGTTGCTAGTGCGAGAGCCGCTGTTGTCTTGGTGCAATATTTTGCTTTCATCTTCTGCCAACAAATAGCCACATGTCTATCAAAGGAGAAGGCAACAGTGAACCAGACAGAAACATCTCCAGCTGTACGAGCCAGGAGACTGGTAAAGGTACACACGGGTGTGATATATAGGAAGGAATCCAGGAAATAATGCATACTAATCCGCCACAGTATGACTTCAGCGAGAAGAACTAATAAATCTGCCATTGCCATGGCCACCAAGTAGTGAGTTGTCCAGCTGGAAAGACCACACTTCCCCCGGCAGAGGATGGCAATTGCTATTGAATTGACTAGAAGAGAGAGACGAGAAGAGAGATAGGAAATTACTGATCAAACATTCGTTGCATACAAACCCACAGAAAATAGATGCGGGTACAAGTCATTCAACCTTCAGCTGTTACAGCCTACATCACTACTCAATATGATGATAGCTGACCGTGAAGTTTCAGTATCCCCATTCCCACTTTTCCTCCAGACCCCGTTTCGCCACAAGCGTTACATCCAGCATGTCTAACTGGCTGTAACAGCTTGCTGAGACAGAGAATTCCACATTTCACAACTCTCTAAGTTTACTGTGAACAGGTCGAATGCCAGAGTGGAATTCTATGGCACCACACTTGTCACTGCCTGCCACTCTGAAAAACAGATTATTCAAACTCTCTGCTTCCTGTCTGCCAACCAATTGTCTATCTTCATCAATATATTATCTTTAGTACCATGAACTTAAAAGTTCCTTTCAAATCTCGAATATTGAACATCGGCAAAAATCTTTTGAAAGTTCAGATACACAACATCTAATGTTTCACACTTGTTCACTTTAGTGGTCACATCCTCAAAAAAGTCGAGAAGATTCGTCAAGCTTGATTTCCCTTTAGTGAATCCATGCTGACCTGGACGATTTCCGCCACCACTTTCAAAATGCTCAGTTATTGTATCCTGTACGACTGACTCCAGAATATTTCCCCACCACTGATGCTAGGCTAACTGGTCAGAAAATCCCCGTTTATTCTCTCTCTCCTATTTTTTAAAAGTGGACTTACTTTAGCTGCCTTCCAGTCCATTGGACCACTTCCAGTGATTATAAATTCTGAGAAATAATTGCCAATGAGTCCATTATTTCCAGTGCCAATTCCTTATGTACTCTGAAATGCAGAGGATCAGGCCCTTGACATTTATCAGCTTTTAATCTTATCAACTTCCTCAACACCATTTTTTGACTCATAAGGCTTTCCTTCATTTCCTCCTTCATGCCTGATCCTCTGGCCCCTAGAATTCATGTAAGGTTATTTGTGTAGAATTAGAACGGAATTAGTTGACCAAATTAATCAGTAACTCGTGGATTGCAGGATTAGGCGGAGGTTAAATGGTTTAAAAACTGGTAATTTCACATGGTAACTACTTCATCCGTTCTTACGGTTTGGGATCCTTCTCCAATTCGGACAGTTTTAGGGACTGGTTCACAAACGACAGGGAGTCATTCTTATGTTTTGCTATAAAACTTTTTTTTGTAGAGTAGGCAGTCACTTACTCCCTAGCGCAATAACAATCACAATCATTCCCAAACATTACTGCTGCTCAGCTATGGTTGTCTGGCACTGGAGTTTCACTTCCCAATAATTGATATTACAACACTCTGGCACAGGAATTGAAGGCTAGGTAGTTATTCATAAGCCAATCCCGTTCCATAGCCTGCATTACGATTCAGTCTACCCAGGTGCTGAGGCTAGCTTTGATATACCTTACACTGAGGTTGAAACCTTTCGAGAATTAATCAATATTGTGGAATGAAACTACCAAATTTCTGCTCTACCCCTCTTAATACGATTTGAGGGTGTTAAATGTACAACATAAATGAATCATTAAAATCCTCTAGTGCACACAGAGACGATTGGGCTTACTGAATAAGCACCGTCTCTCTGAAGAGCATCCATCCATGTTCTAGCAGTAACCCCAGTCCACATCCTATTAATCCGAAATTCGCCATGGCTATTTGAATAAATCTGTACATTCCTGGTCATCATACAACAATTTAGAAATTCCAATTTACCTAACCTGTGCAAACTTTAAGAGAAAGATTGTGTATGTAAGAGGAATGTCAACGTATTATATTTGTAGTCAAATGAGGGCGGAGTTTACTTGCAGACAGAATCGAGTATCATTAAATAAACTAAATAAATATCGAGTGAGAATCCATTCGCTGCAGACTAACGGAAAGAGAACGAAAAATAACAAGTTTATAAAACAAGGAATGCTTCAATAGAGCCTTCAGAAAATCGAATACATGGTGAAGAGATGTCAATGTTGTGAACCAGTGTGTCAGGTTTTTATTTTCTGAAGGCGGCATGTCAGCTGAGTTCCAGAAGAATCACAACCCTAAACAACACTCCTCAGCTAATCTGTCCCCAATCGCTCTGTTATTTTCAGACTTCAGAGAAAATGTACGTTGTGGACATTCACTGAGATCTTTAAATAAACAAATAACATTTCCAGCAGACAATGCAATATCTAATTGAAAACGGTGATGCCTTTTGATTAGATTAGATTACTTACAGTGTGGAAACAGGCCCTTCAGCCCAACAAGTCCACACCGCCCCGCCGAAGCGCAACCCACCCATACCCCTACCTTTTCCCCTTACCTAACACTATGGGCAATTTAGCATGGCCAATTCACCTGGCCTGCACATCTTTGGACTGTGGAAGGAAACCGGAGCACCCGGAGGTGAATTGAACTGAGTTTCATTGAAAGAGTGCAGAAATTCGGGGATACAGAAGAAAGGGTAAGAATGCAATGTTGAGCTGAACAAACAAGGGAATGATGAAGGAATTCAACATGCCTGGCAACATCTGTAGGGAGAGAATTTGCATTCATGTTCTTGTCTATTCGGATACCTCTAGAAAATAATAGAATTTCAAAATCAAAGCAATGTACGTTTATCTTTCCCATGTGGTATGCAATGCGATATTACCCATCCTGCGCTCAATTATCTCCCATTTTACAGCCGAGCAAATTTGAAAAAGTTAACAAGTAATACACTTACCATTTCTTTTAAAAGAATTGTGAACGTCAATTCTGTGCTGGACTGCATGGAATGGGGTTTTGGGTCATGAGAAGGTCAAAGGTAAGAAAGAACGTAAATATTTGGTGCAAGGCAACAGTCGAATAAGAGTTGAAGTTGGTGGCCACTGTGCTATGGATCAGACTAACTCCAAGACAATAATGAGGTTGATGATAGGGTGTGTCGAGGTCGTGTGACTAGAGCGGACAAAATTATTTGCCTGTTGATTGCAGAGTCATGTTCTAGCAGTAATGCTGGTGGATAATGCGTTAAGATTCGAGGTTGATGCATTAGAGGTCGAACTGCATAGATAAACTAAGTACGTTCAACAAAATGAACAAGAAATTTGAAGATATTTATGGTAAAAAAGGCGAAGTATCTCATACAGTGTTAAAGTTATTGATGCACACGCACATGAAAAAGGTGACACGAAAAGATGATGGACAAGAAAAAAATAGTACACGTATACTTCTTGGAACGAGGATCATTACCAGATGACTAATACATGCCAATGCTAACCGTTTACCGAAAACAGAAGATAATTCAAATGCAGGGAGCTATTGATCATTTAGCTTAATAGCCGTGGCAGGAAAATCATCATTGTATTGTAACAGGCATGTGGATTCCAAATTGAATTCTGAAGTGAAGCATGTGTCCTAACATTAGAAGGAGTAGAGAGGACATATATATTTGCAAAGGACCATCAATGAGTGATCATGGAGCCTCATGTCTAATTTCTGATCAATTCGCTGTTGGCGTTCAATAGCAAATGGACAGCATAAAAAGCAAAGAGGTATTGGGGAATTAAATATATTTACTCCGTGTGCTAAATAAAGAAAATCGATTTGCACAAAGATCAAAGGCAGGATCATATTTCTAATTACTTAAACCTACAGTATAGATTCGTGAAGCATAAAGTCAATCTTAAAATTTGCTGGCAAATCCAAATTACGAGAACACTGAACACGGGGGCAAAAAACAGAGTAAATCAGCTGAATGTATTAATAATACTAATATACACACTTGAATATTAAGCAATAGAACGGTAAATTATTTTGGTATAACTAAATGTGATTTCGAGCTTTTAAATTAGCAGAGTCAATTTCCGAAGTTCAACTTGGAAAAGTCCAATCTCAAAGCAGTGACGAGATAAAATGATTCAGGGTACACATTCACAAGCCAATGAAGGAGCCAACGCCAGTTAGCAGCACCAAGAGACCCGGGTTCAATTCCCGCCTCAGACGACTCTCTGTGTGGAGTTTGCACATTCTCCCCGTGTCTGCGTTCCTTCGGGTGCTCCGGTTTTCTGCCACAATCCAAAAATGTGCAGGTTGGGTGAATTGGCCATGCTAAGTTGCCCATAGGTCAGATTGCAAGATCAGCAATCGCAGATTGATACAAAGATCAGTGAAAGGATTGACTTACATACTTTCAGTGATCACAGTTACTTACCAAGGATACCAATAGCTGCAATTGCCGGATAAAATATTTTTTCAATGGCTTGAATTAGATGACGCATTTTCTGTGCAAAGTGCTCTAAGTAATCACGCTGCAGGCAGTCCCTCCGAGATAAGTTCTGAACCACAACGTCCTCGGAGTCTTTCATTTGTAGCCTGCAGAAAACTCCTGGGGAATGATGAATTGCAACTTTGCACAATTAGCTTCGATTTCAGTTTTGAGCAGATGGTGACTACCAAGTAAGACTTGCGCTACAATAATATATATATTGTTGAGACTAAATTGGAAAATGCTAAATTTCAACAATTTTATTTACATTAATTAGCCGAATATTAAAGGCAAAATCTCCTCAAAATGTCAAGTATTTTTAATGTAATTGTTATGCGTACTTGGATTCCATATCATTTAAATGCAGACCAACTTGCTGCGCATCCTGGTCAATAAATAAAGTACAATTTTTGAATTTATTGCAAATTGCTTCACAGGGTATTTATACTCTGCTCAAATAGTTGTTTCGAATCTTTAATGTAAAATTTCAGGTTATTAATTTCTAATGCTAGTTTTGAATTTGTTCTTATGGATTAAATTAGTAAACTACCAAAAACAAAACTGGTCTTGATCAGATACAGACATGCCAACGTATCAAACTCCTCAATTTAACATAGCTTCTTAAGCTGATACAGTCCCTCCACCTTATACAATCTACGAAAAATTATATATCCTACCAAACCAATTCAGAGCCTCGAAATATGACAGAAAGTGAGGCATTCCCAGAAACTCACACATTGTCCAAATTAATACATATTTGAAGATGCGAATAGGAGTTTCCAATATCTTCATCTGACCGATGTCAGGTCTCAGGCCATTGCCCCACTTTTGCACAACTAACCGCTCAGAGGTCTGGGACCCACGTGGAAAGTGACAAGGTGAGAAAGTGTGTGAATAGTGTACGGATGCTATTAGCAATTCAGAGCTAACATGAACACGAGAAAACAAGAGTTATGAAACATCGATTGATTTCTAAGTCTTTTCGACATTAGTGAATAGACAGATAGGTCCGTACTGTGAATTGATGAAGGGCTTGTGTCCGAAACTTCAACTGTCCTGATGGTGCCTGACCAGCTGAACCTTTCCAGCGCCCCACGTTTTGATTCTGACTCCAGCATCTGCAGTCCTCACTTTCTCCTGCTCGTACTGCAAACACATGAATATGAAGAGGCTTGAAAATGAGGAATCACTTTTCATGGATAATTATGAAGGAATTTCATAGTTGGAGTACTCTCCCCATAAATTGGAAGAAGAATACATTCCTTACACAATAGATAGGCAGGGTGGTTGACATTACTAGTGGGTGGAAAGAAAAAAATGGCAGAGAGTAGTAATTAAAATAGAACAGAGTAAACTTCACAAATTATGTTTCACACAATAATATTACTTTAAAACAAAATTATTTAAAGTCAGAATGGGAGGATAGTGATGACTAATATTCGGATGAAGCCTTCAGCTAATTGGGCACATTGAAGGAAAACTATCCATTATGAAAATAAATAAATGGCAACTAAAATGTTGAAAGAATTTCAATTTTTTTCAAAAAACCAAGTTTAGATATTTGATATGGGGCCAAACACATATAACTGAGTACAAAGCAAATAATTCGGAAATAGACTGTCAGATTCTGATGTCTACAAGAAAGATAGCAGAAAATATGAGAACAGGTGGGAAATTAAGTTATCTTTATCACCAAATAGCCAGCAATGTTTCTAAATAATAAAATGTCCACTTAAGAGAGAAGGGAAATGTCTGGCACCTTCAGGAACTCTCCTATACAGAGATGAGTGAAGACAAGCACATTGATTGTTATTTAAATTTACTTATAAATAGATTTCATAGATCAAAATATTTCAGAGGAACACGAGTCTCAAAGAGTATCAAGTTTAAAGTAAGGCTGCCGATTTGTGTCCACAATCACATCAACTTCATCATAATGAATAGCTGAGTTAAATCCAAGTAGCGAATATTTTCTTCCTTCTTCGACTGAATGTATTTCACTGTTGGTGCATGCATAATTCTGCGTTTGAACAGAGGAAAAACAAGAAGTAAGGGAATAGTGGAAATTTTATGGGCACAATGTAGCAAAAGAAAGTAATTTAATAAAGATTATGTATACTGAACCCCTGGTAGAAATCGCAAATGATAATAGTAAACGTAGTGCCATTGTACAAAAAAAAAGTAGCAAGGCATTGACTGTGAAAAGCAGATCTAACGTTCATCTGGAAGATAGTATCTGTATAAAATGTACTGAATTTCTTGTTTCATCTGGAGCTGCTTTTGGCAGCACTATATTTGAGAAACATGAAGATTAAAAAATGAAATTGAGTTACCCAACAGAGAGAGCATGGACATTTGCGCATAAGTGTGTTAATCTCTTTAAACTCTGCCTGGAAAAAGGAACATGTATAGATGCAATGCTATATGATTGCTGGGTTATGCAAACAACAATTTTATGGGATGACCCAACGACTGCCCACTGCTATATGTGCACAAATATTCAAGCTGAATTGGCAGACAGGTCAGTCGATGTTACATCAATGGAGAAAAAAAAACCCAAGCATCTTTTCTAATGTTCTTGGGATGTGAGATGCAATCTGTCTATCACAGAAAGTGAACATTTAAGTCAATTGAAAAAGAAGGAATTAGAACCTCGACTTATGGCAGTGATACAACCATTTTCTTTTTACAAAGAAAGGTCCACTAATGTGCTTTAGCTAAAGAATATGAATCTTTATCCTTCTAGTCGACATGAAACACCAAACCAAAAGTTAAGTGGTTAAGCCTTGATTGCCTCAGAAATTGGCTAGCAGTTCGCTCAATTGAATCAACGACTAGAAAGTTTAAACAAAAGAATGACACGATAAGGACCATTGGCACTAAACACGCACTGATAATGATAATAGGAAACGGCCTTGTCCCTCTTCGAAAGTCTTCCTTTGTAACATTTCGAGTGTTGTCGAAGAATTGGAAAGAACTGCACTGTACTGCGGTCAAGCAACAAGCTGAAGTAATACTACAAACTAAATATATCCTTGGAGGTAATATCACAGAAACCATCACGGTCGTCCCTGCATAAGCTCTCTTCAACTGGTAGAAATATTCCACTAAACGTGCTGGCACTGTCATCAGACGTCCACAGAATTGTCTCTGGATACCATGATGCAATATTGGGCAGAAATGGGAAAGAAAGGTGTGCCCGCTGGTTTCTACTAATTATAACCACACCAACAACTATCCTCGCCAACAACTTCGGATTATGAATCACAACCTTCTTTTTTTTACATCGAACATCATTTGAAGTAAGCATACAGAGTAGCAGGTGTACAGAATGCACACACTTTGGGTGTTTCAGTGCGGTTCATACAAAATGACATTGTGAAACCATATGACTGAGCCAATCAAGTGTGAAATGACATAACTGGTGGACTTCTGAGGATTTGGTTGAGGGAATCAACAAGAGTATAGGAATCTGTTTGTTACAAGAACACCTGTCCATGATACCTTTAGCATTATTAACCACTGCGCAGTCAGTGTGGACATTAAGCTAAATCTAGACAATACCCTGCATCATCACATCTTGTGCGACCATTGTGATCGATTGTTTGACAGATTATGAAAATGAAATCTGGATACCTATTAGAAATTATAAACTATTAGAATCATCATCATGACTTGTAACATTAAAGTACAGCTGGAATTCTAGGTAATCCAAGATGGAGGACGGGAAAAATATGGCTATAACAAAATTTTGTGAGGTATTTTATGTGTTGGAGGTAATTTCCTCGAATTTCAGGAGCAGTAATTACTGCTTTATATGTTTTTGCATTGTTTTGGAAGTTTGCAGAAAAAAAAAAGTCAAAACAACAGCACTTTTAAAATGGAAAGGAACAGACAAAGGCATACATTGTCAGTTAATGCAGGAGAGATAGAGAGAAAGAAACTCACACTGCTCCTTAACACAGAAGTGAACCTGCATAGTTACTGCCTTTACTGTTTAAATTCATATATTGCTGGGCTCCGGAGTGCATCTGTGAAAAGTAATAAACAGTGAAATTCACAACTGATCTTCGAGGAACCTGTTTGGGAGAGGTCACAGCACACATGTTTAAGTGAATAGTTTTACGTGTGACCTTACTGTACATCCACAGAGGTGAGCAGAGTGGGTTCTTTTTGATTATACGTTTTATTGTGACATTTCTCTTGACTAAACATAAAAATATAAGCCATAAGTATTAAGACGCCTGGCACAGTACTTTGTAGAGAAATAAGACCGTGCTACTTTATGGGTCTGTAGATTGAAAGAAGCAAAATTGTCTTGGTATAGTGATGCACTCTTCTTGTCAGGTGTGGCGGTTTAGGGAGAGTTTATGTGTTATTAAGGATTATATCTGATTTAAATGCCATTATTTGAGAATTCTATCAGATTGAATGAATCGGTTGGAGAGGCAGTTAGAGGCTATGAGTAATTTACAAGCGCAAAGGGGTTTGATGGATCACAGTTATAGGAAGGGAAAAAATGGCAGATACAGACAGATAGATGGCGTAACTACAGCAAATGTAAGAGAGGTAGGCAGGTAGTGCAGGAGTCTTCTCTGGTTATCCCAATTTCAAGCAAGTATGTTGTTTTGTAAATTGGAGGGGATGATGGATACTCCGGGCGAATGCAGCACGAACAGCCACGTATTGAGACTGGCTATAATTCAATAATGGATCCAAGAGATCAGTTGTGTTCGGAGACACTGTAGGCAGATGCACTCACAGACGTTTCTGTGGCCAGCACCGAAAAATCAGAATGGTATGTTGCCTCTCTGGTGTCAGGATCAAGGATATCTTCGAGAGTGTGAAGAATGTTCTCAAGGAGGAGAGGGCCCAGCAGGAAGTCATTGTACTCATTGGAACCAACCACATAGGAAGGGAAAAAAGAGGAGCTTTTGAAGGGAATATATCGAGAGTTAGGCAGGAACTTAAAAAGCAGGTCCTCGAAGTAGCAATATTTGGATTACTCCCGATGTGCCAAGCTAGTCAGGGTAAGAATACAAGGAGAGCATAGATGAAGGCATGGCTAAGGAGCTAGTTATGGGAGAAGGGTTAATAGTTTTGGTAATTGAAATCGCTTCTGGAGTAGAAGTGACCTGTACAAGAATGATGAATTGCACTTGAATTGGAAGGGGACTAATATACTGGCAGGAAGATTTGCTAGATTTGCTTGGGAGGATTTGAACCAGTAAGGTTGTGGGGGTGGTGAGGTGTTGGGTGGAACCAAGGGAGATAGTGAGGAATGAGATCAATCTGAGATTGGTACAGTTGAGAAAATAAGCAAGTCGAACAATCAGGGCAGGCAGGGAAAAAGCAGAAAGAAAATAAATGGATATTGGAAGGACACTAAGTTATGTCTTTTCCTTAATAAGAAAAACATTGCTTATATGTCATCAGTAATGCATATTGGGCAAAATCACCTATCCGCATTTGACTTGAAACGTTGTCAGCTTCCAAATAAAACTTTTTCTTAACATTATTTCGCGAAGTTCATTAAAACTTGCCTGATCTAAGAGTTAAAAACGAATTATTTAAACATGCACCAGTCCTTCCCCCAAATACTTAAAATGAATTATTAACGTCTTTGCAAACTGAAATAATTGCTTCCTATCTATTATATCTTGAGCTCTTCCAACTGAATTTGAGTAAATCTCCCGCAGCTACAAAATTAGAAATTGCTGCTAAATCTTATGCCAGAGAAGGGGGTGTGGGTGAAAATAAATGCATATTGAAAGGACACTAAGTAAGATCTTTACCTTAACAAGAAAAAAAATTGCTTCTTTGTTACCACTTTAAAGCTGTTCGGCCGAATAATCTTTCCTACTTTTGACTTGAAACATTGTAAGCATCTGAATTGAACATTTTCTTAACATTATTTCGGGAAGTTCATTAAAACTTGGCTGAGCCACTAGTTAAAAACGAATTCTTTAAATGTTCACCAGTCCTTCTTCCAAATACTTAAATAAAAGACCTCTTATCATTGGCATCTTTGTAAACTGAAATAGTTGCTTCCTAACTATTATATCTTGAGCTCTTCCAGCTGAATTTGAATTAAGATCACGCATCTACAAAATTAGAAATTGCGGCTAAATCTTAAAAAAATGTCTAGCATCATCTCTTTAAAAAGGCAGCATGGAAATTTTACTTCCAGTGGTGCTTATTCAGAACTGATTGTGGCAACGAAATAGGTGGGTACACATGAAAAAGAATGGTCTGTGGGAAGAGGAAGGTGTAACTGGTAGGTGGAGTTGGAGCTCAGAGCTCAGATAAAAAACAGCACTTCGGCATTCAAAAGAATGAAGAGGTGATAATGGCGAATATAACTGGCTGACAAGGGATGGTTGTGTGATGAAAAGGCCTGGTGTGTGCAGGATGGGTAAGGACATGGGAGAAGGTTCTCAGGCTCTAAAATTGTTAGTTCAAGATGGTTGTAGAATTCACTAGGGGAAAATAAAATGATGTTCTTCAAGCTTGCACGGAGCAGCGTTGGAGCACTGTAGTGTAAGGTGGTAACACAGATGTCTGCCAGGGAATATTGAGGCGCATTGATGCGTAAACAATTGTAAGCTCAAAGTTATTTTTATGTACAGAACGTAGGCGATCTACAAAGCAGTCAGTCAGTCTGTACTTCGTCTCCCCAATATTCAGGAAATACCATTCTGAGCAGCAAATGCAGTTAGCTACATTTAGCTCAACTTCGAATGCTTGTCTCAGGCCTTAGATGATGTAGAAGGAGTAAGTAAAAGGGCTAATATTACACCTTTGACAATGTTTAGGGAAGGTGCCATCTGGGTGTGGGGAATTGTGGGAAATTGAGGAGGATTGGGCACGGTGCTATAAAGGGAGAAAATCCCTCAGAAATCTTTCAAGCGAAAGGATGGGTATACACGGCTGGCAATGGAATTCCACTGGAAGTGGCGGAAATGCTAATTAATAACACTTTGGATGTGATGTTAGTGACATGGTTGGTGAGGACGAGGGGGACTCTTCCTCTGCTGTTGGTGGGAAGAGTGGGAGTGAGGGTCGAAGCATTGGTAATGAGTCAAAGATGGACGAAGATCCTGTAAACGACGGTTATAGGAATTCTCAGTGGAAGCGGAAGGTGGACGTTTTGGAGGGCCCCTTATCGCAGTTGACATAATCAAAAAAGACATAGAAATTAAAAGATGGAGTACCTAACCTGCATATCCCTGAACACCATCGCAATTTGCCTCACCTGCACATCTTTGGATTTTGGTAGCGTTCTTGATCAACTGCAGGAAACCCAGGCAGACACGGGGCAAGTGTTCAAAGACTACAGTTACCTGATGCCGCAATCAAACTTGGATCCCTTGTGGTGAGAAGCAGCAGCACTAACCACGGAGCCACACGGAGCCGTCTAAAATGGGGGAAAGGTTCATATAATGACGTGAAAACGCCATCTTAAGTGCAAATGTGTGAGTACCAGAATCCTAGAGGCAATATTGGAAGAATGTAAAAATGGAACCTGGTCAAACATACATTGCGATAGTCCATAAAACCATTGCTGATTGTCAGGAAAAAAAAACTGTCTTGGTTCACTAATGACCTGCATGAAAGGATATCTGCCTTCCTCACCAGGTATGGTTTACGTGTAGTTCCCAAACCACAGAAATGTGGGTGAAACTTAGACATCCATTGGGCAATTAAGGATAGGCAATAAATTGCTGTTTCAGCCAATGACCCCCACTTCTGCCAATGAATGTAAAATAAAACAAACAAATGGATGCGACGATTGATAATAATTCAAAGATAGGATACTCACAAAGACATTGATTTGGAGGTGTTCAAAATTTGATTTCCTGAAGTGATCAGAACTCATATGGGAGAGCAGAGAGTATAGACTACACGTTTACCAGCAAAAATGGCGGATGATCATGAGATTGCTAATAACTAAAGATGGTGAAAGAGAAGTTCAAAAAAACCTCCACTGTTTTCATATTACAGTATGCCATATGACATGGCAGTGTTTGTAGTTTAGGGAAATCATATTAAAGAAAAATGAAGGAGAACAGAATAAATTAGTGAGTGTTTTTGAAGTGGTGAAGGAAAGAACAGTCAGAGCTGTGAAGTTTCAGCCTCGTTGGTGGATTATTGAAATGAAATTGTTGGTTTGCTTCAATGAGTTTACTTGTGAGTGCAAGGTTTATTCGTTTATGCCAGAAAGAGCAGGTAAAGAAATGAATGCTTTAAGAGATTGTGACAATGTCGCTCCTTGAACAAGGTAATGTCATCCTTGCTTTTTTCTAAAAATATTTGTAAAAGAAACAGGTTCCGTTTTATCTGAGTTAGCACAATGTGGTTAAGACTAACAGATGTTGCTTAATGTTTAAAGGGTTTCCGGGTTGTTCACTTAAAGGGCTTCCGGTTTGTTTACTTTTAAAAAAAAACACTTGCATGGTGGAAGGGGCTGGCCAAATTTCCCAGTTGAGGTATTTTTCTAGTTTGATCTGAATTTAACTCAGGTCCTGGCAAACGTTGCTGCAGTGGAAAGAGGTTCCGTGTTTCAGAAAATTATCCCTGGCTGATCCTCTCTCTCTCTCTCTCTCTAATATCTCTTCTGTAATAACCCGTGTTTGAATGAACCTTTTCAGCAGAGGGTATGCTTATGTGATGTCACAGGAGATCGGAACAGCTCTTTGTTAAGTTGCGGGGGATATCACGTCCATCAGGTTTTCAAACAGTTGTTACTCTAAATTCTTTTTCATTTGATTGTTACTGTAAATTATCTTTCATTTGGTAGTGTGTAAATAAATTTTGTTTAATCTAAAACTGTCTGGTTTGACCAGCTGCTCTGTCCTCGAACATCCTGCTTAAACAATTAGAAACATGAGGTAACCATCTTGAAATATTTTGAGGGGGATTGCCCTAGTCCAGAACAAGACTTGCGAGAAAATGAAATTTGATAGTAACAGTTGAGTAGATGTGTAATTCATATAGAGAATTGTCAGAAATGACGGTAGTATGTGGAATTCATCCTGAAAAGAGCAGTGTTCGATTTTAAACCTTAAGGTTGGAGCATCCAGTGAAAAGTGATGAAGTGGTGGTCGGGATAATCGAGAAATTATCAGTCTGGAAATAGTTATCCTTAGTAATAATATTGCCTTGGCAATAGCACAGATAGAAGTGATGTCTACGTTTGTTGAAAAGCCAGGGCAAACCCATACGACTGTGGTGATAAAGGAAGCCTATCCTGGAAGTTTTCCTGACTGCGTGACAACAAGGTTAGAAAGTCACTGGTAGAAGCAGAAGGATAACTCAAAGAGTAGGCATACGAAAGTTGAAGTTCAACTATCAGAGACGATATGTCATCAAATGGTTGAGAAACAGAAAAATCAGTTGGAGGAGAAAGTTGATATTTTTAGTTCAGAGGAAATGTGTGAATTATAATGGAACGATGAAAAACTAAAGCAGTTGTATTAGCTTCATACTCCGATGATGAATCTGAGTGAATCTCAGAATATTGCTAGATTACAAATGGGGTCTTGATGAAATAATGGAGTCCGTTTCATCTCCACTCAGATAAGAAATTTGCAGATGCTCATCAACTTGTATAGAAAGGAGTTGTTGCGGGTAGGACATGAATTACTAATAGGATGTCAGTTGGGAGTATGGAAAACTCAAGCCAATATACAAAATCATTTTATTGGCGTGGACTTCATATGGATGTGTTTGACTTTTCCCAGACATGCTAGGCAATGGAAAAGAAAGAAAACTCAGGAAGAGAGAAAAACAGCAATGATAGTACTGTTGTTCGTATTTTAGAAACCTTTCACAAGAGTTTAACTGATTGTGTAGGACCCCTTGCTGAAATGAAAATTGGGATTTAGTATTTATTGACCATATCGGATCTGTCAACTACATTTGCAGACACATTTTCATTATGCAGTACAATGGCTTTAATTATCACAGAAGAGATATTCTTACGAGATATGGACTACCCACAGAAATACAATTAGATCAATGGTCAAATTTTGCATCAAAATTACTCAAGAAATCTATGGATCACTTCGGTATAAAGCAATTCAATCATTCAGAATCAAATAAACCATTCAGAATCATAGGGAGTATTTGAAAGTTAAAAGATCAGGCTGATGGCTTCTAGTCAAGACTATCCAGAGGATTCGGATAAAGGAATTCCATTTGTACTTTTTGCAGTTATGGATTCACCAAGAAAATCTGCAAAATTCAGTCGATTTGAATTAGTTTTAGATTTCAGGTGAGAGGACCACTGAAATTAATGAAGGAGAAATTGTTCACTCTAAATGTGTAAATGTTTATTTTTAGGAAAACATTAAATCGAGGTGGCTGAGTTCGCTCAACAGCGAAAGTAGCACTATATGTAATGACACTTGAGGCAGACAAGATATCAAAAATTCGCAAGTTCACTCGAGAAGGTAACGTGCTAGTGTTACATCGAGTGGTAGGTAAATAGTTGAAGGTAGGGTTTCGTGTGTTTTATTCTAATCAAAAGATGAGTGTGGGAGCTGAACTACTTAATAAGAATGCAAGTTAAGAGAACATCTCACTGAGTGTGAAATGGGAATATGCTCAACAGCTTTTTTGATTGGGAAGAAAACCAAAAGGATAATGTGTTACTGGTTACAACACAGAGTGAAGAACCAAATTCAATTGATACTGAATTGAATACTCATCAGCTCAAATTTGAAAATGAATAAGTTCTAAAAAATTGAAATAAGTTACTGAGTTACTTCCCAGAGGAAAATCGATATGATTTGCAAGAGTTATTAAGTCACATGGAAAGGTATGTGGGAATTCGCTGGGAAGTACTAATTTAATTAATCATGACGTACATATACGAAATTTTGTTTCAATAAAGCAACATCCATATAGTCTTAACCCTCTAAAGTCGGCACATGTTCAAAAAAGAGAATGCATGCTGAAAGGTAAAATAACACAAGGTATTTGCAGTGAATGGAGCTAATTCATTGTATTACCGCCATAATAAGATCATGCCCAAAGATGATGTTTGGACGACCGCAAAGTCAATTCAGTCACCAAATCTGAATTATATAATATTCCACTTTAGAAAATTGTATTGAGAAGGTGGTTCCACTTACTTATATTTCTTAGCTGACTCACTCAGAAGAAACTTAGAGCTACCTTTAAACAAAAGAGTAAATTACATTTTAGTTTTCATGACACCGAATGGACTGTCCCAATTTAAATGCATGCCTTTTGGCATGACAAATGTGCCATACACATTTCAAAGAAAGCATAAAAAAGTTATTTCACAATTATCCATTTGTTTGGTGTGCATCAAAGATTTCGTGGTTTTTCCTCACACAGAGAAGGAACATTTGGAGCAAGTATCAGAATTATTCGATCGACTTTGAGAGGCATGCGCACTGATCAACTGGCTAAGAATGAGTTTTCAAAAGCCCAAGTAACGTTCCTGGGACATGTCACCCGACACAGAGAGATGACGCCACGAGATGTAAAAAACAAAAGTTATTGAGGAGTTGCCCAAACCA
Organism: Chiloscyllium plagiosum; assembly: GCF_004010195.1. Lineage (NCBI taxonomy): Eukaryota > Metazoa > Chordata > Chondrichthyes > Orectolobiformes > Hemiscylliidae > Chiloscyllium > Chiloscyllium plagiosum. The sequence goes on along the minus strand of NC_057746.1, from coordinate 15,844,995 downwards.
TCGGCAAAGAAGGAAATGTGAAGATTCCTGGAATTGTGTAGTTTTTAGCAAACATTCGTACAAATGTTAACAGTCCAGAGCCTCTGCTGACTGACATTTTGAAGTATTGCAGAAATTTTACAGTGGAACAAAGAATGTCAGAAGGAATCTGACAGCCTGAAAGCTGTGTTAATCACTGCCCAATAGTAGTCACAATTTCTCAATGTTAATTTCTCAATGCTGTTCAATGTGGTTTGCAAGCTTAATGATGCTTGTGTCGGTGCTGAACACATGCAAGAAGGAGACGAGAAGTTAGAAAGACATATTAGGCTTCTTTTCTTTTGCAGAAAGTTGAATAATTGTAAACAGAAATATTGCACAATTTTTAAAAAGACGTTGACCTTGATGTTGACATTGCAATATTTCAACATTTGTGTTATGAGTAATATGTCTCAGTCAATGTAGTTACTGGTCATTACCCGTTACAGATTTCGAACATTCTTGTGGATAAAATTTCATTACTGTTTAGATGGAGCTTATTTATAGAGCCATTAAACTTGAGACTTATGCACTTGGCAGAAAGAGAGAAAAATAATTGCTGATGGATTGGCACAATCTTTGGTAAGAGAAGATGGAGGCATTTGGTGTTCTGAAAAACAGACTGAAATGGACTGCAGTAGTTAATGTTTTCATGGTTAGAGTCAGTGAAATGTCTATGTATTTGGGGAATTATAGCATAAAGCTAAAGGTTTTGAAAAAAAAGTGAATGCATCTTTGTATACTGATCATTCATTATTTCATAGAGTTTGATATGCTGATACAGTAGCTTCAACAGATGGACTTCATCCTTGTTTCGAAGAAAGGTTTTATGGCGGGAGGCATGGGAATCTTCGTCGAGCTACCAGAGTAAACACCTTGTGAGGCCTTTTTTTTTTTTTTACTGTTGAAGCAATAGAAGTAGCTTGAATGGGTGGGGGTTAACCACACAAAAACCCATATTTTTTTTCTTTTCAGTAGCAGCTGCTACTGAGATCTTGAAGATGTGGAAGCTGTTTCTGTCACCTCTCAGTTAGAGCTAAAAGCAGGGCTATTCTCTTCCTGCTAATGTGGTTACATGTAATACAAACTGTTCCCTTTATATTGCTTTTGTCAAGGGGGTGTTTATGGCTGTTACTATATTGGAATACTTACTATACAGCCGTAAAACAATCCATTACTCGACTGTGTTTTCAAATAGAGTTACGTTATTCCAATTCCATTTTTCTTTTACTGTATTTTAAACATAGCATATGA
>NC_057746.1:15713386-15843223 GCF_004010195.1 Chiloscyllium plagiosum | reverse complement strand
TCTATATCAGTCATAAAGCAGCTGAGATGATTGGATCGCGGACATCGCCCGTAATAAGCTTGACGGACAGAAATAATTTGAAGCAGTGCATTGGTTGAGAGAACTGATTCATTTGAGGGAAAGTATTAATTTGAGACGCTGAATTAGTTGCATGATACACTCTCACAGATTTCTTTTCAGAATTATTTAAGTTAATAGCACAATTAAAACAAGCAGTCGAATCAGACAACGTAGAAAATATATCCTGAAAGGTCACTTGATGGTTAACAAAATATTGCCGAATGAACACAGCAGGAGGGAATGATCATCGATACAGTATACAATCTGTGGATGGAATTGCCTGTGTTTCAACGATCATCAATATCTCTGGGATACCACAAGTTAATATTTTCAGTAGTTATCTGAGGTGGACAAAATTGCGAAGTGTTTATGATTTTCGAATGCAAGCTCTGCAGTAAGTGTTTTTCAGTACAACAACAATCTAATTAAGGAGTATTAGTCAGCAGGTTAAAAAGAAATCAGACGAATTTCAAAGACATATATCGCAATCTCAGCGTCCCCATGGAACTCTGAAAGTGCATAAGTTAGAAACTTCACCAGTATATCTCTTCAAAATCTAATTTAGAGAGGATTTCGACAGCACAAAGGGACATATCAGGTCACAAGGAAAATTATGGAAACTTTTCACAGCATTGGAGAAATATACTACATGATACTTGCTGTGATTGGTATACCTGGTAAGTACTTCTAAACATTTGCAATTTTGTGAAGCATTCATGAAGATCTCTATTATTGTGCGGATGCTGATGTGTAATGTTTTTCATTAACTGTGTAGTTATGTCAGACGTCAATGCAGGCAACTCTGAAGTAAGGCATTACTAGGAGTGCTGATAAATGATTCATTCTACCTCGAAACTAACTGGAGTGTAAAGAAATTGTTGTGTTTTATGCTATTGTTTGTGCAACAGACTTTTGTAGTCTATTGATTTGTGAGCTGCATTTTGAATGCAATTGCTGGTCTCGGAGCATTTTGTATTACTGGTTTTCAAACAAGTGGAGTCAATGAAATTATTTGGTTTTGCTTCATATTCACTTAAATTTCACTAGTGGAAGCAGATGCTAATTGTTTTGGATAATCAAATGATTCTGGCAATCTGCATGTTATGTGCATTATACATTGAGGATATATATATAATCTATTTAGGCTTTGATTAATGAACTGTGTAACTTCTAAAACGGGTTAATATGTAACATTGAACTATTAGTCAGAGTTTTGAAAGTTGCAGCCGTCACCAGAGTCTGATATTATTTCAATAAGATGTATCTTCTCAACAAAAGTCATGCATAACCTAACAAGATAAATGCTGGATTTCATAAAGGAGATATGTGTCTGGGCAGTAAATACAACCAATATTAAACTGCTCCTGAAATAAATAATTAACTTATTCAACACCTCGACTGAATATTTGTAATTTTCGGGAAAAAAAAACTGGTAACTCGTGATTTTTATTAAAAGTTACCTGGAATTAAATTATAAATTACGTGGTGTTAGCAACACAGAAACTCACCATTCAGCACGATTTGTTTCAGTATTTATTACTCCATTCGAATCTTCTCCAGATCGATGACATTATCGTGGTCGGCATATTCTTTTTTTCCTTTACTTCATGGTTTTATTCTCGCGTCAACGTAATTGAATTTAAATTGCTGACTAACACCTTCAAGTTGTAGATAACGCTATATCCGAACAATTCTGGGATTCATCTGAATTTATCTTATTTATCTTCTTGAATGTATTCATTGTGATTCTATTTTGATTTCTCCTGCAACTGGAAATATTTTTTGATACTACTAAACCCATTAATCATTGGAGATTACTAAACCCATTAAGAAATCCTGGAGATTAAGGTCAGACTTGTTTTTTCAAAACGTTTTAAAGACGTTAACTTACTTCTTACTTGTGAGTAACTATGAAAAGTTAGTTTTGAAATCATTCATTTAAATATACATTCTTGAGTCTCCATTCTCTTCTTCGATGTGCAAAAATATTTTGAATTTGTTTAATGGTTTTTTAGTACTCAATATTTGTGATTTTACTCCCGTTTTACGCAGTTATTCGTAAGGTTTTCGGTCTATCTGTGTTTAATCATTATCTCTATCATCGTTCCTCACGCATGTTTTTTTTATGTTTTCAGACGTAATTACTCGTTATAGATGTCTATTCATATCTCTGGCCATGTCTCTCCTTTACGCTTTTGTCCAATACCCAACAAGTTCTTGCTTCACTGAAAGTAACAGAGGACAGTGCTTTCCTGAATTACAGAGATGTAAACTGTTCTGTCTGGTTTGTTGTCACTTTCTCGTTCGATCGATTTGTTGTCATTTGTTGCCAGAAGCTGAAATTAAAATATTGCACCCAGAAAACTGCAATTCTGGTTCTATCAACGACTTGTGTTGTGCTCTGCTTAAAAGGCATTTCAATCTACTTTGGATTTGAACCTGGAGAGATCATTGAAAATTTTTCCTGGTTCTGTAATGAAAAGCCAAGCTACTACACAGATCCTGGGTGGGTGGCATTTGAATGGATTGAAACGGTATCAACACCAATGGTTCCATGCATTTTAATTTTGGTACTCAATGCTCAAACAGTCAAGTGCATTTTTGTGACCAGTCGAGTCTGTAAGGAACTGAGAATTCAGAGCAAGGAAGTCAATCGCCATGACCCAGAAATGGAAAGCAGAAGAAAATCTGTCATCTTACTCCTTACCATATCTGGCAGTTTCATACTTCTTTGACACTTATATGTTATTAACTTCTTACATGATAGCATTACAGGAATTGGTCCTGAGCATTGCAATAATTATTTCGGTATGTTTTCACAAGGTTTGTGAAGGTTTGTAGCTCAGGTTGAAGTTTAGGTTGGAGGTTTGCTGGCTGAGCTGTAGGTTTGATATCCAGACGTTTCATTACCTGGCTAGGTAACATCATCAGTGGTAAACTCCAAGTGAAGAGAAGCTGTTGTCTTCTGCTTTCTATTTATATGTTTGTCCTGGATGGGGTTCCTGGGGTTTGTGGTGATGTCATTTCCTGTTCGTTTTCTGAGGTGTTGATAGTTTCATTTCTGAACCTTCTTTGATGTATGGTAAGGTGGTTAGGGTTCCTGGCTGTGTTTGGTCTGCTTGTCGTGGTTTGTACGTGGCTGACAGAAATGACAGCCAGACTACTAATACCCCTCGGATTACTAGTAGCACACAAACACACCAACACTCTCAAACAAAAACTAACGAACCTAAAAGACCCAGTACAACCCATGGACAAAACCAACGTCATCTACAAAATTCCATGCAAGGACTGCCACAAACACTACGTAGGACCAACAGGAAGAAAGTTCGCCACCAGGATACACCAGCTCGCCACAAAAAGACACGACCCTCTCTCCCTCGTAGCCCTACACATGGATGAAAAAATAAAACTATTTCAACTTGGACAACCCATCTATCCTGGGACAGACTAAACAAAGACATGCCCGAGAATTTCTAGAGGCCTGGCACTCCAAAAAAACACATAGATCTCGATACCATCTATCAACCCCTCAGAAAACGAACAGGAAATGACATCACCACAAACCCCAGGAACCCCATCCAGGACAAACATACAAACAGAAAGCAGGAGGTCGCCACTGATGATGTTACCTAGCCAGGTAATGAAACATCTGGGTATCAAACCTACAGCTCAGCGAGCAAACCTACACCCTAAGCTTCCCAATCTCGTTTATCCAGCTCCAGCCTAATACTGTTATAGTTAACCATCCATCAAGTTACCACTTCTATTATCCTGATACATAACGATTAAATAAAAACTCATGGAATTATTATCAGTTTCCTAAAGTATGCTCCATTGAACATTCGATCACCTGAACACATCAATTTCCAGTATGGTCCAGTCACGAGATGGACTATCCACGTTTTGTGTCAAGACTCCCTCCCGAATGCAAATAGACAGTTCTGCCTAATCTGAAGCACAGGCACTAAAGGAATTTCAGTCAAATTGGCTGCTAATGTTGGAGAAGTTAAAATCACGCAGCACCACAGCTCTTTTATTTTTAAGTCTTCCTATGATCTGCTTACATACCTATTCCACTGCTTCCACTGGTATTTGGGAGTCTCAGAGTTTAGCTCCACCATAGAGATTACACCTTTCTTATTCTTGAGTTCTACCTATCTGACCTCAATTGTTAACACTCCAAGATATCCTCTGTTAATGCAGCTGTTTCATTATCCTAAACAAGTAATGTAACTCCCCAACTCGTTTTACACCCCAGTCTATCAAACCACTCTATCTCGCCTGAATCAACTAACCCTGGAGGTTACAGTTCTCTCGATCAACTTTATATAATGGCCACCACATCCTTATATTGTTCTCTAAAATTTATATAATCTCTATAATTTTCTTTCACGTAATGTGGCTCTGGAAATGTGCCCGAGTGTTTTACTTGAATTGTTATGACACTGTTAAATGGTAATGTAACGTAAAATGATGTTACAATTTAGATCTAGAAAACAGTTTTCCTTCCAATACTTTCCCAGTTACGCACCTTTTTTCTTGCGTGCTTGTAAGTGGTATGATGATTTTTTTTAACTGTGGGTTAACAGTTGAATTCTTAGACTCATTAATGTACAACTCGCATGGTTTGAATGAATGATGATCCATGCACTTCTTTTGATTGTTCACGCTGTCGCTAAGCAAGCATTATATTTTTCATTCAGCGGTCAGTACTGTGTTTTACACTGTAGCACAGAAGTAATTGGTACCACGAGATTGTGCATTTAGCACCAAATTAGCGAATAAGATTCTGAGGTAGCAGTTCATCAATGTCATCAAATGCTTCTGGATGAACGAAAAGGCATCTCTTTGTATTGAAAAAAAAAGCATTTCGCTGACACTCTTCTAGAATTGTACGAATAATTGTTGCAGGACAATCTTTCCCATTAAGTAACACTGGTGCTAACTTCTAAAATTAGATGAATGATTTTGGAACATATACATATTCTGACCATTGCAAGTTTCAATTACATGTTAGAAGGAGGGGTAGAGAAAGCTTGGGGAAAGATGCAAAGGAATTTGGGAGTCTAGATTTTATTGAAAAAAATGTACAGTACATCATTTTCCAATCTTCAGATTAAAAGAATTGCCTTTAGCTGTCGAGAGGTATTGTCGGAAAAAGAAGTTAGCACTGTACAGTAAGACGTCTAGCTGCATCTGCAGCCAATCAGGATGTTCAGTTCAATAATTTTATTGGGAGTGTTGGCTCCATATAGTGCTGCTTCCCTGCAGTCGTGCTTGATGTTCATGTCACTGGGTGCCTGGAAGCGGAGCAGAGAAATTATAGCCACAACATGACTGGAGATCTGAGCAGTGTTCAAGTAGCATGAATTCGTTAGCCGATGCTTTCTGTTGAATTTGAGCCATCTACATCTGTGACAGCTGGCTGAAAGAAGTAATATGAAAAGGCGGATGATATCAAGGATGATATGCTTTGAAATACTTAATGTTTTTCGGTTGTTTAATTTGGGAAAGAAAAAGAAAAATTCGTAAATTTGGCAGTTGAGATGCTCAGTGATCAATAAGAATTCAAAACGTTTTTTCTTCAAACTTGTCTTATTTGCTGATGCATTGAGAATAGTCATGGTGTATCCTTCTGCATTCTATTCTAATTTCCTCATTGTCTCCCTTTGTGAAGATAAAAATGGAATTTGATGCGCCAGGACGTGAGGTATCCTATTGTGATGGAATACTGTTGTGGGGGTATTGATGTTGATTTTTTTTTCTCATTCATGCTCTTTAGGGAGCTATTGAATTTTGTTTTTCAAAAATTTCTTACTTAATATAGAGGGAATAAGCACAACAAGACGGAAAATGTCTTCAGTTAGAAAATAATCTTAGATTCTTCTGTTACATACCATTACTGAGACTATCCTGACTGACGCAACTGTCCATTGAAGTATCATTACATGTTTCAGAAGTTATAATATGTACACTTTAGAAGTAGAAACGTGCATTTGTACATGTGTGTATGTGTTCATTTGCATGTATCTTTTGTTTATTTTTCCAGTAATTTTAATTTGATTTCTACTAACAAGCAACCTAGATTCTCTTAGCTCTGTCATGGCCATTATTAAATCAGGCCTGAACAATCTTAGCTCTGTCGGGTTTAGCTACATATCAGTACTAGCAATCATATCTCTGCGATTTGCTCACAATGTATAATTCCTGGTTTTTTCATTCATTTTCGCTCATATATCCGCCTGGGTTATCTTATCTCTGTCACATGCAGTAATATATAATTATGTTAAAAACGTTCACTTACAGTCCTGCATAATTATATGCTATTCACATAACTGTAGTTATTTATCAGTCATGGATAGATAATCGTGTATTTTTGTCATGGCACAGTGATATATCTGTCTTAATTAAATGTAAATGAGTTACTAGTTTCATTTTATTGCTTCACTGCCAGTAAATCGAGAACAGATTCATTCAAGTTAAGGTATTAGAACACAAATCAATCAATTGTGCAATTTGTGAATTAGAATTTAAAGCAATATTTCATTTTATATCTCTTGTGCCTCTTATGGCACATTATAACACGAGATAATAATATTTTTATTATGCCTCTATCCTGGTGGCTGCTAACGGTGAGCAATCAGAAAATCATTACAAAGAGCAAACGACTATAAAGAGCAAGTGCAGTATGGAGTAGTAGGACTATTCCTAACATGGCCACACTTTTGACATTGATAATTAACAAACTGTCATGATCACACGAAGCAGAGCATTTTTTTCTCCCAAAATCATTGTTCAGTTTCAGAAAGTAAAATCATTCGAACTCGACTTCCAATGAAGTATTATTGCATCAAGTCATCATTACTAATGAGCTCTGCGAAAAGCAATGAATATTCGGCCTTGTAAATATTAATGTTTCAAAATAATTGCAGTTTTTTTTATTGAAAAAGGTCACATAAAATAAAATTATTGATTTAATGCTTTAATTAGTATAGCAGTTGGGACGTTATTTTGAGGTTATACATGACTTTAGTGAAGCCTCTTTTGGAATATTGTGTCCAGTTCTGGTCGCCCCGTTAGGGGAAGGATATTATAAAGCTGGAGAGGATTCAGAAGAGATTTACCAGGATATTTCGGGATACGTAAGGTTTGAGTTAAGAAAGAAAGGATAGGCTGTGTTATTTTTCACGAGAGCATAGCAGGTTCTGAGGCGACCTGGTAAACAAAGAACAAAAAAACTTACAGCCCAGGAACAGACCCTTCGGCCTTCTAAGCCTGAACTGATCCAAATCCACTGTCTAAACCTATCACCCACTTCCTATACATCTGTATCTCTTTGCACCCCACCTACACATGCATCTGTCCAGACGCAAATGAATCTACCATGCCTGCCTCTACTATATCTGCTGGCAACACGTTCAGGCACCTACCACCCTCTGTGTAAAGTATTTGCCGTGTATATCCCCCTTAAGCTTTTCACCTCTTACCTTGAACACGTGACCTCTCGCTGTTGAATCCCTCACCATGGGTAAAAGCTAATCTCTATCTACCCTGTGTATACACTTCATGATTTTGTAGACCTCAATCAGGTCGTCCCTCAATCTTCACTTTTCTAATGAAACCAATCCGAACCTACTCAACTTTTCTTCATAGCAAGCACCTTCCATACCAGGCAACATCCTTGTAAACCTTCTCTGCTCCCTCTACAAAGCTTCCACATTATTTTGGTAAAGTGGTGACCAGAACTGTACACAGTATTCTCAATGTGGCTGAACCAAAGTCTTGTACAATTTTAACATGATCTGCTAGCTCTTATACTCAATATCCCGTCCGATAAAGGCAAGCATACCATATGCCTTCCTGACCACTGTATCCACTGTGCAGTCACCTTCAGGGTACAGTGGACCTGATATCCCAGATATCTCTGCTCATCAACTTTTCGCAAGGCTCTTCTGCTTACAGCATTGTTTGCTCTAGAATTAAACTTCCCAAAATGCATCACCTCACATTTGCCTGGATTGTACTCCATCTGCCACTTCTCCGCCCAACTCTCCAGTCTATCTATGTTTTCCTGATTTCTTCGACAGTCCCTATGGTTTCTGCTACTCCACCAATCTTTGTGTCATCTGCAAACTTACTGATCAGACCACCAATACCCTCTTCCTGATCACTGATTAATATTATAAACAACAGTGGCCCCAGTACTGATTCCTGTGGAACACCACTTTCTCCCTTTCGAGAAACTCCCTCAACTATTACTCTCTTACGTCTGTTGCTCAACCAGTGCTTTATCCATCTAGCGAGATCACCCTGCACACCATGTTACAATTACCATGTTTAAAAGACATTTGGTCAGAAAAATAACCAGGAAACTTTTGAAGTAATATCGCTCAGGAGCAGGCAAATGGAACAAACTTAGTTTAGGATTATGCTCGGCCTGGACAGGTTAGGCTCAATGATCTGTTACCGTGCTATATGATTCTATGACTGAACAACAAAGATAACTCATGCTATTTTGTCAATGACCGCAGATGTAATTAAAAAGATAAAGTCCAAAATGACTTTAATATTAAATCAATTTTGATGATCATCCAATTAATGATAGAAAGAAAACAATTGTTATTCCTGAACTATACATTTCAGCATGAATTGGTGCAGAAAATATTGACGATAACGAAGCAGTCAAAACAACTGAAAGTGGACATCGGATGTTTTTGAATGCTGACTTGATCAGAAAAAGTTTTCGAAGAGAATCCTACCTTTGTACCTACTAGATTAGTACACAATAAATAAATAATTATTGACACAAAAATATGAATATACAAAGAAAATATATAATTCTCACCAATTTCATTCAGGTTCTTCAGGCATAACGTATGCTTTACAAATTTTCTGACATTCTGGTCCGCTGACAATTTTCAAAGCATTTACTTAATTTACACTTATTTACATAATTCTGCCCACAAAGGAACTTCCTGACAACAATTTTTATTCCAACTGGCTCATGATTTTCTGCTACCCCCTTCCATTATTCGGAAATGAAGTGTTATTGAATTATTATAACTTGGATGCTGACTATTCGGTGCATCAATTCCTTTCTGGTTATGGGCAGAAAGATGCATTCAGTGCCATTCCTGGCTTTGTCCCGTTGGCTCTGTTAATTTATTACGTTTATGTTCTGATAAAGTGTCCTTTTAAAATCCCCAATGACCTATTCCTCTGGCTTCTGAAAGCAGCATAGTCAGGTTCATTACCATTTTCTGTATTAAAACATAACTTTTTACATCAAAGCACCACCCTACCATTGCGTGTCCTGGCTATTATCTGCTGTCCATATTCCATCAGCTATGAGAACTGTTTATTTTAAATTCAATAGCGCATAAAGACCCTATTACATGGTGATTCCAAATAAGTTTTCTCACTTTAACACATTTTCATACAAGGAAAACAAAGTTACAAAGGCGGCTACATTCCCTTTCCTTTGTGGTTAATCTCTGCATTCAATCAAAGTAAACCCAATCCAACCTAAAACTTATCGCCAGAATGTGATACAGTTTTTATTTTTGTTTACAGTAAATATTTCTGAATTGAGACAACGTTGGAGAATTAACGTCTGGTACCTGTCTTGCACATACCAACTTCCTTTCATTAAAGAAGATTATCATGCTACCTTGCTGAGGTTTTATGCCACTTTACTACCACTGTCTTCTTCCCTACTGTGAAGTTATGCTAATTATAAAATCTCTGCCTCTGCATCAACAACAAATAGCCCATGTTGTCAAGCACGTTGACTCCATCTTCAACTGTATGTTCTGGTGGAATGTAAAGTTTTAGTGTATTCCCGAGTTTTGATTTTCCGTTTTGCATATATTACTATTTTCATTGTTATCTGAGATGAAGTTATCCACATTGACCCTGAACAAAATTTCTGTCAGTATCATTGGAAACGATAATGTGATTATAAAGACACTTACTATTTTTTTTTCATCATTCTAACACTCTATCTTGTAGTTCATCAAGAATTGTGCTGATTTGACCTGAGAATGATCATCTACAAACAGATGAAAAGTGTGGTGCTGGAAAAGCACAGCAGATCAGGCAGCATTTCAAGAGCAGGAGAATCGAAAATTTGGACAGAAGATCTTTATCAGGAATGCAGGAATGTGGATAGGATTGAGGGCAATGTGACAGAGAGAAAAATAGAAGGGGATAGTGGGAAATGACACTAAAGTGGAATTGTTAGACTCCCTCCACAGGGATCCAGTGGAGAAAGTCAGGACTGCAGAAGCTGGAGATCAGAGTCGAAAGTTGTGGTGCTGGAAAAGCACAGCCGGTCAGGCAAAATCCGAGGAGCAGGACAGTCGATGTGTCGATCATGGGCTCTTCAACAAGAAAGAGGTGGGCCCAAGGGGGTTGAGAGACAAATAGAGGTGTTGGGGCTGGGGTGAATGTAGCTGGGAATGCAACAGGTAAATGCAGGTGAGGGGGGATTGTGATCGTTTGGAGTGGAGTGTAGAACGGATAAGTGAGAAGGAAGATGGACAGGTAGGACAGTTCGAGAGGGTGGTGTCGAGTTGGTGGGTTTGATCTGGGACGAGATGGGGCAAGGGAGATGAGGAAACTGGTGAAATCGACGTTGATGCCGTGTAGTTAGAGGGTGCCAAGGCGGAAGATGAAGCTTTCTTCCCCTAGGCGTCGGTTGGCTAAGATTTGGTGGTGGAGAAGGCCCAAGAATTTCATGTCCTTAACTTGTCGGAGGGGGATTGAAGCAATTGGCCACAGGGTGGTGGGGTTGTTTGGTTCGTCTTCTCTGAAACATTCTGCGAGTTGATGTCCTGCCTCCCCAACTTAGGAGAAACCACATCTAGAGCAACAGGCACAGATGATGTGTTTGGTTGTGCAGGATATCAAACGAACAGCAACTACTTCCCACAGGGGACTCCTTATCTTCACAACAACAATTGTCGATATCAATTCGAGATGAAACCTTTCAATTACCCCTTAACCCCAGTTACTTTAAGCGCAAAACTTAAATGATCACCAAATATGACCTGCATGATTACAACTTTACTTTTGCACCAGATTGCCTTTCCCCCCGCTATATTTTCAAATGTGCATTTAAAATAAACTGTGAAATATATACAGGCGTGTTGACATTGCTTCAATGCATGAATACAATATTGATCCAGTAACTTTGCTCAACTGAAATAAAATAAGAATTCCTGTTGATGTGGTATTACCACCGAATTCTGGAAAGTGTCTGAAGAATTAGTAACTTCAAACCCAGCCAGGACTGATTATGGAATTTAAGTGCAATTTTAAAAATTCAATCCAAGATCCTAAGGGTTCACTAGTGTCATGTAAGTAAGAGAAATGCTGTGCTTGCTCAATATGGCCTACATGTGACTCCAGGACAAGGAAATTTGATTGCCTCTTTACTGTCCTTTGTAAATGATTGCTTTTAATAAAAAAAACTTTTTTTTCTAAATACAAAAATGAGATAATTATTTGATTTTGTAGACATACTGTTGAGTTTTCATCCTTCTATCTACTTGCTTGCTTCTTGTCATAACTTTTCCCTTTTTAGCACTGTTATTGAAGAGTTTGGATTTCTATTTTACCATCACAGGTGTGATGCTCGGTGGTAAAGGAGGAGCATAAAAAAGTGAATCAAGGATTACAGTATCACTCAGGAGCTGCATACCTCAGCTTGGCGGCACATGAAATGCATGTGATTGAATCTCATAACGAGTCTCAATTTCAACTAGCCCTGTATATTCTTCCCTCAGGTTCAGACTCTCCATTTAAACATTCTTTATTGGCTTTGCCTCTCTCTGAACCTAACCTCCAAGGAGAAATAATTACTTGAAATTTGGACATTCACTTTATTTTTTAATCAAAAATTATTTGGAGTAAAAATTATTTGGAGTTGCCTGGTCCTGAAATCCTGCTCCCTAATTCAACATTCACTTCCAAGACTTAACACCGTCGAAACATTTAAATTAACCAGTAGGTTCAGATTACTTTTTTTTTAATATGATCATTTTTCATGTTTCAAATTCCAATTACTACAATCTGACTATGTAATTTATTATTCCATATTCACTTGATAATACAATCATTTTGCTGAGAGACTAATTTTGTCATGCAAAGAATAGACTATTAGTGATGTGCCAGCCTGGGTTAGAAGAGTCAGTGCAGGGTTTATTCAGTTGATAGAGAGGGATCACTTTTTAGCAAAATCAAGGTTTATTTCACGAGACATCAAATTCAGAACGAAGTGTTCAATAGGACATTTTTCGGTCAGAGTCAAGCGTTTGGAAGTTTTATTTCGAATCACAGTCAAGGAACTTGGGACAGGAATAATTATTCGGAAGTATTATTATCAAGGCTCCACTTCGGCGAAGAGAGATCACTTCCATTGGTGAGGGTACAGCTTAGATGAAAACAGCACAGTTTAGGGTATGTTGGGTCAGTATTTGCTTTCAGGGTCAATTTGATCATGAGGAATTAATTTGTTGAGGGAGAAGCCACTTTAGTAGGTAAAGACATTTCGAGACGAGGAGGACCATTTTAAGTCTAGATTAGAGTGGTCCTGGAAATGCACAGCAGGTCAGGCAGCATCTGGACTCCGGTTTCCAGCATCTGCAGTCCTCACGTTTGCCTAGGCCACTTTGAGTGTCATTGGATTGTTTTAGGCTTGACAACATTTTGCTACTGAGTGTTCCATTTAGCTTGTGAGACATATTGCTGATTGACTGTGAGTTAATTAGTTGTAATTCATCAGGTTGGGAAAGCAACATTCTGTTCAGATCGTGACGGATCAGATTTGGTTGAGATTCAGTTTTGGAGTGAAAGACCAGTGAGTGCTTAGGTAGTCATTTCTTCCCAGACCAGAAATGAAATTATTTTGCAGATTTCCCGAGCGCAGTATTCAAACGATGGTGTCTCCCAGGGCATAATGTGGGCGATGTGTCAATTAATTGAGTTTATTCTCGTTGTGCCACATCTCAAGCATACACTATCACCATAACTAACTCAGATTGAAATGAAAAGAATTCTCCTTTTCCAACGGTATAATAACACAGAATAATTCGGGACAGTGGAAAAAAAAACATGACTTCACAATATTATGTCAGTGTTCTAGATTGCTGAATATTTCTGCAAGTTTCTTTTGCTTCACACCTTTCTCTGGTCCACAATACTGTCGTCCTTCCAAGTCACGCCAAACTCTCTAACTTTGTTAAGCTCCTCCAATAATAACACCATTAATTTAGGTCTACTTTTTTTGGTTTTTATGCTTCCCAATTTATGGAAATACCGCAAATTCTGTAGGTTCAGCCCAACTTCTGAAGCTCACCCAAACCCTCCTGCTGTCTTTAGTTTTGTAACCGGCTTAAATCCCTACTCATCTTGTAGCCTGTCTATCCTAGTTGATCACGACGCACTTCACAATATGTGTGACCTCCTGCAGGTTTCCAGCAATTCCTACTCTTAATATTCCTTGGCCCGCAACACTTACCTATTTCTGGAACCAACACCAACTTCAAATTGAGACCATATCATTAATTATCTATCTCTTACACGAATTCAGTTCCAATGGCCTTTGCAAATATGTAATTTTTTTTAACCTTTTCCAGTTTTTGTACCTTTTTCAGATTTTGTAAGATTTTCCAGACCTACAAACATCGACACTCAGTTATCTTGTCCAACAAAGTTGCATTTGCCTCCTTGTCTTTGTGAGAGCCACTGACAACTGTACCCTTTCTGATCTATATCACCACTCCCTCTCTAATGTCCTATAACACGAAATTTTATAACATTTTTTACCCTCAACCCATTCCTGCTACTCACTGAGCCTCAGTATTTTCATCAATGTCTGCACATTTCCTTATATATGCAATATTGTCCATCTTTTGAATATCATTTGCCACTGTAATGAAAGTTCTCATGAATTAATCGCTATCTACTTACGCAGAATTGAAGGTTACAGTTCGGTAAATGGCTTTGAATATCGTGAATAATTCTGAAATACTAGTTTAAAATAACTTGGATTTCATATGTTGTTAATGGTATAGTAAGAACTCAGTTAAGTCATGAAAGTCGTTTGGTGAAACGTGGTTCTCGCTTATTCTGATTGATGTATGTCTTCAGTATGTAGCAATGAGATTGAGTCCTAATTCTCCCTTGTTTTGCATTTGTTTTGGCCGGCAAGTCTCTTGCAAATTCTTGAATAACACTCTTAACACTGTAAACGATCACCTTAAACATAAATGAAATTTGAAAGCAGCCAACAAATGTTGCTGTCAGGAGAAGAAATGCCATCACCCAGTATATGTAGGAAGCTATTAATTAGACACAGAAGAGCTACTGGTTCTCTATTCAGCCCGGTTCTATGAGAGAAGGAGAGAGAGAAAAGAGAGAAGAGAGAGAGAGGAAAGGAGAGAGAAAGAGAAACAACTTGGTGTTTTTATGAAAATATTCGACTCATTAATATGAATCCAAAATGTCCCAGTAATTAAAGTAAATAATAACATACCCGAATGTGTAATGTCTTGCCTTTCTAATCAGCTAATTTAATCATTATGGACTTGTTGGGGCATTCTATAGTAAATCACATCAAAACTCCGCCACATCTCACCAGGGTCATTTTCATTTCCATCAGTTTCCAGATGACAACGCATTGATGGATTTTGTTTCTTCAATATCATTTTAATGAACAGAAATACTGGGACTCCCCAGTGGTTGGCGTATTCACTAGTTGTGACAGTGAATTCTTCTTATGCTTTCCATTTCTCGATAAGCATATTTAATTCGATTAATCTGGCACCTTCGTCGTTCACTGACTCACTGGTCAGTAAAACAAGTGTGACTGTCATAACATTGAGTAACGTAGTTAAAGCCTAGAAGAATAATGAGGTTAACGTTTTATCAAACCATTCAAATACCAAATAAACGCAAACAAAGGAATTGCTGGGATGATAATTACAGAGATAGGGAGCATTCTTAATTATCTCGGCAGGGTTTAAAGTAAAGTGGGAAGGAACGTACTTTAAATAAAGCAGAATGCATGTTGCTGCCAGGAACACGTTTTTTTTCCAGCACAGTAATTTGTTTTTTCATAACAAATAGGCACAAATCAATGAAAAGAAAAGTAAGTGACGTTGTACCAAGCAGAAAACTCTGCAGTCACTTAAACACGACAAATATATGCTTCATACTGGGATGAGCTCATGGAGCGAACAGGGAATTAATAAGAACTGAGTTCTTACTCCAGTAATAACTTTCAGTCAGATTGAATTGCTTTAGTCATCAGATATCGAGTGGTTCAGACTGAGAGACCTCATTTTCCATGTGTCAGCATCTCAATTGCAACAAAGTTAACTGTAAGACACGATAGACGGAAAAGGCTGGAAATTAGTGACAAATTATTTCTGATGTTTGATGCATTGAGTCGGTCGTAAGTTATTCCAATTAAAAATAAAAGAACACATCACCAACTCAAACCTAATGTGAGCATGCTTAATTTTCTTGTATACTAACACACGGCTCGTGTTTTAATAGAAAGTCTGCTGAAAGATTTTGAGTAAGTTGAGATGTTTTTTTTCTGTCATTTGATGAATCGGTTCAGTGAAAGAGAGAGACTGACAGAGAGAGAAAATCAGAGAGTCGAAATGAATCGAGTTTCCAAAGGTTGTATTAAACTTGTAAGAAGACATTAATCGCATTGCTATACACACACATCTTAAGTTGTTGAAAAAACAAATTGGAAAGGAATTGATGGAGAGCAAATGATAAAGCTGGGAAATCTACCTTAAAGATATATCAGATCTTAGAATTTAGAAATATCTGAAAACGAGCAAATTTTTGAGGTAAATGATGCTGTGCAATAATATTTAGCAAAACAAATAAGATTGGTGTGAATATACAATATAGACACTGCAACACTTTGAATGAGATTTATAGCATCAAAATTAAGAATGATTTTGTAGCCAATGAAGGCCTTATCCCTGAAACGTCGATTCTCCTGCTCCTCAGATGCGGACTGACCTGCAGTGTGTTACATTCTTGACACGAGGTCTAAAAAGTACGACATGAAAAATGGCACAGAATATCTGTTTTGAGGTAATAATCGTAACCAATTTTTAATGAGTTAATTCAAATTGTCTTCTCCACAGTTCTGGACATCGCATTTAACAGCTTGCATATTTATACCATGAGATTTTGTTCACATTGTTTATTTTGTAAATATGAAAAAATAAACAAACCATCTTGTTCTTAATCCTTCGACCTGTTACGAAGTTTTTTTAATGTACTGTATCTTTAAGGGAGCTTAAACTTCTGGCTAGCACAAAGTGTTCTGAACAAGGTTGCTATGAGACAAAAACAAATGCAAATTCGGCTAATCTGTTTAAATAATGCCCCAAAATATCAAACTTCAATCAAGTTTGAATTTAGTGTTTTGATAATATTAAAACTAATGACATGATCCAATGTTTTGGGGTACATATATCAGACATTTTGAACAGTTGGCCAGAAGGGACAACTACCAAGCTACCGGAAAATACAGACTGCAAGCAGAACAGCTCTCTGAGAGGCTGTCTATAATTTTGTGCAAGAGAAAATCGAGGTCGATCTAGAGAGATAATCTGCAGAGGAAAATCTACAGAGGAACCTCTGCAAAGCTGATTGGTTTTGAAACGTGATTATTTTTTTTTGGTAAATCATAATTGGGATTTTTTAATCAAACTCGTATTGTAGATGGTGAGGTCCAAGAGAGGTTTAAGACAAAGAAGGTGTAAATGATTAGTTAGCATTATCTGTTATACTTAAAGAATAAAATTGCTTATTTTTTGCTTCAACTGGAGACATTTGAGAGATCTCTTTACCACTCTAATTTTAACAGATTACAGTACGGGGTGAATCATTTCTGTGTTGCTGGTTTAATTTAGCAAAGGGGTTTACCAAGTGGTGTAAAAGACCAGCTTCTTCAGGTTTCTTCCCCCGTATGATCTAATGATCATTCTCTCTTTCTCTCTTTCTCTCTCTGTCTCTCTCTCTCACACACACACACACGCACGCATGCACACACAGACAGACAGCCACATGCATGCATGCACAGACACACACAAAAATAAACAAGTTTTGGAAACAGATTGATAGAAAACGTGGACTTTTTTTTACATATTGATAATAGTCAGTAGTAAATTGACTGTTGATATTGATATTCCTTTATAATCAGTGGTGTACGGCGTTACTAATCAAGTTGGAATTCGTTCCACACACACACACACGCACGCATGCACACACAGACAGCCACATGCATGCACGCACAGACACACACAAAAATAAACAAGTTTTGGAAACAGATTGATAGAAAACGTGGACTTTTTTTACATATTGATAATAGTCAGTAGTAAATTGACTGTTGATATTGATATTCCTTTATAATCAGTGGTGTACGGCGTTACTAATCAAGTTGGAATTCGTTCATATGTATCAGTTACACGCACTAATAGATAAATGGATAGTGTGAAATAGGTTACGGCAGAGGGGAAGAAGTGAAAAGACACTTCTAACAATCTGTTCCCAGGTTCTGTTGTAGAAATGGCCGTTACTGCTCCAGGTCTACTGCATGAAAAGTAAACTGGATTTTCTTTTTTCAGATTTGTTGTTTGCTTTGACTGCATGGACGAGATGCAAATCTAGAGAGGGGATGAATTGAACACTTCTCTCTCTGAACTTGTTCTTAGTTTATAGCTGTCTTGTTATCTGTGAACAAAGTGCACTACTATTGTGGCATGTAAAAGGTTTCTGTCGTTGGTAACTAGCTAGAAGATGAATAAACGTCCAGTTATTAGCAAAAGTTCAATCCGTACACACCTTCGTATCGAAATGATCTGCAAATTAGATTTCAATTATTTCTTGTCCAAACACAAAGAGGTTTAGTGGTATTAACACTGGATGTGCAACTAATGTTCTGGAAACTCGAGGTTGGATCATGCCGTAGCACTCAGTGGAATCTGAATTCAATTTTAAAAATTCTGAAGTTAAGTACCTATTGATGACCATTAAAGCATTGCTGGTTTTGGAAACACTGATGTAACTCACTAATGTCACTCAGGAAAGGAAATTTGTCATCCTTACCTGGTCTGGCCTACATGTGACTCCAGACCCACCAGCAATGTGGTTGCCACTTAAGTGCCTCGTGAACAAGGTTGAGCAGACAATATTGATAGAGAGACCTGGTTTGCTCTGTAGAACTTCATGCCTTCTCCTTAAAACATCATGTGCACCATTAGCTGGAAATGCTTATGGTACATGATCTGAGAAGGATTTTGCCACAATGATCCCATGCTATATCTCTCTAATTAACCCACGTTTTTTTGAAGTGGCTATGACTTCAATTCCAATTTGTTATTTATAGACATTTTTCCCCCACCCCCACCCCCATTGTATAGTTTAGGTCCTTCATTGCACTCTCCCTCTAGACTGGCTCTGCCTACACTGCTCAATGAGTACACAGATGGGCATAGTATAGTGGTCAACAAGGCCTGCGGGAAACTTAAGAATGCCAGCAGGAGTCACGATCCCAGAGTAAAAATGATGGCATGCCGAAGGATATGAATTCTACCACTGTTTATATTTGGGATTTGCGACATGATATGGTCAACATATGAGCTTTTAAACAAATAGTTTCCAATTCATTTATTAGGGTGCACGTCTGTGTAGTTACCGTATTTTGAAAGAGAATTGGTTATCTTGCTGCAGCCTTAGAGTTTCTGCACAACATATATGCATGTTGTAATACCTGACAATTTCAAAGAATGTCATAGACCCTTGCACTATACTAGTTGGTCAACTTATTAAATGAAGGCAGCTGAAAAAAAAACTCTTTTGATAGGTCAAGTACCGTGGAATGGAGAGTGACTAATAGAAATGCGATGGGGAAACGTTTGGGCTGGAAATTCATCAGTCCAGAAAGAGACTACAACGAATTGTAAGAGGAGATGATCATATATGTAAAGTAGACAAATAATTGTCAATTGGTTTTCGATAAAGCTATATGTTAAGTGTCTCAGTTGGTGAGGAAGGACATGCAATTTTCAAATTACTTGGCAGATGCATCCAGAGCAAAATATGATGAGAAATATATCTCAAATTGAAATTTTCCTATACACTTTAAGATTCAGATGTCTTCATATCGACTCTGGAACTTTACTTCAAATTGTCATCTCTTCTGGAAAATATCTGAGCAGCATTGTTCTGTGTTTGCTGTCACATGACATTTTATTTTTGCTGTTTGTCTTGCTACTGTCCACGTTATTCCATAAGCTATAGCTTTGTGGATAGGTTTGTTCTATGGAATTGCATCAATATATTTTCAAGATTCAATGTGCATCATTAACCATTCACTTGACATGATGAAGGAGCAGATTTCAACAAGCTTCTCATAACCAATAAGGTTGGGTTTGTGATGGTCGAGTGGTATCATCGCTGTTAATCAAGAGGTGCAGAATCTGGGCACCTTGGTTCGAATCTTTCCAAGGCAAAAGGTATATGCTGAATTCCATGCTAACTAAAATTACGAATCCAGTAATGACCACAGATCCATTGGAGGAACCCATCTGATTAATTAATGTCTTTATGGAAGGAAATTGCCATCCTTACCTGGTCTGGCTGACATGGGGTTTATTCTTAACTGCCCTCTAGGCAATTGCAGCTGTATAATAAATGCTGGCCTTGCCAGAAACGCTCTCAAAGAATTAAAAATTAAGAATATTCCCTTCCTAAAGTACTCCTAATTTTAACAATCTTATACAATTGATTTGCTTACAGAAGACTTCTGATTTTTTTTATTAGTTAATTGCCATTGTTTTTACTTCGTATTTCCTCTTCACTTCACATACCTGAATTTTTAAGAATCTCTCAATACGTTTCATGGTTTTTTATTTGTTCTCAATCGTATGTTCTACATCGTATATAACATGCACACATTTTTCCTCTTTATACCAAAAAAAGTCATATTTTTACAGTCCAGCGAACAATGGTATATGTGCCATAGCTTTACCATTTGTACTTCATTTTCCATATGCTAACTGTTTGAATTGTACTTCTAAAGTCTACCTTAATCTATCATGAATAAGAATTATCGTATCTTATGAATAAATGCATTTTAGCTGCAGGTGAACGACTATGATATGTTGATTCTACTGTTTAGAACTTCAATTTCGTTGTGAAATCACAGTACACACGCATGCAGGCAGGCACAGAGAAATAAAATTATTGATGAAATCAATGGACGTCTTGTATACAGGCTCCGCTGATGTGATTGTTTTGCTTGTCAGGGTTTGCTGTGTGGAGAGTTGTCTTCTCCGGGTGTTATTCCCTTCCTTGCAGGCGGCATTGTGAGATTAATTCATAAACTTAGAGCCTATCCTGCTTATTGATTAAAAACTGATGAAGAGAAAAAAAATCTGAATTTCTTCAGGCTTTAACATTATTTTCACCACAGTGAGAAGCGCACAATCCCATTGTAAAGGTCTGAAGGATTGTCCCAATTTTGGTCATTCGCAAAAATTGTACAACTTCCTTGGGTACAGTTACAAAGCAGAAGGACGTTGTTGTCAATAACTGTTGAATACAAAACAGATAAATCAGCTAAAGGTTACTGGCTGAATCTCATTTTGTACATACCCCTTCGATCAGTTTCCAACTAAACCTTCCCTTCTGGTTGAAGAGACAACGGTGTAAATGACAATTACACAAAATGGTGGTAGCCTGTTTTAAAACGCAGGATACTTCATTTCGCAATTCTTGTTTGTAAATTTTAATTAAATGGCCCTTTTCCCATTTCATACAATACAGGAACTCGGAGCCGGAGTAAGCAATTCAGTATTCCAGCCAGTGCTGCCATTTGATAAATTCATGACTTATCTCATGTCAGCTTCAGTGTCTTCAGTCGCCTACTATAATCCATGTACACTCATAATTGGGTTGAAATATTAGAGCGAACACAATCTAAAAGTTTGCTGATGACACGTTAAATAAACTTACCACGGACATCAGGGCCTCAATTTGTCAAGAGTAGAGAGCGAGGACCAGAGGGCAGCTGAGAAGTTGTGTGAAACCATTTTATTTTGGTAGTTGCTGAACCCGAGACATTGCACATGTAATGTCTCCTACACGCACTCCACCTTTAACCAAAGCAGTGACTCTGTGGTGAGTTGATCAGGTAAGGTTTTTCTCTTTCCTTTTTTCAAAAAATAAAGTTTTATCGAGTGATTTGGTAAAGAAAAACCTTTGCTTATCCATTTCTCTAAGGTAAGACTAAAGTTAAATTTAAGCATAAAAATGTCAGGAGATCTCAGATCCGTGTTATGCTCTTCTTGCTTAATGTGGGAGCTCAGTTACACAGCTGATGTTTCTGACTCCTTCACGTGTAGAAAGTGTGTCCCGTTGCAGCTCTTGTTAGACTGCGTGATGGGTCTGGACCTGCAGATAGACTTACTTTGAAACATAGGTGATGCTGAGGGGGTCGTGGATAGCACGTTTAGTGAATAGGTCACACCGCAGATTAAGACTGCTGAGGGAGAAAGGGAATGGGTGACCAAAAGGGAGAGAACGATGAGGAAGGCAGTGCAGGTGTCCCCTGTGGTCATCTCTCTCCAAAACAGGTATACCGTTTTGGATACTGTTGAGGGAGATGGCTCACCAGTGGAAGGCAGCAATTGCTGGGTTCATGGCACCGTGGCTGGCCCTGCTGTTTAGAATGGCAGAAACAAAGAGTGGAATGGCTATAGTAATCGGGTATTCAATTGTAAGGGGAATAGATAGGCAGTTCTGAGGTGGGAAACGAGACTCCCGAATAGTATGTTGCTTCCTAGATGCATGGTTTAGGGATGTCTCGGATCAGCTGCAGAACATTCTCAAAGGGGAGGGTGAACAGCCAGGTGTAGTGGTGCATATAGGCACAAACGATATTGGTAAAAGATGGTTGTGGTCCATCAAGCATAATCAAGACAAGTTAAAATCTAGGACCACAGAGGTAGTAATCTCAGTATTGATACCAGTGCCCATGCACTAGTTAGAATAGGAAAAATAGAATCAGCAGCAAGAATGCGTGGCTTGAGAGATGCTACAGGAAGGAGGGGTTACGATGTTTGGGACATTGGACCTGTTCTGGGGGAGGTGGGACTATTAGAAATTGAATGATCTCCACCTGGCCTGGACTGAAATGAAAGTCCTTAGGAGCATTTTTGCCAGCACTGTTGTAGACAATTTAAACTAATGTGGCAAGGGGTTTGGGAACTAAATGAGACTAGAGAAAGTAAGGAAACACTAAATAAAGCCTGTATGGAAATAGATAATGAGGTCAGCATGACGAAGGGGAAGTGGAGGCTGGGAGAAGATGATGAAATGCAAAGGTGGTCTGATGTGCATTTCTTTTGTAAAGCAAGAAGTATACTAGGTAAGACGGATGAACTTTGGGCTTGGATTACTGCCTGCGAGCATGATTTATTGCTATTTCTGAGACTTGCTCGAGGCAATATTGGCAGCTAAATATCCAAGGATATTGATGTTTCAGGCGGGTTAGAGTGTGAGGTAAAAGGGGTGGAAGAGTTGCATTTCCGGTCAAAGGAAATATCACAGCCGTGCTGAAGGAGGGCACTATGGAAAACTGGAACAGTGAGGTAATATGGTCAGAGCTCAGATATAGAAAGGGTGCAGTAACAATGTCGGGGAGTAATACAGGCCTCCCAGCAGCGAAAGTGAGATAGAGGTGCAAATATGTAAAGATTTCGGAAAGATGTAGGAGCAACAGGGTGGTGATGATTGGAGATTTTAATTTTCCCAACACTGACTGGGAATCATTTAGTGTTAGAGTTCTAGCTGAAGCAGAATGTGTAAGAAACATCCACGAGGGTTTTGTCGAGCTGTCGGTAAATAGTCCAACTCAGGAAGGGACTATACTCGACCTGGTGTTGGGAACTGAACCCGGGCAGATGGTT
This sequence comes from Chiloscyllium plagiosum, assembly GCF_004010195.1. Taxonomy (NCBI): domain Eukaryota; kingdom Metazoa; phylum Chordata; class Chondrichthyes; order Orectolobiformes; family Hemiscylliidae; genus Chiloscyllium; species Chiloscyllium plagiosum. The sequence goes on along the minus strand of NC_057746.1, from coordinate 15,820,148 downwards.
GGTGGTTCAGCAGGTGATTAATTTGGGAATAGTGATTACACTTCCACAAGATTTAGAATAATCAAGGACAAAGACGAGAATGGTCAATAAAGAACAGTGCTAAATGAGGGGAAGGCCAACTATACCAAACTTCGGCTGGAGCTGGGGAATGTTGATTGGGAGCAGCTGTTTGAAGTCCACAGTCGGTATGTGGGAGGCTTTTAAAGAGAGACTGAATCGAGCTCAGGAGTGGTATGTTCCTGTGAAAGTGTGGGATCGAAATGTCAAGGTTAGGGAACCATGGTTGACAGGTTAAATTGTGAGACTAGCTAAGAGGAAAAAGGATGTGTCCATAAGGTCTAGGCAACTTAATACAAATATTTGGAAGATTATTGGTAATGTAGGAACAATCTGAAATGAGAAATTAAGAGGGCTTAAAGGAGTCATGAGATCTCTTTAGTAAGCAGAGTTAAGTGAAATCCCAAAGCCTTTTTTTAAATATATAAGGAGCAAGAGGGTAACTGGAGAAAGGGTTGGCCCACTAAAGCACAATTGAGGAAAGTTATGTTTGTAGTCAGAGAAAATGGGTGAGATTCTTAATGAGTGCTTTGCATTGTTATTGACCAAGGTTAGGGATAGATATTTGAGAACAGTATATCAAGTAAGTATAAGGAGAAGAGAGGTTTTGTGTATCGAAAATACATTTAGGTAGACAAGTCCCCTGATCCGGATGGGATCTACTCAAGGTTACTGAGGGAAACAAGAGAGGAAATAGCTGTGGATTTAGCAGATATCTTTGGAGCAACGTTGAACACGGGTGAGGACCAGGAGGACTGGAGATTTACAAATGTTATGCCTTGTTGAAGAATGATAGCAGATATAGTCCAGGTAATTATGGAGTGGTGAGCGTGACGTCAGTGGTATGGAAGCTGATGGAGAAAATACTGAGGGTAAGATCTAATCCCACTTGGAAGAAAATTGACTTATCAGTAATGGGCAGCATTTTGTGTGGGAAGGTCATGTTTTGAAAACCTAATAGAATTCTTGGAGGAGGTGACAATGTTGATTAATTGGAGAAGACCTGTAGATGTCATATACATGGACTTTCGTAAGGAATTTTATAAGGCTCCCCATGGTAGGCTGATGGAGAAGTTGATGTCACATGGGGTCCAGGGTGTTCTAGTGAGATGGATAGAGAACTGGCTGGGGAACAGGTATTAATTGACGGGAGTTTGTAAAAATGGAGAAGGGGGACCAGTTGTGTTCCACAGGAATTGTGCTGGGAACACTGTTGTTTGTGAAATATATAAATGATTTGGAGGAAGGTATAGATTGATTGATTAACAAGTTTGCAGATGACACCAAGATTGTTGGAGTAGCAGATAGTGAGGGGGACTGTCAGAGAATACAGCAGAATTTAGATAGACTGGATGAATGGGCAGAGAAATGGCAAATTCATCACTTTCAAACACATATCCAGCTTTATTTTGAAACTGCTGATTGAATTCGTCTCCACCATTGTAAACAAAGTCAACCCTTTTCACAACAAGTGAAGTGTTACTGAATTGGCCCTTCTTCTCAAACATTCAATTTTACGACTTGTTTAAGTTAACCAATGTAAGTTATTTGTCCAACATTTATTCAGCGAATTTTGACTGTTAAATAACCCAGACCGTGCAGCTATTATGAATTTTCATTCCTATTTTCATTCCACTTGTAGTTTGTTTACAAATGACTTCTCAAATTAGTCTCTTCCCTCAATCAGATGAAACTGCCAGAATCTTCTTTCCTGGTGGATGAAGCTCATGCTGATATCTTTTTGGAACCAAGGATAACATTGGTGCTTCAATTCTTGAGAGGTTGCCTTGAGTAATCAAGATCATCAGAATTTCTGTGAATTTATCGTCTTGAAAATCGAAGATAATCAAATCGAAGGAACAAAGTTTTTTTTTTTCAGAATGCAAGTGTTATTCACCTAGAGTTATTTAATCAACTAAAACAATCCTGAGAGATACGATTACAATTTGATTCCTAATATCGTTTGTCAGTTCAGCACATATGATTCAAAATTTATTCACTTTTCTTTGTGCAATATGTAACCTATGAGATGATTATTATGAAAAACAGACCTTTTGGCAAATATTCAAAAGCTTATTAAAGCAGTTTTTAAATGTAGTTTCCTTGTCTTTACCTTCTTAAAGTGCATTTAAAACCTCGTTGCTTATTTTTTTATGTAACTGACATCTATCCTCTAATTATTGTTCTTTATTTTATTATTGCTTTTAACATTTTGCAATTGACCATGCTCGTTACTCATTACCGTGAAATGAAGTCACGCTCATCTGAGACAAACGAATTCTTTACGAATCTAATTAACTTACTCGATGCTCAAAGAGGACGTTCAGACAAAATGGTCAACGTGATCTTCATTGTGATTATGACTGGAAACATTAATTTGATGACCGTCATTGGAAATAACCTGCTTATTATCTCGACCTAAACAAATAGATATTTACAAATTATTAGCAACTACTTTAATATCAGCTTAGCCTGCGCTGATTTGATTCTTCGTGTATTCTTTATGAATTTATTTATCATCTACACCATAATCGGATTTTAGCCTCTGGTTCCAGCTTTGTGTCATTCCTGGCTTGCCCTCAATTACATTATCAATAATACATCTGGCATGAAACTTCTGATCATCAGCTTTGACCGGTATTTCTGTCTGACAAAGCCCCTTAGCTACCTCGTGAAGAGTGCAACTAAGGTTGCAGGGATAACGAAAGCAATTGCTTGAGAGATGCCACTTTTTTCTCTGTGCACCGGCCATTATTTTCTGACAGTTCATTGTCAGGAGGTAAGCGTTCCTGGGGGTGTCTATTGTCAACAGCTCTTTTCAAATCCAGCAATCACTTTAATCATTGTTATTGCTGCCTTCTATTTCACTGTTCCGGTCAACGTGACTTTGGATGTGTGCATATCTTGTGCCAGCAAGAGATGACTAAAGTGGGCTAAAGGTAAATACGAAACAAGCAAGGTCATCCTTTCTTTCTTACTGAAAGCTAATATTTTACAAAGAGGTACCAGCAACACATGAAAAGTTTATGATAGGTTATCCCTAATCACAAAACACTAAAATAGCCGCTGAACTGACAATTGAGAAATCCAAGCAACGAGAATGGAAGGAGGTTAGTACTGGGAAAAACAATTCTCTGATTTACATCAGCGTATCAGAAGATCCAAGAGATTGCAAAACTATCCACTACACAATTCCAGATAATGTTGGACCCTTTCAAAATAACTTCCATGAAGATAGTCAGTAAGTCTCAAATTCGTGGTTGCACAGACACCATGGTTAGACCAGCGATTGATCGAAGCAACATAGATATTGATAGCATAGAAATCAGAGCAGAAGATAATATCATTAAAATGACCAAGATCTCTAAGAAGAAGACGAAGAGGGGAGATGTATACCGAGTAAAAATCATTACTAGGAACACCCTGGCCTTTATCCTGGCATTTATAATCACCTACACTCCGTACTCTGTTATGGTGATCATTACTACCTTCTGTCCAACATGCATCACGCACAAGATTTTGAATATTGGATAATGAATTTTTTTGTATCAACAGTAATATCAAACCAGCTTGCTATGCACAATGTAATGTACCTTCAGAAAAAAACCGTTCAAAACAACTTCTCTTTTGTCAATCCAAAAATATCAGCACAACAGGATAAAGTCAGAGCAAGCACAACTTTATGAACAAATGATACTGATTGATAAGGATGCATTTCTTTTAAAAAAAAACATAAATTATATACTCACTGTGTCAGAGCAATTATAAGACTCACGTCGATTATAGGTAATGTTCACAGGCACTTTGGATTATATGCAATACCTTTGGAATGTTGGTTATTAACAATGTATGTGCACAGGCCTTTTTTATTACCCTATCACTGGATGTGGGTATCTTTGCCTTCTTTTGATTAGTTGGGAGAAGAAATTTAAGTGGACCACAAAAACATGAATGCATTCTAGTCCAAATTTCCTGAAAGAGACCTTTGAGCCAGATGGTTACGCAGATCAGTCGACAGTGCTTTCTTTTCGAACTTTCCTCTCCAGATTTTTCGTTAAACTCAAAATTTAGTATTTACACCAACCCCCTGTTACAGCAATACAGTAGGACAAGTGATACTAATACTATGACACTTTCTACCCTAGTCAAACCACGTTTCAGAACAGGGATTTAAGCTCAAAAAACATCATTAAATGAAGCATCAACATGTCTCAGATATATTGCTCAGTTATGCAATTATTGACAGTAAACATTATTAATCCTAACCTTTGATTAGTTGCTTCCACGCTTGCAATGCCCATGAGCTTTCACGGTTTAGATACCTTGTTGCCATTTCCAACTTTATGTTTGCTTGTGAGATTGTAGAATATTCGTTAATACAGGAATTATTCTTACTGATTTGTTTGTAAATGAGATTTAGGTTGAGACACTGTTTGCATGACCGGTGAAGAAGGGAGACACATTGTGTCAAGATGGTAACAGTGACACTCGGTTCCACTTTATGAAAGAAATATCTGCAATGTTACGGAGAAGGAAGGAGAATTCTCGTAAACTGACTTAGGTAAACACTGGTTAAAATGAGGTGTCAAAACGTGCTGGGTGAATTAACAATGGCAGCACTTAATCTTTAACATGCCTGTGAGATTTGGACGACCAGTGCTGACATGTAGGACAGTTGGACAGATTTATAAAAAACCTATATTTTGTCTGTCAAAGGCAGCAAATGTAAAAATGAAAACATCCAATACTAATGCATTATTTATATGTGAGTGTGTCTGTACATTGGTGGTGTGTGTAGTTATATGTGAATGTCATAGTGGTGATAAAATAGCTGGGGGGAGGTAAGGGTCCTGATGGTGGGGAGAGGTCGAGAATGGGTTAGTGGATTGGGCTGTAAGAAATAAATCCTGTCTTCCGAAAGCGATTTATTTTCCTCAGATTTACTTCTTAGAAGCAGCTTCTCTTTGTCCTTGAATTGCTCTAATTATAGAGCACTGCAGGAAGGCACAATCTGAATAAATACATTTAAATAGACATTTGTTTGAATCAGGAAACTGACCACAATTTTATTTTTAAATGCGAACAGCGAGTGGCGGTGAATAATGTTGTTCAGAATCAGAATTGGTTCTGGCAAGATGATAAGTGGTTGTCAGTATCCGAGGTGGAATGGGCTGACGCCCTAGTTCTTTACCTCTGTACCGTGTTCCGATAGATTATGATCAGGAAAACGTAAGACAGCTCTCCTCATCACTCCTCACCTATCTAGCACCTCACACACGCACACATGGATATACACTGTGCCCCAGCAAGTCATGTTCAACTAACTATTTCTGAAGATCCCTTATAACACCTGGAAAGTACTCGGCTAATCTTTCAATGCTCCATGGCCGTTCAATAGTGCGCTACAGTTTATTGCTTGTGGAAGTTCTCTGTGAGAATTGGGAAAATCGAGCTGAGCACTTTGATGTTATTTTTATCCATTCACGGGATGAGGGCAGCACTGGCTTACCCAGCATTTATTGCCCATCCCAAAGAGGAGTTAAGAGTCAAACACATTACTGTGGGTCTGCAGTCACATGTGGTTCAGACCGGGTATGGATGGCATTTTCCTTCCCTAACAGACATTACTGATCCAGATGGGATTACCCAGCAATCTTTCATGAATTCATGGTCATGATTAGACTCTAAAAACACATCTTTATTAAATTCTAATTCCAGAATCTGCCTTGGCAGAATTGGATCCTCTGTATCCAAAACACCACCTGAGTCTCTGGGTTAACACTCCCGTAATAAAACAATTAGACCATCTGTTAACCTGTTTGATGAATTTGTTCATTTTCTCCCTTAATGCCTGGGAGCGGAGGTAAATGTGCAAATTGTGAGCCGCAAGTAAATTCCTGAAGGTAGTGAATTTAGAGCTGGCACAATTCCAGCGCGACTCGAACCTACTCTCGAAAACCACACCATGCAATACCATCCTATATCACATTGCTCATTTATCCCCAATCCTCTTGAGAAATAGTTAGGTGAACATGACTTGCTGGGGCACAGTGTATATCCACGTGTGCGTGTGTGAGGTGCTAGATAGGTGAGGAGTGATGAGGAGAGCTGTCTTACGTCTTGAGAATGAGACCTCTCCCTTCTGTACAGCCAAAGCACAGCATGTCATCCTCTGACACTTTTACTTTCATGTCTTAACATGGCGTCGCTATTCCTACTGGTATCCACATCCAGGAACCACAGTGGCAGTTTGCCTGATCTATGCAGTTTGGACGAGAATTAATTTAAAATCTTTGCAAAGAAACATGCTCGCGATGTTCTAATATATCCTTGAATCAGAAAACCTTTGATGATTACAAAACTCTCCAAGCTGATGAACCTTCATGCTAGCCTCTTGGGACTTTATACCAGAACTTGCTATAGCCAATTGTATCTGAGTACGCATCAGTTCAAATGAAGTGCGTGCATTAGTGTGTAGGCAACTCTTAGTTAAAAATATACAGGAAACCATGATGTGTCACAATGGCTTTCACTCGGTCTCTAGGAGAATGAATCTGCGTTGAAATGCAAACACGTACTGCGATCCTGTTTTCCCTGGCAACCCATATAATTCCAGGAAGACACGTCTCATCTCCTGTTTTATCTGATGTTTTTAATCGTTTTCTTCGTTATTTCATTCAAACATCAAATCCCTTTACTTATGTGTTTTATTTTATTATGTGAGCAATCAACTAGATTATTTTTAATAGATTGAAAATATTTTAATCTTAGACACTTTCTAGTTAATCCCCAATGATTTATTCTGTCTTCTGTGTTATACACCAGGCCAGACCCCGTCACAGCATATCAAAAAGGTAGCCCAAACCATAAGCTTTCTAGTTTTTTTTGTTTAAGGCAAGTATAGAGTGAATATTCCAGGAGTGGTGTAACTGACCCAACCACTCACTTTTAAACAAATGAGAATTTCTTTATAGACTTCTGAACAGAGTACGAATAAAAAGAGAAACGAATGTAGAATAATATATCTATTTGAAAACCCAGCTGAAACTAAAATGCAAGGGTTGTTCCAAATACCTACAGCATCCCATAAACAACCCTTGGCCAAAAGTTTAATTCAAACAGAAGTTCTTATAGGAGAACGATTAGAGACAGACGATCAAGATAGAGCAACGTGTTATCCAACAGATGTTTCTCTAGGTTCCCAGCTAAAGGTTGAACAGCAATGACAAACAAAAACAAAAACAGCTTGCTAAAACCAAACTAAACTAAAACCTAATTAAGGACAACGGGCCATTCCATTTTCATGGTGTAAGTGTTCCAAAAAAACTCCTTTAAAGCTTTATCAAGTGGATATTTCCAGACATATTGAAACCACTAATTTTATGGCTACCCTCAAAACAAAAGACAGAATAACGTTGTTAAAGGAGCAGCATTATCACATTTGGAAGACAACAATAACTAATTTCTGACACATAATAAAGTTAGGAAAAAAAAAGTAGCACTTTCTTACCTTCTTCCCATGATCAGTTACTCACATGAATCCCGGCATTAATATACATTCAAACGAGGTGCTAAGTCACATTGAACTGTCTGAATTCTATGTGGCGAGATAGCAAAGCACCAGACACAAACGAAAAACAAATTTGATGTCTGTTTTCCTCCGTAAATTACGTAAACTGCTGCCGTTTCATTATTCTTCTGTAATTTATATGGACCAACTTACCCTGGTTGGAAATTTCCATTCAATAATTTAATTACAGTTCCATATTCACACTGAGAGCAACAAATTTCGATATTTGGGTGAAGAAAATATTCGTATACAAAACTTCCATCGCTAAAATTCGTTTGTGAGCACTTTGTCTCAAAGTCATAGTCTGTGGCACATATCTCTGTTGACAAGACATGATTCCAGAAAGCATGAATGAACAGAATCTGAGAGCAGGAATTATCTATTTGGGCATCTTTAGCATAATGCATCTGCTGTTTGATCGATGCAACGATCATATATGGGGGCACCCCTTACCCTTGAGCAAAGGAACAGAACGAGCTCTGTTTTACTGAGTGCATTTGATGGGACAGCGAGGCAGGATTTGGACAAAGTCAGAACAAAAACAATTGAAACCTTTAGTAATCCAATTTTCACAGGTGCACAGATGGTGTATTGAGTTGTTCTCAGCTTACGTTAAGCACCATTGTCCCGAAACATGGCATCAACTTCACTTCTACATTGACTCAAACCTATATCTGCTGCCCCCCTCATTTCAAGTTATGCATCACACAAATAAAGCGGTCCGTCAATCTCTACCAGTTGTCCAATGATCCCCAGAGAAGAACCATATCTCAAAGTGCTGACCAGAAACTGACGTTAACTCTTCACAGTGTCTGTACTCAGCCACAGTGTATGAGTCCCAATATCAAGTGGAATTGGCCCTAACATTTCATAAATGCTGTTAACATTCATACCAAACCTATTTTGCTCCTCTTGCACCCAAACGTTCGTAACATGACTCCAATGTCACACATCTCAGTTCAGAGGAAGCATTACCCTACATATATTGACTAAAGTGACAATAGCTCTCCATATTTTCTAAGAGTGATCATAATTTCATAAATTGACCAAAACTGACTGTAACTTCTCACACTCTGCACATGACCATAGCACACCATGCTGAACAGAAGTAACCATAAATCCCAGTCCTTGTCATGAGTGAGCATTAAGATTTCTCTATTGCCATACATTCCGCATTGACTGAAAAAGTGTGCAACCACGTGTCGATCTAGAGTGACCACAATTCTGTATATTTTTCTGGAAATGTTCATAGTTCCCGACACTCATTGATAAATATTATAAGTTTCTTCAATGAACAACTTCACCTTTATCTGTTCTCCTTTCCGAAGGACTGAAGATGTGGTCCCGAAGAACTACAAGGGCCTCAGTCATGGTTGATGCTTTGTGGTGTGCATGGCACATTCTGTGCTCCCGTTCTACATTGACTCTCACCCACAACTTTTTTCTCCGATACATCGATGTGTATTATGCTTTTTGTGCTGCTTCTCTTCCTTATTTTGAAGGGGCAACAAATCGTCACTTTCTCTTCAAATTTCCACCCTGTTCTCACTTGGTCCATTTCGGAGTCCCCCATTTCATTGTTAATACCTGTTTCCATTTCTGGACATAGGCTAGACATCGAAATTCTTTACAAGCACACCGACTCCCACAGTTAACTGACATCCTCCTTCTTGTGAGGGCTCCATCACATTCCCTTAGCTTCTCATTTACCAATATATTAGTTCTCCTGTTATGTTGATTTCACATTCTGGAGGGAAACGTCAGAAATGTTCACCTTTATCCTCAACTGAGAATAACTTACGACTATAATTTAAAATAATCTTAGATTTGTCCAACCAATCTAATTCAATTTGACATTCAATATTTCCTCTCCCTCACAAGAAACAAAGAATCCCGCAGCCCTCACTTTCCACCCAATCAGGCCTCACATATGAAGCGTTTTGAGCCACCATTTTCTCCCCCGACAATAAAATGCCATGACAAGACCAATATTCCTTCTCCTTGGCATTGCTCAAAGAAAGTTGCTTCGAGCAAACTCTGGTGCACTCGTCCATGTCGAAAACTTCCAAGTAAACCCTCAACTCTTCCCATGCACTGGCATAAAGTTCAACGTACGCCCATTTACATCAGTTCACCTAACCATGCAAGGACTAAAACACAGTCCAGGTGCAGCAGCTATTTACCTGTGCTTCCCTCAGTCTAGTCCATTTCACAGTGTGGCCTCCTCTACAAAGGGGATACTTAGAACTGACTAGTGATCGATTAGCAGAACTCAAACGTGTTGTGTATTAAAATGACCCAAAGCTTCCAATTGCCTTCCACTTCAACACATCACTCTGTTCCTTGGTCAACATTTCTGCTGGAGATCTGATGCAATTTTCTTGTGATTCTCAGATCGACTTCAAAGAACATCATCTCATTTTCTACAGGAATTCTGCAACCCCTGGATTTCAAAATTGTGTTTGATTATTTGCGAGCCTTGTTCTGTCATTTAGACAATAGACAATCGGCAATAGGTGCAGGAGTAGGCCATTCTGCCATTCGAGCCTGCACCACCATTCAATATGATCATGGCTGATCATCCTTAATCAGTATTCTGTTCCTGCCTTACCTCCATAACCCTTGATTCCACTATCCTCGAGAGATCTATCCAACTCTTTCTTAAATGAATCCAGAGACTGGGCCTCCACTGCCCTCTGGGGAAGAGCATTCCACACATCCACCACTCTCTGGGTGAAGAAGTTTCTCCTCATCTCTCTCCTAAATGGTCTACCCCTTATTTTTAAGCTGTGTCCTCTGGTTCGGCACTCACCCATTAGCGGAAACATGTTGCCGGCCTCCAGAGTGTCCAATCCTTTAATAATCTTATATGTCTCAATCAGATCCCCTTTCAGTCTTCTAAACTCAAGGGTATACAAGCCCAGACGGTGCAGTCTTTCAGCGTAAGATAAGGATTGACCTCGTGAACCTACACTGCACTCCCTCAATAGCCAGAATGTCTTTCCTCAAATTTGGAGACCAGAACTGCACACAATACTCCAGGTGCGGTCTCGCCAGGGCCCTGTACAGCTGCAGAATCTCTTTGTACTGCCCCTTTACCTAAATTGATTCCATTGAGGTAGTAGTCTGCCTTCCTGTTCTTGCCACCAAGGTGGATAACCATACATTTATCCACATGAAACTGCATCTGCCATGCATCTGTCCACTCACCTAACCTGTCCAGGTCACCCTGTAATCTCCTAACATCCTCCTCACATTTCACCCTGCCACCCAGCTTAGTATAATCAGCAAATTTGCTAATGTTATTACTAATACCATCTTCTATATCATTAATATATATTGTAAAAAGCTGCGGTCCCAGCACTGACCCCTGCGATATCCCATTGGTCACTGCCTGCCATTCTTAAATGGAGCCATTTATCATTACTCTTTGTTTCCTGTCAGCCAACCAACGTTCAATCCAAGTTAGAACTTTGCCACCAATACCATGCACCTTACTTTTGCTCACTATCCTCCTATGTGGGACTCTGTCAAAGGCTTTCTGTAAGTCCAGGTACACTACATCTACTGGATCGCCCTCATCCATCTTCAGAGTTACATCCTCAAAAAATTCCAGAAGATTAGTCAAGCATGAGTTCTCCTTCATAAATCCATGCTGACTCTGACCTATCCTGTTACTACTATCCAGATGTGTCATAATTTCATCCTTTATAATAGACTCCAGCATCTTTCCCACCACTGAGTTCAGACTTACTGGTCTACAATTTCCTGCTTTCTCTCTCCAACCTTTCTTAAAAAGTGGCAGAACATTAGCCACCCTCCAATCCAAAGGAACTGATCCCGAATATATGGAACTCTGGAAAATAATCACCAACGCATCACGATTTCTTGAGCAACCTCCTTCAGTACCCTGGGATGTAGACCACCAGGCCCTGGGGACTTGTCAACCTTCAAACCTAACAATCTCTCCAACACCAATTCCTGGCAAATATGAATTCCTTTAAGTTCAGGTCCTTCAGCCACTGTTACCTCAGGGAGATTGCTTGTGTCTTCCCCAGTGAACACAGATCTGAAGTACCAATTCAATTCTTCTGCCATTTCTTTGTTCCCCCTAATATATTCCTCTGTTTCTGTCATCAAGGGCCCAGTTTTAGTCTTAACCTTTTTTTTTTTGCCTTTCACATACCTAAAAAAGCTTTTACTATCCTATTATGATATGGATTGATTTCAGCACAGCCTATCCATTATCTCCTATTCTCAGCTCTCATTTTCACTTATTCAGCTTATCTTTTGTTCTGACATACTATCAATAATCTCCTCGACTGTCTACAAGTTTAATATCTCTTTCTGTCCACTTCCCTGCTCAACTCTACCACACTCCCTATTCTCCAAACTTGTCTTCAGTATAAATACTACGTTTTTTCCAGTTGCTATCAGCTCAGATGAAAAGTCACTGGACTCAAAATATTGACTCCGCTTTCTTCTCACACGTTGTGACAAACAACTAAGTCTTGCTTTAAATTTCTGTTCTTTCTTCCTCTTCAACAATGTAGGTAGGAGATGCATTTGACAATGACAATATTTGTAATGTCAACATTTGCAAATTCGTTGGAAATACGCAGTTCCTTCTTCATACAGAATATGTCATTCATCATCTAGATGTTTCTTCAATCATGTGGTCAGGAAAGCCAGAATTTATTATCCGTTCTTAACTTCCTTTGAGAAGTAACACTCCCTCAACAATGACTACCTTATCTCACTTTCCATCAATACTACTAACCTCAATATCTCATTGCAGTCTGTGTTCAAATAGACTGTAAAGAGTTGAGCTAAACCGATGAGCTGAAATTTACTATAATAATTTTTTCCTTCAATTGAACATGTGATTGAAACGTATTGAAAAGCTGTATCAAAATTTTAGTCGTCAAAAATGCTGCTGGGTGCCTCCATGGTTTTCAAAAGTATATATAATACATAGTAAGATGATTGTGATTGTTCAAACGCAAAATTTCAGCAAAAGAAAGAATTGTAAACACCAAAACAGTACTGAAGCGTATGTACAAAGGCCCATCAAGTTATTTCCTTCAATAATAACTTTTCATCTTGTATATTATCAGAAATCTGAAGAATCGATCATATTTGCAATGTATGGATCATACTTCACCGGATATAGTGGAGCCCATGTTTATTGTCAGCGGTCTCCGCAAGAAGTCAGACTTTGTCTAAAGACTTACAACGAATTTTGCAAATGCATGTCCAATGTAAGGCCAGAAGGAGAGAATCGCCTCTTGATTGTCAACAACAATGCAATTATTGAGCACGTTGCTATTATAATTGTGCACATATTATCGTCCTGAATCCTAAATGCATCGACTAAATTCATGTTTTGAGTGCAACAACAGTAACATTTGTGAATTCATTGCGTAATTCATCTTCTTCTTTGCTTGGACGGTGTCATTATCCTTTGGTACTATAGTGAGTGCTATATACATCGTAGCAATAAGTAGATTGTGAACCTAGATTGAATTGAAAGGGCACTGATAGGAACGCCGTCGTGAATTTTTCAACGAGATTACAAATACTTAAATTTGGTGGTCACTTCGTGGAATTCAATAGAGAAAACTTGATGTGACAGTGTAAACACTGAACTTGTTACATGAATGCGCACCAATCTAGGGCTGTACCTGATATGGTTTGAATGATTGACACTGGTTATGAGAGAATGGAGATTCCACTTACTCATTAGTCAATTAATTGAATCAAATTTGGTCAATCTCTTTGGTTTTCATAATTTAACCCTAAAAGTGCCTTCATCTGCTTGTTTTGGCAGTTTTCTTTTGGACAGGAGCTACATCGAATGTCTTTGTAACGTTATGGTCACCGTGGACATCTCAGCGACTATAAATAAAAGCTCTGGTAAAGTATTATTTCAGAGTTTAGTTTAGGGAGTCTGGCTACAGCACGAAAAAAGGATAACTTCAAAAGGAAATTTATAGAACAATTTCACATTATCAGGAAATTATATCGTATTAATTTTACCCTTGTTGATGTTTATTCTAAGTGTGGCAGTGAAGTGGAACATGTCTAAATATATGACCATGTGTCGTTTCTTCCTTCAAAACTATTTGTTTTTTTTTTGTCCATTAACGTTAAATTCAGAAATAGCAATGACCATGATCATACGTAGAGTCAATGACGACATTTCGTTAAATGTCATCAAGTAACTCTATTACTTATTCGTATTTCCTCAAATGAAAGATGGAAAATAAGATTTTTTGCAACTTAAAACTTTGCTGAAGTGTCAAGTTATTTCTATTCACAAACGAGTGTGTGTTGCTGAATCAGATATCAGTGATATCAACACTCAAAATATTAGTCGGAGTATTATTCAGTGTTGCATTATAATGTGTATGATTAAATGATTAAAACAATGTGCTTCTATTTTTATGCTAATATAAATTTACTTGTCTGTTATCTTGGATGCATTCACTAGAACAAAATAGAAATAATTTATCATTTCAGTGAGCTTGGTCTAATCCTTGCCTCTTCAACCTTTGGAAAGTGTCTTTCTTCCTCTTGACTTGATGTTCCACATCCCTTGTCAACCAAGGTTCTTTCAAACTACCATCCCTTCCTTGTCTCAGTGGGACAGGCCTGTCCAGCACTACCAACAAGTGCTTCTTAAAGAACCTCCACTGTTCTGTCGTTCATTCCCTGAGAACAGCTGTTCCCAATTTAGGTATTCCACTTCCTGCCTTCCTCACCTTCTGTAAAGCATAGCGAGGGAACTATTAGTGCAAAAGGCATGGTTAAAACAAACGAAAGCGGTATACCAACACTCATAATTAACATATTTTGAGTCCAGTAATCCAAAAGCCAACTTTGAATTGAAGAATTTGATCCCGATGAGATAGGTAGAAAATAGTGCTGTAAGAGCTGCTCCTTTATTTTAAAGATGGCTCAACTGTAACTAGGTAGCGGTAGATCAAGTTCTAAGCGATCGATTGAGAGAGGATATGCTTCAGTTTGTGTCAAAGATGGATGTTTCTGCGGCCGATTCTGAACAACAGATTGGTGTGTTGCTTCCCAAATGCGAGGGTCAGAGATCCCTCTGAGAGAATATAGAATATTCTCAAAGGGGAGAGTGAAAAACAGGAGGTCGTTGTGCACATTGGAATGAAAGACATAGGGAAATAAAAGGAGGAGGTTCTAAGTAGAGAATACAGGAAATTAGACAGATGGTTAAAATGTAGGTTCTCCAACGTAGTCATATTTGCATCACTTAGTCATATTTGCGACATGCTAGTGAGAGCAAGAATAGGGGGATAGTGCATGTGAATTTGTGGCTGAGTTGCTGGTGCAGCAGAGAAAGATACGCATTTTTGAATCATTGGATCATCTACTGCGTTAGAATTAACCTGTGTGAAAAGGACGAGTTGCATCTGAATTGTAAGGGAGCGAGTACACTGGCGGGGAAATGCAGTAGAGCCACTCGGAAGGATTTAAACGAGTCAGGGGTGGACAGTGAAGGGTGCCGTGGTAGAGGGGGACGTCCAGAGAGATAGCCCACTCTGGGCCTGATGCAATAGTAAAGGCAAGCAAGACAAGTGACGAGATGATTGGAAATTGGGAAGCCTTTAAAAAATGAGATAAAGGGTGCCCAGAGACAAGATGTTCATATTTGGCTAAAGGGCAAGGCTGGTAATTGTATGGAATGCTGGATTAATAGGGAAATTGAGTTTCTGGTCGAGAAAAAGAAGGAATTCAGGAGTACAAAACGGGAAATAAGGATAAGGAGAATCCAAAGGGATTCCACAAATACAGTAAGGGTCAAAAAGTATCCAGGGAAAGACCTTAAAGATCAGCAAGGCCGCCAATATAATGGCAGGGGATATGGGAGATATGAAACAAGTACTTTGCATCGGTGTTTACTGTTGAGAAGGATATGGAAGCTTGAGAAGTTCAGGAAAACACAGTGATATCTTGATACGTATCCATGTTACAGAAGAGAAGGTGCCGGATGTCTTCAAATGCATTAAGGTGATTAAATCTTCAGACCAGATCAGGTGTAGTTCAGAATCCCGGAGAAGTGATTGTTTGGAATCTTGCTGAGATACTTGCATATTGATAGCCATGGGTAAGGTGGTGGATGATTGTAGGCTGACTAACCCAATGCCAATATTTAAGAAAGGTGATCAGGAAAATCTTTTGAACTACAGACTGGTGATATCAATCGTGTCAATCCTACTGGAAGGGATTCTGAAGGACAAGATTTGCATGTATTTGGAAGGGCAGGATTCATTACGAATAGTCAAAATGGCTTTGAGTATGGGAAATCGTACCTCAGAAAAGAGATTGTGTTTTTTCTCTGAAAGTGACTAAGCAGATCGATGAAGGCAAAGCAGTGGACGTTTGGTATACTTACATCGATAAGGTCTTTGACAATATTCCGCATGGTAGACTGGTTAACTGGGTTAGATGACATGGAAGAAAGGGAGAACTAGCCATTTGGAAGCAAAATAGACTCAAAAGTATGTAGTGGAAAAGGACTGGATGCCTGTGACCAACAGTTTGCTGCATCGGCACTGGGTCCACTATTTTTGTCATTTGTGTAAATGATTTTTATGTCAATATAAGAGATATAGTTTGTAAGTTTGCAGATGGCACTAATGTAATGGACAGCATAAAGGTTACCTTAGTGTACAAGGGGACCATGATCAGATGGACTGATGTGTTGGGGTGTAGCAGATGTAGTTTTTTTTAGATCAATTTGAGGAGTTGCATTTTGGTAAGGCAAATCAGGGCAGGATTTATACTTAAAGATATGGTCCTGATGAGTTTTGCAAAACAAAGAGATTTTGGAGTGCTGGTTCAGAGATTCTTGAAAGTGGAGTTGCAAGTAGACAGGGTAGTGAAGAAGGCTTTTGTTACGATTGTCTTCTTGTTCAGTGCATTGAGTATAGGAGTTGGGAGGTCAAATTGCAGCTGTACAGGACATTGATATGGCTAATTTTTGAAACACTGCGTTCAATTCTAGTTTCACTGCTATTGGAGAAATGTAGTTAAACTTGAAAATTATCACGAAACATTTCGAAAGATGTTTCCAGGGTTTGAGTGTTTGAGCTACAGGGAGAAATTAAATCCATCGGAATAATTTTCCCTGAAGCTTCGGAGACTGGGAGGTGCAGATATAGAAGTCATGAGGGTCGTGGATAGGCTCAATTGTTAAAGTCTTTTCTCCAGAGCAGGGGAGTCCAAAATTAGAGGTTTAACGTGAGAGGGAAAAAATAATAGGGAACCAACAAACTTCTGTTTTTCATGCAGAGGATGTTTCATGCACAGAATGAACTGCTGTGTCAAGTAATGGAGGCTAGTATAATTATAACAATTAAAAGGCATCTGGTTGGGTATATGAATAGGAATGTCGTAAACAGATATGGACCACAATCTTGTAAATAGGACTCGATCAATTTAGGATATCTGTTCAGCATGTCCAAGTTGGATCAAAGGGTCTGTTTCCGTGCTGTACATCTCTATGACTAATTGACTATGACACGAGTCCTTAACCTGTTATAAAACAGACAACTTCCATTCAAAATGCATCAAGGAGATGGCCTATAACGTGCACGTTTAAAGGTAAGCGTATGCATTGTTTTCCAAATGTTATTCAATTGGTCCAGTACGTGACTTTAAGGAAAGAAAATTCTATATTCTTAGAACACCATTGAAGTATAAACATCAAAAAAGTGAAATTGTCATAACCTTTACTCTATTTGTATGCTTAATAAAATGATATTCTGTTTAACTGCAAATTAGCAACTGTTCCAAAAAAAGCAGCATTCCACACACACAGTCGATAGTGTGGTGTTGAAAAAGCACAGGTGGTCAGACAACATCCGAGGAGCAGGAGAATCGACATTTCAGGTGATGAAGGGCTTATGCTCAAAACGTCAATTCTCCTGCTCCTCGGATACTGTCTAACCGGCTGTGTTTTTCCAGCACCTCACTCTTGACTCTGATCTCCAGCATCTGCAGTCTTCACTTTCTTCGAGTTGATTGAACAAACACACCCTTATCAAAGACTAATTCAGAAGGTCAGTTTTTTGTTCCTCATATTCTATTTGCAGTGAAGGAGAAATAAGCACTGATAGAAACAATCGAGAAGAAGGGAGAGAAGGAAGCGTTTTCCTCCAGCAGAGAGAGCTGTATTTATCAGCTTCAAACCGCTACTTTAACGGGATAAAAACACCCTAAAACTCTGGGTGTGTATGTGGATGACTCCACACACTCTGGCTACTTCTGTTAGTTTAAAACAAAACACTCAGGAAGCTCAAAGTTGTTTACTTCCTGCTTCTGACGCACACATTCCGGGACCACCATCAACCCCTCTCTGCAAGAGAAACAGCATAGAACAAATCTGCTTTAAATGCGTAGCATTGTCTTAACAGAAGTTAAAATTGGATGTAACGGTATTGCAATTAAGCAAGGGTAACTACAAACACATGAGAGAGGTGCTCTCCAGAGATGATTGAAAGAGAAGCTTGCAGGGCTGATTATGAAGCAGGTTTGTTGGAGTTCCTGTGGGAAATTCGCCCCAAAGAATAAGTATAATATTAATAGGAGAAAGTGGTAACTGTGACTGACAAAGGAAGTCAAGGATAATTTTAATTCAAAATAATGCTTATAAAATATAGTGAAGATCATTGGAAAGCCTGAGGAATGCGAAGCTTTTATCAATGGAAAGTGGAAAAATAAGAAAGCAATGAGTGCTAAGAAGTTGAATTATGAGATTACAACAGCTTGTAACATGAAAAAAGATTTCAATCATATTTTTTCGATATCTAAAAGATGAAGGAAGCAAGAGTGAACATTGAACAAACTTGGAAATTAAGGCTTCAGAAGTCGTAATGGGGAACAAAAATGGCATTGGAGTTGAATATGTACTTCGTATTAGTCTTCATGATAGAAGAAATCTGCCACATAACAGATCTTGAAAAGAGTCTTTAAGCAGGAGTGAATTTTTTACCCATCAGTTTGGAGAATGAACTGGGAAAGCTGAAACGTCACTCAGATCAGATGGACTAGACACCAGGTTATTGAAGGAGATAGCTAAGGAAATTGTTGAGGCATTGGTGGCGATCGTTCAGAAATCTGTGGAATCAGAGAGTTTCCAGCTGATGTAACTCCATGCTGAAGAAGGGAGTGAGGTACAATACAGTAAACTACAGAATGTTTCAACTTCATCGGGTGTTATTCAGATTTTAGTGTCAATAAGCAAGGATGAGATTCAAGAGTAGTGAAATTGCATGGTAAAATCGGGAAGAGTCAGCATAACCTCGTCAGTTGGGGGTGGGGGTGAAAAGCAATTTAGCCAAGGAAGAGTTAGTGAACACGACCTTTTTGGAGTTTCAGAAGGCCTTTGACAAGGGGCTGCACTGGAGATTGCTAAATAAGGTAAGAGTGTGTGTTGTTAGGAACACGGTACCGGCAAAAGTATGGTAATCGTTGACTGTCAGAAGGCAGAAACGAAGGATGAAATGGGTTTTTTTTTCAAGTTAGCAACTGGTGACGAGTAGAGTTTCGAAGGAATCAGTGTTGTGACAACAAATGTTCAATTTATGGATTAATGGCTCGATGAAGAAATTGAGGGCATTGTTGCTACTTTTGCAGATGACACAAAGATCACTGGATGGACAGGTAGTTTCGAGTAAATGGGGAAGCTGCAGAATTATTAGGACGGGTGAGGAAAATGGGCAAAGGCATGCCAGCGAGAATGCAATATATGAAAGTGGAGTATTTTCTAAACGTGGGAAGGAATCAGATATATGCATTCTAAAGATACTTGGGAGTTCAGGTTCAAGATTCTCTTAGGATTAACATGCAAGTTCAGTTGGTGGTAAGGAAGGCAAATAACATCTTGGCAAAATTCCATTCAGACTAGAATACAAGAGCAGAGATGATCTGCTAAGGCTGTTAAGGTTCAGGTCAGGTCATATTTAGCATTTTGTAAGCACTTTTGTGTCTCTAATCTCAGGAAAGATGAGCAGTCATTAGAACGGGTCCAGATGACATTAACCAGAAGTGGATGTGGGGAAGAAGTGTTGGTCATATGAGGTGCAGTTGATCATGAAGGATATGTTCATGATGGGGTTTAGGACGATGAGGGGAATCTATTTATATCTTAAAGGACACTGAGGGGGCTGGTGGGAGTGTATTTGGATAAGATGCTTCTATGAATAGGAGTGACTAGAATCCGGCAGTATAATTCCTGAGGGAAGGGATGACTCTAGAATTAAAGGAAGGAGGACGTCTTTCAAACAAAATGCGATAAATCTGTGTAGAGTGTTATGGAAGCCAACTCAATGATTGAACATAAACAAAGATCGAAGGATTCCTATTTAGTGAGTAGCTCAGGGGTTACGTGAAGTAGATGGGCGAGCTGTGTTCTGAACAAAATTCAGAAACCAATATTTTCAATCCTATTTTAGAAATGTTGTGAATACCTGAATAACGGCCGAAAGTGCACATATCACAAGCACCATCTTTCAGTGTGATCTTCATTGGACAAAACAAACTGCCTATCTTTTCAATCGAAAATAACTAATTCATACAGACCTGCGTTCAGTAAGACTGCAGCACTCCTCACATGACCCTATTTTAAAAGCATGAACTTAAACTAGCAACTCTCAAACATGTATGCACCATTTGCATATGCACGCCTGTAGGGGGAGGCAATGTCCCAGGGGCGTTGTGGCTCGACTGTTAATCCAGCGACCGAGGTGATGTCCGAGGGACCCAGGTTCAAATCCCGCCTTGGTAGATGGCATAATGTGAATTCAATATAAGCTGGAAGTAAGAATAATGACCGTGAATCCATTATCAAGTGTTGGAAAATCCCTAGCTTGTTCACTAATGCCCTTTATGGATATCACCTCCTATCCTTAGATGGTCTGGCCTATACGTGACTCCCGACCCATAGCAATGTGGTTGACTCTTAACAAGTAGGAATGGGCAAGAAATGCTGGCCTGGCTGGGGATGCTTTCATTCTGTACAGATGTGCACATGTTTCAAAACGTACTTTCCTGTTTTTTGCCACTTTGCACAGTTAAAAATTTAAAAGCTAATTGTTTCCACTCCAAAATATCTTTGTTGCTCAAATTTACATAAATTTTCATTTTGAAAGTAATCTTTTCCCTGTATTGTGTTTGCCAAAATGCAGCAACGAATGGATTATCTGGCTTTAGTCTTCTGTAAATATTTCACAGTTGGTTATGTCCTCTGTATGTTGCAATGTTTTGCTGGCTTCTCACCGGTGATTTTCAGTGACATTCCCCTCCAATTTCGTGCCATATGTAAACTTTCAAAAATGTTATATTCGAAATCACAAACAGAACATTTATACTGTCAAAAGTCGTGGTTTATGCACTGAACAGCACTTCTAATCTTATTGCGATTTTATCAACGGTCTTCAAATTAATCTCTTGTGAAAACTGTTATATGGTATATGTGAGGCATAACTTTATAGATGAAGCAAAGTTTACTCTTTCAGAATACGTACTAACTCTTAATTTACCTTCTTTAATTTCTAGAATATGTTCTATTCTCTCCTTCAAATACAGATTAGTTTTATCATTATTTTGGTGCTTCATTTAGTGTCAAACTATTAGTTTCATAGGTCATGGATCTGGTTTCTCCTGCTTATTAAGTATACGAATTTAATTAGTTCAGCACCCGTCCTCCGTTTTACACAAGTATCAATTAAAAAGAAAGTAAATTGTCATTTAAAATGAACTTGATAATATGATTAAAAATGATTTTGTGAAACTCTCCACCAGTTAAAGCAGTTAGACAATACATACTTCGACCACGGGCTTTGTTTTCTTTGACCTTGTTTACCTGATCCAAACACAATTTTTGGTGTAGTTTACATCTACTTGACCACTGTTAATCATGCAATTTCATGGCTATTTGTTTCAGTGCTCTGGGAAATTTCGAAATCAATTGCTATTTATGTCGAATCTCTTTTGTTGCCTTTGGTACTACACCATTTAATATTGTAACAAGGGATGAATAAATCCGAGTTATGATTGATCTCAAAGCATGTTTCATTGGTCCCTGTCAGAACGGTATGGTGGATCAGTGATTAGCACTGCTGCCTCACAGTGCAAGGGACCCAATTTATACAGCAGCCGAGGGTGCTTGCTTGCATGCAGTTTGCAAGTTCTTGCCATGCCTGCATTGGTATGCTCCGATTTCCTGCCACAGTCCACCAATGTTCAGACTAGATGCATTAGCCAAGCTTAATGGTGCATACAATCCACGAAAGTGTAGACTAATTGGGTTACAATGAATAATACAGCGTCACAGGAAAGAGGTGGGTCTGGGTGAGATGCCATTTGGAGAGTTTGAGTAGATTCGGTGGGCCGAATGGCCGTTTCCATATTGTTGGGCTTTTATGATTTCACCATCCTGTTACAGTGAGTTCTCCATAATTCTTTTCAGCTCTCATGTTTTATTGTAGACAAAATTAGTATTTCTGCTCAGATATTTTAAAACATATTTAATAAGTCATCTCTGATATTTCCAAATTTCACTTCTGTGACAATAATTAATGGATTACCACATGCCATCCTCCTTCGGCTGATAAACAACACTTGAAGGAACAATTGAGCGTGGCAAGGGCGCAAAATGTACTCTTGGTGGGAGATTTCAATATCCATCACCAAGAGTGGTTCAGCAACAGCATTACTTATCTAGCTGGTCGGGTCCTATAGCATATAACTACAAAACTGGGTTTGCAGCAAGTGGTGAAGGAGCCAAGTTGACAGAAAATTTATTTGACTTCACCAATAATAATCTGCCGGCTGCAGAAGCATCTACCTATGACAGTATAGATAAAAGTAACAACTGCACAATCCTTGTGGAGACTGAGTCCTGCATTTATATTGAAAATGGCCTACATTGTGTTGTGTGGCACTATCACTCAGCTAAATAGAACCGATCTACCAGCTCAAAACTGGGAATCCATGAGGAGCTGTGGGATATGAACAGCTACAGAACTGTACTCAAACACAATGTGCAACCTCATGGCCTGGTATATTTCACACTCAACCATTACCATCCAGGTAGAGGATCAAACCTAGTTCAATGGAGATTGCAGGAGTGTAAGGCTGGAGCAGCATCAAGAATAGCTAAAAATGAAATATCAAACTAGTGAAGATAGCAAACATGACTACTTGCGTGTTAAATGACATAAATAGTAATGACAAACAGAGCTAAGCAATCCCGCAACCAACAAATCAGATATATGATCTGCAATCCTTACACATCCAATCGTGAATGGTGGTGGACAATGAAACAACTGACTGGAGGATGAGGCTCCATCCTCAGTGATGCAGGAGCCGAGCACATCAGTGCAAAAAAAGGCTGATGCATTTGCAACAATCTTCAGTCAGAAATGCCGAGTGGATCTTACAACCCGAGCTCCTCTAGTGGTGACCAGCATCACAGATCCCAGTCTTCACCCAATTAGATTCAAGAAGTGGCTGGAGTCACTGGATACTGCAAAGACAATGGGTCCTGACAGCATTCTGGCAATACCACTAAGGATGTGTGCTCCAGAACTTGCCACTCACTTAGACAACCTCTTCCAGTCCAATTACAGCACTGGTATTTCTCTGTCAATGTGGAAAACTGCACAGATATGCCCTGCACGCACATACAATAAAAAAGGAAAAATCAAACCGGCCAATTAGTCTAATCTCCATCATCAATAAAGTGATAGAGTGTTCATCAACAGTGATATCAAACAGCACCTGTTCAGCGCCAATTTGCACAGTGACGCCCAGTTTGGGTTTTACCACCTCCTGATCTGACTAAAGCCTTGGTTTAAAGGTGGACAAAAGAGCTTAATTCCAGAGGTGAGAGAGAGTGATAGCCCTTGACATCCAGCCCGCATTTAATCGAGTATGGCATCAAGTAGCCCTGGAAAAACTGGAATCCATGGTTATCACTGGGGGCAGACAATGCACAGGTTGGAGTCGTACCTGGCACAAAGGAAGATGGTTGTGGTTATGGAGGGTCAGTCATCTCCACTCCATTACATCTCTGCAGCAGTTCGTCAGGGTAGTATCATAGGCCCAATAATCTTTAGATGCTTCTTGAATTATAAGAAATATAAGATCAGAAGTGGGGATGTTCGCCGATATTAGCACACTGGTCAGCACCATTCTCAACTACTCAGATACTGAAGCAGTCCGTCCTCACATGATACAAGATCTGGACAACATCCAGGCTTGTACCAACAAGTGGCAAGTAGCATTCGCGCACAAAAATTCCAGAGAATGGTCACGATCTAAAAGAGACACTCTACACACTCCCCTTGATATTTGACAATATTGCCATTACTGAATCCTCTACTGTCAATATCCTTGGAGTAAGCATTGACCAAAAGCTCAGCTAGACTCACCACAAAAACACAGTGGTTACAAGAACAGTTCAGAAACTGGGTATGCTCTGGCGAGTAACTCATCTTCTGACATCCCAAACTCGATCCACCATCCACAAGACACAAGTCAGGAGTGTGATGGAATTAGCTGCACTGGCCTGGATGTGTGCAGCTCCAACAACACTCAACAATCCTGACACCATCCAACGCAAAGCAACCCTCTTGATGAGTGCACATCTACAAACATTCAATCTCACCACCATTGGCGTTCCGGAGCAGCAGTGTGCACTATCCACCAGATACACCGCAAAAATTCGCCAAAACTCCTTAGACACCACCTTCAAAACCAACGACCACTTCCACCTAGAATTACAACGGCAACAGGTACTGGCAACCCCACTACCTGCAACTTCCCCTCCAAGACACTCACCACCATGACGTGGGAATATACCGCCATTCCTTCGCAGTAATTGGGTCGAATTACTGGACGTCCCACCCTCCCGACATTTTGGGTCAACGCACAGCAAGGGGACAGCAGCGATTCAAGAAGGCAGATCATCACCAACTTCTCAAGGGCAAATAGGGATGGGCTATCAATACTAGTCAGTCAGCTATGCTTCAGTCCCACAACTCAATCAAAAAAGGGGAAACTTAAATGAAGAAAACCTGGGGAAGCTTGCATGGAAGAATCAATAATCATCGAAGTCCCAAAGTGAAAAGTGAATGCAAAAATAAATGAAGAAATGAACTAGATAATAAAAAAGGCCACTATGAAAATTGAACGCAACTTTGAACGAAGACTCTGAAATTATGTACGACAATGATCCCAGAAAAAGAACAATCGACACTGCTATTCTTGAGCCTTTTAACTGTTTCATTCAGATTTTGCTGGATCATGTACAGTTCTGATATTCTGCCTTGATATGTTTCTCAGCAAATCACAATTGATTTCATGTATCCTGATTTTAGTTGTCATCACTCCCCATCCACTCTCCCGCCAAACAGTTTTAACCCTCACGTCCCTTGATTAAAAAAAAAAGGCACTTGGCTCTTTTCAGCCCACCAGACGAGATCACTTTTTTTTTGTATTTTTATAATGCACCTTCAGTATATAACGCATAAGTAATTTATATATCATCCACAGCACTCAATCCAGAATGATGTTGAAAATAAATGTGACCAAGTGTGAAACGATTGTCTAAAGGATTGACATGTTTCGCCAAAAACATGCTTAGGTTTTGTTATAGGATTGTTAAATCGGGATCTCGACAGACTTTGAGAAATATGGGTGGCACAAATTTCACTACGAGCTAAAAATATGCGCTCTGAGAAGTCGGATAGAAAGATGTAAACTGATGTGACTTAATCAGTGACAGGAATTACTTTTAGTCTCCAGATACAAAATTGTACCACTTGAGATTCCACCGTCCATCATTATATGAGTAATTAAATGTGTCTTATTTGTTAGTTTCAATTCAATGATCAACCCCGACATCAACAGATAAGCTGCAGCAAATAAATGCACCATTGGATAGGAAATCATTTCAACTTTGAATTCTAAAAGGTTTACCATCTTCTCGTTGCTGTTATTGTAATTACTGGTAAGTCACTATATCTAACTTCTTCAATAAAAAAGTAATACACTGCATAACTATTCCCATTGTTTGGAGACGTTGAATGCATTTGAGAGGTTTATTCAATGAAAGTGTTGTGTTTATCTTGTGTCAATTTTAATTTCAATTATTTTGTTTCCTCTATAACATTTCAATCATTCTGGGTTATGTCACCTTTATCAGTCTCTCCAAAATGGCATTTACCTGTTATGTTTAAAAATTCATGGAAGTATATTATAAATCGGAAATCCGATTCTATCAGTTGTACAGTTCATTTTTGGAAACTGGTCTGTGTAGATATATCACAGAACATGGTAAAACATTCTTGACTTCACGACAATCTATTTTCTAGTTATCAGAAAACATGAATTATATTGGAAATACAATTTAATGTAACTTACTACAATTCTGTTTTACAAGTATTGAATCGCAGTAAGTTCTGTGCCCTCCCGATGGAAGAAACATCTTCCAGTTAATCCCACTGATAGCGTTCCACCATTTTGTTCTCTCTTTACTCTTGTCATCACTCGTCCTAAACGTTTTCTTTTGCAAATTTCAGCTCTTTTCAGTAGAACAGACCTGAGGAGAACTTTATTTCTGATGTTTCACCAATTACCTTTCCTTATCATTAATTAATTACAAACATTACTTTCTGTGCAGTTGGTTTTCCCATTGAATATAGTCATTACATCTAGGGCATAATACTGTCGCGGGTGCAATTGCGTTATAGTTTCAGCTGGGTTGCCTTTCATCTGCAGGACAGCATGGAAATGCAAGCAGATATCTTTCTTGACAGCCAATTTTACCTTTCACATTTTTTTAAACGGCTAAACAGGTAATTCTGGAAAGGAAAGTCCGGACATAGTTGTCACTGATATATTCAGGCACTTCAATTGGTTTGAGAGAATCACGGTTTAAAGGTTGTGACCTGATTTTGCCGTTTGTACAGGGGCAAATGCCGATCTGCAGACAGATTGTGCTTTGATTTGCATAATTCATCACCGGGCATTTCCAGTTTTTCTGCCTGATGCTGCAGACTTTTAGGTTTCATTTAATTATATCTTCGTATCTGATCCGATCACTTGGTATGTGTTACCTTCGTCTGTGTCTTATCATAGAAAAGACAATGATATTCTATTTCACATGCTCAAATAACAGTATCGTCTTGGTCTGACTGATGCAAGCCTGCTTGCCATGCTTTACCTGTACATTACTTATTTATTCTTGATTTTTAATTTCAATCCGATACCAATGTTGTGCAATTAGAGTACAGAGATGAAAATTCATTCGTTTCTTCTTGACTGTAACACCTTTTTTCCCGGAATTAAATGCCACTTAGCTTGGCATTAAGCATAATGACACTTTAAGAATCTATGTTGTTCTTTTGGGTAGTGTTGTATTTCTTTGTTTCCTGTCTGCTTTATCAGCTGCTCTATGCTGACGACTGTCTTTGAAATATAATTCCAGAAATTATCAGAAAATAGACAGGCAATTTCACAATGAGTCAATGTTAGCAGCGCTTCTGTGGCTTACAGTGATATTGTTGCTGAAACAAAAACAGATATGGGTGATGTCACTCAACAGGTCTGGCAACATTAGTGGGAAGTAAGCTTTTGAGTCTGGTGACTCTTTTGTTGTAGAGTCTGAATACAGGGACAGGTACAAAAGCTGGACTTTACATTTTCATGGCAGGATTGGTGAACGTGACAAAACTGTGAGAAGATGATTAATGAGTAGTTGAGTTATCTGTCAGCTCAAATAATTTAACGATATCAGCACTAAAGTATCTTTGAATTGTACATGGTCACTTTTGTGTTCCACCTTCACTTATTATGTTGAAATGTTTAATATCAGTTTCTACACTTTCTCCGATCCACTGGCGAAGCAACAAATCAGCAGCAGATGTAAAAGTGTCGAATGATACATATTGTCCCTATTTATTTATTGCTTGCAGTTAATTTATTGACAGTTTTCATCATATTCCGGGGAAAGGTTTATCTTTCAAATTGTATTACATGTTACCTGAATATCATGGCAACAGCTGACATACTAATTTGTTAAGATCGAACTGATGCAGAGACACGTCCTTAGTTTTCATTAGATAGGTTTCCTTTTCATGTGTTCTGTCCACATATAAGATCTACACAATCCTGTTTCAGGCCGCCATAGATTCTTCAATTTGATTGAATGAAGTCTCATCTTTGATTGATGACCCACTAAACGATGAAGAACTGGTGAGGAAATGCTACTGAGGTTTCAGAAGTAGGTGCTGGGATGAGAGATGCTTAAAAGATCTTACCTGGAATTTTTATGATTACCCCCATTACATGGGATTTTAGAAGTATCCATTGAAGGAATTTGAAGAAAAAGGATGCATGATCCATTTCCCCCTGTGCATTTCTTTTTGTTTGCTCCATGAATTCTCCTGCATAGGCTGATAGTTCAGTAACAGGAATGTGATGGAGAAATGGTTGGGCGTAGAAGTTCATTTATACTGAAAAAGCGAGAAACAAGATTTTGGAAGGAATGTTCACACTTATTGGCCATATAAATAAATTTACTGTTCAATGGAGCTATATTTGAGATGACACAGTGTTTCGGAAGAATAGGGTTTTCATTAACTCGATGAGAAAAGATAGCAAGGGGAGTTGAACAATGTATCTCAAAGAAATGTTTTCTTCTGCAATATCCATATTACTGACATAAACCAGTAAAAGAGGGGTAGAACAAAGAACAAAGAATATTACAGCACAGAAACAGGCCCTCCAGACATCCAAACCTATACTGATCCATATCTTCGATGTAAACCTGCTGCATATTTTTGAATGATCTGTATCTCTTTGCTCCCTGTCCATTCATGTATCGGTCGAATTGCATCTTAAGTGACGCTACTATTCCCGCCCCTAACATCTCCACTGCCAATGCATTCCAGACACTCACAGCCCTCTGCGTAAGGAACTTTCCATGTATATCTGCCCAGTAACTTATTAACTCTCGCTTTGAACTCATAACTCCTAGCGATGGAGTCTTCCACTCTGGTGAAAAGTTTCTTGCTATCCACCCTGTCTACAACTGTCACAATTTTGTTGGCCTCAATCAAGTCCCCTTGCTAAACCGCCTTCATTCCAATGAAAATAATCTACTCAAATTCATCTCATATCAGCATCCTCCACAGCAGGTAATATCCTGTTGAACCTCCTCTGAAACCCTCCAAAACATCTGCATCCTTTTGGTAATGTGGCGACCAGATCTGTCCACAGTTTTCTAAATGTGGGTGAACCAAAGTCTGATACAATTGCAAAATGACCTGCCAACACTTATACTCAAAATCCCTTCCGATAAAGGAAAACATGCCGTATGCCTTCTTGTAACTCTCGTGACTTGCATTGCCACCTTCAGGGAACAATGGCCTGAACACTCAGATCTCTCTGTACATCAATTTTCCTCATAAATTTTCCTTTTACTGTATATAGCATACTGGAATTGCGTTTTCCAAAATGCATCACCTCGCATTTGTCTGTATTGAACTCCATCTGCCATTTCTCAACCCAACTCTGCAATCTGTCTATATTCTGCTGTATTCTCTGACAGTCCCCTTTCATGATCTGCTACTCTACCAATCTTAGTATCATCTGCAAACGTTCTAATGAGATCATCCAAATCATTTATATATCACAAACAAGCGTGGTCAAAGTACTCATTAAGATTCTCAGCCAGTTTCTCTGACGCCATGCATATCTTTCCACCTACGTTTTTCCTTACCCTCTTGCTCCTTATATATGAACAAAAGGCTCTGGGGTTTTCCTTAACCTTCTTCACGAAGGATATCCCATGAGCTCTTTTAGATCTCTTGGTTCCTTTTCTCAGATTGGTCCTACATTTCCGATATTCTTCCAAAGCTTCAGCTGACTTCAGTCGCTTACACCTTATGTATGCATTCCTTTTCATCTTAGACAAACTCACAATTTCATCTGTCATCCACGATTCCCTAATCTTGCCATTTCTATCCCTCAATTTGACAGGAACATATCTCTCCTGCACTCTAATCAACCTCACTTTTAAAAAAAGCTCCCACATATCAAATGGGCATCGTCTTTCAAATAGCTGCTCCAAATCTATGTTCACAGCTCATGCCAAATTTTGATATAGTTGGCCTCCCCCAGTTTAGCACTCTTCCTTTCGGACCACTCTTGCCTTTGTCCATGAGTACCCTAAAACCTATGGAATTGTGATCAGTATTCCCAAAGTAACCACCCAGAAAACCCTCAGGGATGTTCCTTATAAATACTGTTCCATCCAATTCTCCATCACTAAGTGAATCCCAGTCAATGTTGGCAAACTAAAAACACGTTATTACCACCACTTTGTTGCTCCTATATCTTTCATTATCTCTCCACATAATTGTACGTCACATTTGCTGTTGGGAGGCCTGTACTACAGCCCTAACTTTGTTACCGCATCTTTCCTATTTCTGAGCACTGCCCATATTACTTCACTGCTCGAGACATCCACAGTGCCTTCCATCAGCACAGATCTGATGTCTTCTTTGATCAATGATGCAACTTCTCCACTCCTTTTACCTCCCTCTCTATCCAGCCTCAAGCATCAAAATCCTGGGACATTTAGTTGCCGATCATGCCTTTCCCTCAATCAAGTCTCAGTAACAGCAATAACATCATGCTCCCAGGTACTAATCCAAGAACTACGTTCATCCACCTTACCTACTATACTGCTTGCATTAAAACAAATGCATCACAGACCACCAGTCACTCTGCGTTCATCTGCCGTTTCTTGCCTTCTCTTAGTCTTAGTCACGCTGACTTCGTTATCTAGCTCCTTGCAGGCTTTACTTACTATCTACTTCCTGTCCATTAACCTCCTCCTGTCTTACCTATCCCCATGCCACATTTGTTTAGACCCTCCACACAGCATTAGCAAAAGCACCCTCGACGGCATTAGTCTGGCTCAGGCATAGACCAATCAAATTAGAAACGATTTACATTTGAAAAAAAAGGCATATCAGTAACAGGCAACATGGTTTTGTGCAGGGAACTACTGTTATTACCAATTTAATACAATTATTTGAGGAAGTGACAAAGTCAAACGATGAGGGAAGGGCCGAAGATGCCATATACTTGGACTTCAGTTAG
Source organism: Chiloscyllium plagiosum (assembly GCF_004010195.1). NCBI lineage: Eukaryota > Metazoa > Chordata > Chondrichthyes > Orectolobiformes > Hemiscylliidae > Chiloscyllium > Chiloscyllium plagiosum. Next base: position 15,789,310 of record NC_057746.1, on the reverse strand, counting down.
GCATTTGGTAAATTTCCACATGGTAGGCCTATGGACAAAGTGAAGTCGCATGGGGTCCAGGGTGGATACAGAACTTGATAGGGAACAGCAGATCGATGGTGGTTGTGCAAGGGAGATTTTTTTTCAAAATGGAAACCTCTGTCCAGTGGTGTTCCACAGGGATCCATGTTGGGACCACTGAGAAATGGCAGAAGGAGTTCAGTCTCAGTAAATGTGAGGCGATGCATTTTCGAATATCTAATTCAAGAGTACATTATACAATAAATGAAAGATTCCTGGGGTTAATTGATATACTGAAAGATCTGGGTTTACACGTTCATTTTTTCCCTAAATGTGGGAAAGCAGGTCATTACAGTGGTCAAGTCGGCATACAACATGCTTTCCTTCACGGACAGGGCATTGGTTCCAAGAGTTTGCAGGTCATGTTACAGTGGTATAAGCCACAGTTGGAATGCTGACTATTGTTCTGTTCGTCACGTTACCTAAAGGAATTGGATGATTTGGAGAGGTTGCCAAGTAGGTTCACCAGGATGTTATCTGGTAAGTGGGGTACTAGCCATGAAGTGAGGTTGAGTAGTTTCCGATTATTTTCATTAGAAAGATGGAAGGTGACGGGGGACTCGATTTTGGTCGATAAAAACATGAGCGGTATTGACAGGGTAGCTAACAAGAAGCATTTGTTTCCCCAGAGTGGGGGAATCAATTCCTCGGGGCCACGAATTCAAAGTGAAACGGTAAAGGTTTAGGGGAGATATGTGTGGAAGAGTCTTTATGCAGAGGCTGATGGGCACCTTGACACATTGCCAGTAGTGTTGGTAGACGCAGGCACGATGGCATCATTTAAGAGGGATGTAGGTGCATACATGAATGGGATGGGAGCAAAGGGATACAAACCTTTAGAAAACAGGCGACAGGCTTAGATAGTGGAACCGGATTGGCGCAGGCTTGTACGGCTGAAGAGCCTGTTCCTGTACTGTAATTTTCTTTGTTCTTCAGTGTTATAAAAGCTATGCTCACAGCACGCTATATAGGTAGGTCGGAGCACAGTTTGATTAAAGAGTCAGATCACATTTAACCTGTTTGCCTCAAATTCGTTTCGACAGGTTTTCTAAATACACATTCTGAATGAATATCATACCTTCATTTGAGACAGGTGGACCAATTTTCTTGCAGATAATGTCTGTTGGTTGGCCGTGGAAGAATGGCAGCTGCCAAGAGTAATCCATGTGCACTTGAGACACCGACTAGTCTGTGTATATTTAAAACTAATTGAAAACAAACACACTCAATGTTCGACATTCACAATCTACTTGTGACAATGTCATAACTGCTAAACTGTGGATTATTGTTGATAATCTTCCTCTGAAGTCAATCGTGAAATCAAAACGTCAGTAAAATTTGCTTCCATTTCTGATGTGACTCTCCCGCATGCTTTCTTTCAAAGTTATTATTTACTTGCTTTATTTTGTTTCTGGCGTGATTTCCTTCAATGCATGAAACATCAATTATTTTTGACCTGTGCTGCAATGGGTGACATCATGGAAGTCCCGTTAGCGTTGTATTTTGCCACCTGTTGTCTTAGAATAATTGCCTTTACCACTTTCTCCGAACGATTATCTTCACCCATGTCCCACTATTTCTTGCATCTGCCCATCACCTAATTTTTCGTCTCTTCTGCCACACATCTCATCTTCAGCCGTCACAAACAATCAGCTTTACAATACTTACTTGATCATCTGTTCCTCTCAATGACCAGAATTAGGTCAGCAAATCCCGATGTCATTAATATGTTGCATTCTAGATGAAGTAGACTGAAATGAGCTCCTTACATATTCAGTAATACCGGAAGTTAAATGCAGAATATTATCATTTGCCAATCTTGCAATCCATTTCATACATTTACTTTTCCGTTTTTGGCATCTGGGTAAATACTGTCGGATTTCATTTTAGTACACAGTTGTCATAATATTCACTATAATGATTGGAAAGAAAGTATTTCTGATGATGTGTCTACATTAGTGTTATGTTTATGCTAGTTATGACTTTGAAATGCACCAAACCTAAACAAGTGACTTGAATTCAATTGAGCTCTTCCCTCAAATAGCTGAATAGATAAGGCACTTCTGTGCTGTTGTTTTGTCTACTCTACTGACTTTTCTTTTGTCAGAGAGGGATAATATTAAACTTTTTCTTGCAATGTTTCTGTGGGGTCCAGATGTTCAACATTTCTGTAAATCTTTGATCATGAAATCGAACACAATTAAATCCCAAAGGTCAAAATAAATCTTGTCTTACATTGTCGTTTTCAGAACGCAAGGGTTATTCAACTAGTTTTATTGAGTCAATAAAATGAAATCCTCGGACATATACTTATCATGTGATTCATGAAATCGTAATTCAGTTTGTCATGTGCGGACAACTGCTTCTTTATGTTGTCTGTGCAATACGAGACCCATGCAATCAATGCAAAATTAAACTGGAGCCATCCAGGCAAACAGGTTAAAGCTTGTAAAAGTTATTTTAAAACTCTTTTCATTATTCACATCTACTTAATTGCAAAAAACTCACGGTTACATTTTTACGTAACTATGTCTGACATCCTTTCCCTTATCATTGTTTTGAATGTTATAATTATTATCATTTTTCCCATTGACAGTACCAATTGCACATCATTGTGGAAGCATGTCACAGTCAACAGAGACAAACGTGTTTCTCACTAACATAACTAACTTCTTTGAGTCTCAAAGAGGAACTTCAGTCAAAAAGGTCGAAGTGATCTTCATTGTGGTTATGACTGGATCCATAAATTTGATGACCATTATTGGAAACATTCTCGTTGTTATCTCAATCAAAACAAACAGGCAATTACGAACTATTAACAACTACTTTATTTTCAGCTTATCCTGTGCTGATTTGATTCTCGGTGTGTTCACGATGAATGTATTCACCGTTTACACTGCATTTGGATATTGGCCCATGGGTCCGGTTTTCTGTGATTTGTGGCTTGTTGTAGATTATGTTGTAAACAATGCATCTGGAATGAACCTTCTCATAATCAGCTTTGACCGGTACTTCTGCGTGACAAAGCCCCTTAGCTACCCCGTGAGGAGAACACCTAAGATTGCAGGGATAATGATAGCAACAGCTTGGATAGTGCCATTTTTTCTCTGGGCACCCGCCATTATTTTCTGGCAGTTCATCGTTGGGGAGCGTACAGTTCCTGAGGATGAGTGTTATCCACAGCTCTTCTCAAATCCAGCCATCACTTTAATAATTGTTATAGCTGTCTTCTATCTCCCTGTTACAATCCTGGTGACTTTGTATGTACGCATTTCTTGTGCCAGCAAGAGTAGAATAAAATGGGCTAAAAATGAATCTGAACCAAGCAAACACTTCTGTTATCCAAGTCCATATAAGATCAATGAGGCAAAACCGATTGCCATCAACATACCAAATATTTCTGCTGGGTCTCTTCATGCCCAATCACAAAACTTCAAAATGAATGCTGGAATGCCAATTGACAATGCTGAACAAATAGAAAATGGGGTCTTCACTGAGAAAAAATATCCATGTTTTGAAACACCAAATCAAAAAAAGGAAGGGGCAATCCATGATGGTGTATCATTCTCCAATACACAAAGCCAATTAGTGATGAACCCCATCAAACTCGCTTCCATGAAGATAGTCGGGGACTCTCACATTTGTCAGTTTACGGGGACGATGGCAGGATTAGAGACTGGTGGTGGCAACATGGAGCCTGATTTTAGAGATGACAGACTAAATGGTACGATAACTAAAATGATCAAGATAGCTACCAATAAGAAGAAGATAGCAGAACATCGTGACAAAACCGTAACCAGAACCATCCTGGCTATTATTCTAGCATTTGTCATCACCTGGACTCCATATTTTGTTATGGTGATCATTACTGCCTTCTGTCCAAGCTGCATCACTCACACCATTTGGAACATTGGAAACTGGATCGTTTACATGAACAGTACCATCAATCCAGCTTGCTACGCACTATGCAATGTCACCTTCAAAAAAACGTTCAAGCATCTTCTCTTCTGTCAGTACAAAAACATTGGTACACGAAGATAAAGACAACAACAACCTCAACGGTATGAACACATTACGCTGTTTGTTCTGGGTGACATTCATAAAAAAAAATGCTCATTGTGTTAGAATATCTGTCAAGTATCCAATGAATATAAATGAAGGTGAAAGGCAATTCATATTAAATGAAACAAATTTGTAACGCCTGTTAATATTAAAGGCGGTGGTGAAATAATGTCTGTTATTATTAAAGGCTGTGCTGAAAAGCTTTATTACTCTTACACAGGATGCGGTTCTGTTTGTTTTTTTTTTATTGTTCAAACTACAGCCAAGACTTACGTAGACCAGAACAAACGAATGAAGTCTCAGTCAAAATTCCTGAATGTGACTAATGAATTACCTGGGAATGCAGGGAAATGAACGGTGCTATCTTTTCAACTTTTACTTCATTGAATTCAATTTACGTTATTTACAATGTTGACAGACCAGACCGCGATTTCTATGACATTGACCTGGGTAACTGGATTACTACTCCAGCAATGATAACACTTTTTGTCTTTCTGTTCTCGTCACTACAAATTTCAGGACCGGGAGTAATACTCAGAAAGCATTATTAAAATAAGCATAAATATGTTTGGAATCATTGTTCAATTTTTCAGTTTTACATAATATACAATTAATTTATGAATCCCTGTTGTGTAGAAACCATGTTTAGTTGTTTTCCGTCAAAGTATGTCTCAGTGGCTTTCAGTGTATGTAGGTCTTGTAGCCATTTTTAACTTGATGATTAATTTTCTGATTTTTTTGGCTTGTTCTTTGAAGAAAAAATGTTTTTACCCGATTTGTTTGAAAACGAGGGATGCAGAAAAAATATTTTGCATCACTTGTGAAGAAAATAAATCTTTGTTTCAAGCTGTGAGCGGTGAACCTCTGTTCCATTTGAGGAAGGAAATATCTGCAGTGCAAAAGTGGTGAAAAATGGAATTGCGAAAGACAACTCGGTATCAACTCATTCCCTCGGGAAAATCTTGGAGGAAATGAGCTACCGAAACATATTGCAAATTAACGGTGACAGCTGCTATTTACCTACATTCACGTGAGAAATGGATTGCCGGTTCTGAAACTTGGACAGATTGCAAAATAACTAGATTAGCACCATCATGGATATAAATGGAAAAGCAAAGGCAACTAATACTGAACAATTGTGTTGGTTTATCTGTCTGTGTATGTTGGGGAAAATATAACGTAGTGGTATTTGGGGAGGTGAGTGTCCTATTGATGGAGATGTGGAGAGGATGAGGAAGTGGATGGGGCCGTAGGAAACACGTCCCGTTCTCCCATAGCGATGTATTATCCCTAGCTTCTTTGGAGCAGCTTCTTCCGATCCTTGAATGGATAAAAATATAAAAATTCGCTGAAGGTCCAACAAAAACAAATACCAAGAAATTGATTTCTTTGAGGGGTAATTGATTATGAACATTTTCTACAAGAAATACTTGGATTTTGAGGCCTGTAAGTGCAGCAGATAATTAGAAAGACAAATTGAATAATCTCCTTCACTGAAGGAGAAATGGCGTCTAAAAAAGAAATTTTATGCTTCAGGTGTGCTGGTGATTCCACACATGGAATATTGTCTACAAGTTTTGTCTCTTGATTTGAAAAGGGAAATTTGTTTCGAGTGGCGTGCAGACAACGCTCAAGCGACTGATTCCAATGTAGAAAGCGTTGGATTATGAGGAGAGATTTTGTCGACAGTGATTATGCTCATTAGAATTTGACAGATTCCGGGGAGTATAGAGAATTTTTAAAAGATGAACAAAAAACAAAATTGGAAGCAGGGTGGTTGTTTCCACTTCGGTTGAAGCTAGCAAAGGATACATGTTATCCAAATAATGTGAAGCAGATTTCGGACTGGGTTTAGGAGGAATTTCTTCTCCCAATGGATTATGAATATCTGGAATTCCCTTTCCCATGAAACAGTTCAGGCTCGCTCTTTGAATGGTTTTGAGGCAAAGGCAGTAAAATATCAGGACAGTAAAGGAATTAAGGGTTATGATTAGCGAGCGTGTAAGTGGAGCTAAGTTCACGAAAAAAAAACAGCCAAGTCCTTGTTGAAGAGTGGAATATGGTCGAGGGTCCAGATGTCCCTCATTGCTCTTATTTTTTATGTTTTTATTATCTTACAGTGTCCAAAATAATAGTTGGTTCTGTTCAGACGTCAAGACAGCAAAACCATAAGTGACTGTCAATTTCCCAGGTGGGAAGAATGGAAAGCTCGGCTTGGTGCTGCAACAGTGCGTTCAAAGTGAACTATAATGAGGAAAACACAAAACATGCCATTTCATGAATCGTCCCCCATCTGATACCTCTCACTTTCTCACTTTCTCCTCTCTCTCGCTCTCTCTCTCTCTTACACACACACACACACACACACACACACACACACACACACACACACACACACACACACACACACACACACACACACACACACACACACGATTCCAATACCGGTTTCCTGAAGTCTATTATGCATTTATGTAACTTATCATCCAATGTGTCATTGTCGTTTACTGCTGCATTGTAGTTCAATGCCGAGTGCGGGACTTTCCAGTAAGCAATAGTAAAATTGATGTGTGCACCTTCACACTAGAGCAAATGCCAACTGGTCGATATGCATTGCCTGGGATCAGATATCAACTTGTAAATATCAGAACTGCTGTGAAAACTCTGAGGCATATCAATTTAGAGGTGGGCTATTTCCTGGGCAGCTATCTGTTCTCCCACGAAGTTGCCTGACATACAAAGTCGGTAAAAGACTTCCTATGATTCAACCAAAATGAATCAGCCACTGCACCATAATATCTTAGTACGGATCGGTTATTTATCACTAATCCTCCTAAGACCGGTACCTCGCTCCTCTAAGCTACGAAATCACCAAATGTCACCATATACTCATGACATCCTCTGACAACTTTATTCTCATTCGATCAGATGCCCTCACCATGCTTGCTCGTATTCTTCTTGCTAGTATCCACATCCAGGAATCACACTGTTCAGTTTACATGATCTGTGCAGTAGTGATGAGGATTTATCGTAAATCATTAAAAAGCAAAAAACTCATGATGCTCTAATAAATCCATGAATTAGAACACATTGACGATTACAAAACAGTCCAGCCTGAGGACATTGCACATCAGCCCTCTGGGACTTCTTAACGGAGCCAGCTGCAGCCAACTTACAATTCAGCACTGATCAAACCAGATAGAGCCACAATACTAAGAGAGTCTCCTGTTACACTTGATGCATTTAATTATCTTCTTAGTTATTTAATGCAAGCATCAAATATGTTTAATTTCATACACTAAACATGCAACCAAATTATCAACATTTCTTTTCAAAGACTGAAACCTATATCGACCTTAAATACTTCCTACAGAATCACGATTGAGTGGTTGTGACATTTGAAAGACAGTCAGAACCAATTTCTTATCCAGTGAAGAAAATGAATGAACACTTCGCGCCTTTCTCCTCCAAACAGTTACTCTTAAGAATCTTAGACTTCTGCACCAAGTCAAACTCAGTGTTCAGTCAAACAGAACTGCCTCATAATTTATGTATTGAAATAGCAAAGCAGCAGACAGGGAGGCAAAATAGAAAGAAGCAAAGGTTATATTTATTTCGAAAAGTAATGAACTGGTCTTATTTCTAAATCCATCCATAGTTTATATGTCCCAAATTAGCCTGGATGGAGATTACTATTCAATAATTGATGTAAATTTGCATGTTTACATTAAAATGCAACAAATTGGGATTTTTAGAAAAAGAACCATGCATTGTTTTACAAACATCCCATTGCAATAATTCATTTGACAGTACTTTTCTCCAAGTCAAGGTTCCTTCCAAACATATGAGCGAACAAGTTATGATACCGGAAAGGCATGAACAAACATAACCTAAGAACACAATTTGTCTCTCCTTGCAGTAATGCAATACAATACACTGTAGTCGATCTATGCAATACGTTTGAATGAAGGTATAATACAGATGAGAGAACATCTGAGACAGGAATAAACAAGAAAAATGTCATCACTGTTTTACTCAGTGTATTCGATGGGAATATGAGGCCGTATTTGGATAAAGTCAGATAAGAAGCAATGGAACCTTCAGTAAATCAGCTCCCCCCCCCCCCCCCCCCCATTTGAAGAGTCGAGCCAGCTTTGTCCCCAAACTTTACATTAAGCTTGAATTTTAGGTATATTTATCTGCTCTATGTGCCATTTCAAAATATCCATCACGCAAATAAAGTGCTGCCTCAATGCTCACGATTGACCATTAATCCCTAGAGTTTCTGAGAAGAACCATGGCTCAACATGCTGACCAGGACTGACATCAATCCTTCACAGTCCCTGAAAGTGAAGACCAATCCACAAACTAACCCATGTTACTCCCTTTACCAACTGCAAGTTGCCCTAAAATCTCATACATATTGGCTGCAATCATACCACCCTCACTATCATGTCGATTCTCCATCTGCAAAATTGACCAACAATGTCTTCAAATGCACATATTAGTTCAGAGGAACTGAAACCTCACAACTTGACAGAATGTGGTCATCAGTCCCATAATCACAGACACAGTGCCCATATTTCCCTGTACTTACCAACACTGACTACAATTAGTTTACTCCCTGGGCATGGCAATAGCATATCATGCTGAGCAGAAGTGGACATAGTATTTAACACTTCCCATCAGGCTGTGATCAGAAGTCGTTTTGTAGTTGGGATTGTTCAAATTGCCCGAGACTGACAGGGAGAGACTGTAGCCTTCATGCCGATCTGGAATGACCAACATTAATTACATTTGTCTGGAAATATAAATAGTGCCTAGCATTGGTTGAAAAACATTCCAATTCCCTTCAATGCGCAACTTATCCTTTAACTGCTCTCACGTCCTCCAGATCAAATTAAGTGTCCACAGAAACCATATGGTTCCCAATTATGAGTCTCTTTCTGGTGTGCATGTCACAGCCTGTGTTCCAGTTCGATTTGAAACTGCACTCACAATACTTTCCCTGGTACATCGATGAAATATTTGGTGCTGCTTCCTTCTCTCAATGTAATTTGGCAAAAATAATCCCTTTCTCTTTCAGTTTCTATCTTTATCTCACTTTTGCCTGATTTAAACTCGGTCCTTCATTTCCTGAAATATGATACCTTTTCGTGGCATTGGCTGACCATCAATATCCATTATAAACACTTTGTCCCGCACAGTTATCTCACATCAGCATAGCCTACTTCATGTGAGGAGTCCAAACCATTCTCCAAGTTTCTCTGTTTTCATCATACTTGTTCTGATGATTTCATAATCAGCAGATGGGCCCTCAGAAATGTCAAGCTTTTTTCATCAACACATGATTACTAATACCATGGTTGAAGATGATTTTATCCGTGCCCAGAACATCTCATTCATGGGACCCTCATTCTTCCCTCTCCCTCACAACAGCATTAAGGTATCCCAGTCCTCACTCAACATCCAACCAGAATCCACATCTAAAGGAACACGCATCGACATTTTGTTCAAATCCAGTGGAATGACATAACTAGACACATGTTCCTATCCACTCGCTCGTCAACATTCTGCAGGCATGGATCCTTTCAATTTTGCGAGTTCACTTATCTTCATTTTCCAACAAAGCAGCGTACACACACAACACTTTCTATTGCATTTGCAGAATATGCAAGTACTTCCCAATTGCCTTTTCCCTCCTGAATATTCAAAGCCGCAGGCACACATTCCAGATGAAGTATTGATTCACCTCGACGTCACTCAATCTAGTTTACCATATTCACTCTTCACAGTGTGGCCCCATCTAAAAATGGGAATATGAAACACCGACTCGTGACAGCTTTGCAGAACTCCATCATTCTGTCCATTTAAATAACAACAAACGTTCAGCTGTCTTTCACTTCAAGACATCATTTCGTTACTTGGCCGACATTTCAGCTAGACGTCTGCTGCAGTGCTTCAGCCAGCCTTAGTGCAAGCTTAAAGAACAACATCTCCAACTTTAGAACTCAACATTGCGTTTGATAAATTTGGGGCCTGATTCTGTCGTTCCAGATTTTTTTCTTAACTCACCAAAACTCGCTCCAGTTAAGGAATGGATTGCTTTCAGCAGAGCCTACCCATTCTCTCCTATTGTCAACTTTCATAATCACTTACTCAATTCTCTTCTTCTGACCTCCTCTCAAAACATTTTCTCGCCTGATTTCTTGTGCAGTATGTGTTTCTCTCGGTGTTCCTTTTCTCCTTATCTTCGCAACTCTATCCTATTCCCTGTACTTGAAACTCGCCTTCAGCGTAAATACCTTTTTTTTTTACAGTTCATAGCTTTCCGAGTGAAGAATATTTGGATTCAAAATGTTAACTCTGCATTCCCTCCACACGTGTTGCCAGACCTACTATTTCGCTGGGTTTTTTTTTGTTTCACTCCAACAATGCCTATATTCCAATGCCTATGGTAATATTAGTCATGTTGACTATTAGTAATTCTTTCCAGACAAGAAGTCCCATCTTCACACCGAATATTTGATTGATCTTGTATATTTTATCTTCAATTATGAAAGCCAGTATTTGTTATCCTCTCTTAATTTCCCTATGAAATGACATTCCGTAACCAACAGCGTCCTTATTTCACTTTGAGGGAATGGCACCCAAGTCCTGACCTAGAATTGAATTGAAGAGATGAGCGGAAAGTAGATATTTTCCCTTGAATAGAACAGGGCAATTGGAAAGTATTGAAAACCTATCCAAAATTTGAATGGACAATAATGTTGGGGAGTGCCTCTACTTCTTTTAGCCATCCTTGTAGTATATAGAAATATTACTATGGTTATTTAAATACAAATATTTCAGTTCCAGAAGTAGTACTAAAGGGAATATCCAGAGATCCATCAACGTTTGCATGCATTATCCATGCATGGGTCAGTTCGTTAGCTCAGATGGTTACAGCATTGTGCTAATAACGCCAAAGTGGTGGGCTCAGTCACCATCCTGACCAAGTGCAGCATTGTGGCTTGCAAGTTGCGGTTTCACACTCATTGTCTGTGTTTGTCTTTGCTTTGAGGGTGGTTCAGTGACTAGCACTGCTGCCTTACAGTGCGAGGGACCGGCGTTTGATTTCAGCCTCGTGTGACTGTCTGTGTGGAGTATGCACATTCTCCCCGTGTTTACATGGGTTTCCTCTGGGTGTTCCAGTTTCCTCCCACAATCCAAAGATTTGTAGGTTAGGTGAATTGGTCATAAAAAAATTGCCCATGGGTTTAGTTATTCGTGAAGGGTAAATATAGGGTATTAGAATGAGTTTTGGTAGATTGCTCTTCAGAGAGTTGGTGTGGACTTGGTGCACCAAAGGGCCTGTTTTCACACTATGGGGATTCTAATTCGAACAATGACTTTTCCTCCAGTATACCATCACAATCCGGAGGATTGATCATATTTGCAAAGTGTGCATCGTGCTTCAACTGAGGTCGAGCAGCCTATGTTTAATGGTACTGAGACTTGTACAGAATGCAGACTCGATCTAATAATTGTCAATGAATTTGGACAACTCGTGACCAACGTAGATATGCTCTCCAGCAAGGCAGACCCTCCTCCCCATATTGAATAACAACACCGCTATTGAGCGTTCACGATGAAAATTGACACGTGTCACAGCTGTACCAATTACATTCATGTTTTGAGAGCAGAATCGGATCAAAGATTGAGGATTCGTTGAGGAATTCATGTGCTTTTTTTTTTGATGGCGCATTTTAATTAGTGTTACTTTCATTTTAATGTTTTACTTGTTTGTCAAGGTGGATTCAAATAAGAGGGCAGTGACGAGATGGCCCTTTGAATTATTTAAGGAGGTCACATCACTTCAAATACGCAGTCATTAGTCAGAAAACGTTAGGTAACAATGTAAAAATTGAACTTAACACTTAGACAAGCATAGATCAAGAGCTGTTCCTGATAGTATTTGAATTGTCAAGACCATTGATGAGAGTCTCCAGAGTCCAATTTCTCATCAGTCAATTAATGCAATGACATTTCTTCAATCACTTAGATTTTCTTCGTACAATCCGAATGTGACATATTTTCTCATAATGCGTTGTAATATCATCAGCAATCATCTGTTTTTTTTCTTGTTGGTGATTTTGTTTTGTTTGGAAATGATTCAAACCAAACTCATTTGAAACATTCAAACTTCCATTGGCCTATCACTGTCCATAAATAACGGCTCTTGTCAAGTATCATTTCAGAATTTAATCCATGAAGCACGAAGATATGGAAAACTTTATAATGAGACGTATAGAACGATTTCAAAATAACAGGAGAATATACTCCATGATTATTGCCCTTTTTGGTGTTCCTGGTAAGTGGCTTCGAAAAATGAAATATCTGAATATAGAAACATGTGCTTTTATTTTAATGGACCACTGCTGCTTAATTCAGAAATGACAATGACCATGTTCAGACAAGTAATCAATAATAGTATTTCGTTAAATGTTACCAACTAACTATATTGCTTAATGCTATATCCTCAAAAGAAAATTAAAATAAAGAGCATTCTTTTCCAATTAAACCTGTGCTGATGCGTGAAACTTTTTTGTACGTGCAATGAAGAGTTTGCTGCTGAATCAGCCATCAAAGAAATTTGCTCTCAGATACATTAATGAGATTATATTTCACTGATGAAATGTATTATGCATGTGCGTGTGATTAAATGAGTGAAACGAGATACTTCTATTTTCATGCTGAAAGAAACGTATTTTCCTAGTAACTTTGAGATATTAATTGAAAAAAAAATTGTAGTAAATAAAAAAAAATATGCATTCCAATGAAGAAAACAGGGGGAAAAGCGACCAAATGAATAAAATCCATTCAAAATTGTGCAGATCTGTTAGATATACCCTCAAGCTTGATAACTTGAAAGAAAGTGCAGCAAATCTACCCTTTCTTCCCAGACACTTAAAACCTCTCAGTTCTGCTTTAATTCCAATATAGCCAATGCTCCACGTACATTGAATGTGAGCAGTCTGACGTTTAATTATGTTCTGATATTTTACAAATGAATCTGATTGCTTCACCTTGCATTTTTTCATGATCCTCATTTTTTGTGTTTGGCCTCTTCGAAGTCATGACATCTTATTGCAAGGTGAAAAAAAAGCTATATATATATATATATATTATAATATAAAGAAGAAAATAAAATTTCTCGCTCTCCCACAAAGGGAGCAGTGGGAGAGAAAAGTTTAAAGAGCAGATGCTAAAACTCTTACACTGGAATATTACACTGTTGGGATACAGAAAGTAAGTAATGCAAGTAATTGGAGAATTCAACAAGTTGTTTCAAGGAAGCAAGAAAAGTAACACACTTGTTGCTTCATTGTTGGAACCACAAGAACATTGGCCAGTAATTCCCATGTATCTCTTCCTTATTGCCCACTCTGACACATTTCCATCTGATTCAAGGTGAATATATGTTGAGATTAGTTCTTTGATATAATTTTCAAAATATAATTCTCTAACCTGAACGTAAGTACACAGAAATGCTCTCTCAATTATTCATAAACTATTTTTCCTCCTTTCTCTCGCAGTTAATTTATTGGCGATTCTGATTTTGTCCCAAGGAAAGTGTTACCTCTCTATGTGCACTACTTGCTACCTTGTGGCCACGGTTGGGGCGAACATGCTGGTCATCATCTTTGAAGTCATACTGTTTAGAATCAGTTTTTATTATTTCCCACTATCCTTTCTGGAAATCACCCCTGTGTGTAGTATAATTATTGTTATGCTTTATGCATCAATTGACTGTTCTGTCTGGTTCATAGTTACATTTTCATTTGATCGATTTGTGGCCACCTTTTGCAAGAAATTGAAACAAAAATATTGCACACAGAAAATGGCAGTTATAATACTGTCAACAACATGTCTTCTGCTCTGTTTGAAAGATCTAACCGTGTACTTTAGGTTTGAACCTGGAGAAATAATTGACAATATCGCACGGTTCTGTAAAAGAAAACAAAGCTATTATACGGACCCTGGATGGATAGCACTTAAATGGTTTGAGATAATTCTAAACCCATTGATTCCCTATGGTTTACTTTTGTTACTCAATGCACTAACCTTGCGACACATACTACTGGACAGTCATGTACATAAATGGATAAAACATCAGAGTAAGGGCAAAAGTTCCAGTGACCCAAAGGTGGATAACAGAAAGAAGTCTTTGATTTTACACTTCAGTCTATCTGGAATCTTTATAATCCTGTGGCTTTTGTATGTTTTAAACGTGGTCTATTACTCTGTTTCAGGCGCCAGTCTGAAGAATTACAATGATTCTTTGTATATCTTTGAAGAAGTTGGAGTAATGCTGATGGAATTGAGTTGCTGTACTAATGCTTTTATTTATGTTGTCACTCTGTCCAAGTTCAGAGAATGGGTGAAGATATTGCTAAAATACTCAGCTACTATAATGCTTATATTAAGAAGTAAACAAACCAATTGATAAAAGGAGCAAGGTATGTTTGGCAGTTTCCAGTCCTTCAATTTCACAGTAAGCCTATTGTCCATCAGCTAGATTTCATCAGGAATGAATTGTTTTGCTCAATGAAATTTAATAAGCACATCTGTAACATGATAAGATTAGTTAGATAAGAACATCCGTGTTTTCTCGTGTGAATTATTGTTTCTATGTGTTTTATTTTGTTTGAAGTGGCAGAAATAAATGGGAAAAATTCATTTGGGCAGGAGTCACTAGCATGCAATGTCATCCTTCTGATGACGTCCACAGACACTTGATGCATAAACATTTAAAAATTTCTTTAACCATTGAATTGTTAATAGTGAATTCCATCTATGGATCCATAAATGATAAACAGTTAGGAAAGCAAGTTTAAAAATCATTTCATCCTGCGTATGTGTAGACTATAATCAAATGCATGTTGCCTGGGGTGTGCAGAGATGGGAGATAATAACACTACCATAAACCAGCATATGCTTTCATGCTAAAACCATTCTACTGTGGGAGTGGGAAATCTGAGATAATAAGAAAATGTGCTATAGCAACATTTGCTCAAAGTGGTACGAGATTGACGTATGTTAGTTAGCTTTTCTGAGCTGAAAGGTTCGTTTCAGACTTTCATCACAATCACGGGGTAACATCATCAGCGAGAGTCTCCGGGGAAGTGCTGGCGATATGTCCCGCCTCTCAATTTGTCGGTCTTGGTATCTAAAGGTCGGTGATGTCATTTCCCGTTCTTTTTCGAACGGGAAGGAAGATGGGGTCGAAATTGATGTGTTTATTGATGGAGTTCCAATTAGAATGCCACGTTTCTAGGAATTCTTGTGGGTGTCCTTGTTTCACTTGTCCTAGGATGTGTGTGTTCTCTCTGCCAAAGTGTTGTCGGTCTTTGTCTATATGTATGGAAACTGGTGATAGTGGGTCTTGTCTTTTGGTGGCTGTTCATGTTTCCTGGTTGCAAGTTTTCTGTGTGTTTTTCCGATGTCGTGTTTTCTTATAGTCCTTTCATGGTATTGTGTAAATTACGTTAGTTTTGCTGTTAGTATCTAATGGATCCGTAAGATTCATTAGTCGTTGTTTAAATGTATTGGTGCATTTGTAGAATAGCATGATACCAATGGATCTGAGTAGTCCGGAAGTCATTTCTGATATACCTTTGATGTAACGTAATGTGGTATGGATTTTTTTATTGCGTTGTTTCTGCTTGTCTATGTTTATTTCTGAGGAATTAGTAAGTTGTGTTCACTGCATATCTGATTTTCTTGAAAACGTTGGAGAAGTATTTTCTCATGTTGTTTGTAGTTTTTGCGTGCTGCAGTGCTTTGTAGCTCGTTGAAATAGTGTCCTGACGCAACTTCGTATGTGAATGTTTGGATGATTGCTTCTGAAGTTGAGTTTTTGATCCGTGTTTGTTGATTTTTATTCTGACGATGCTGTTTCGATTTTCTCTGTTTACTGTACATTAAACTGTCAAGTCTAAGAATGGGAGTCTGTTTCCATTGTCCTCGTCTTTGGTGAATTTTAAACAACAAATACAGAACAAATACTTAACTTCAGAAGCAATCATCTCAAACGGAGCTGCATTAGGACATAACTTCGACGAACTACGTCGCAAAGCAGCACCCAAGAACTACAAACAGCAGAAGAAATCTACCTGCGCAACTTTTTCAATTAAAAACAATAATCAAAATCCGCTGATTATTCAGAAACAAACCCAAGCAAGCAGATACAATGCAATCAAAAGCTATAACCACCGTAATTTTCTTCAAAGATATATCAGAAATGAATTCCAGGCTGTCCATGCAACTTGGCATCATGGTAGTCCAGAAGCCTACCATCAAAATTCAACAGCGACTGATGAACATAAATTATCCGTTAGATTCTACCAGGAATACTAACGTGATTACAAAATACCATGCAAGAAATGTAAAAACAAACACTACATCGGACTAAAAGCAGGAAATGTGCCACCAAGATATATTAACATCAAGTAGCCACTAAAAGACACGACCCACGATCACGAGTTTGTGTACATATAGACAAAGAAGGACACCAATTTCCCTGCGATAAGACACACATCATAGGACAAGTGAAACAAAGACAGTCACGAGAACTCCTCGAGGCCTGGCATTCTAACCAGAGCTCCATCAATGAACACATCAAGTTAGACCCTATCTATGTTTGACTGAATACAAAAGAACCGGAAATGAAGTCACCCAACTAAAGGAAACAAGACCTATTAATAGAGAGGTGGGACGTAACACCAGCACTTCATTTGAGACTCTCACTGATGATGTTACCAAGTCACAGGAACGAAACATCTGAAAACAAACTTTCCAACTCAGCGAGCTAAGTTACACACATTTAATCAACTTGAGCAGCAAATCTTCTTTAAAAATCGCTAATATAGGATTAACTTTCAAATCCTGCATGATTCTTTATCGAACTGATCAAAAGGGAGAAAATGAAGATCACTGATTTGCTGCCAAAACATCAGCACGTCGTAATAGTAGAACTATTATTTAAAATATGGTATATTGATATTTGCGTAATAATGATCTGATTGTTTATCCACAATGTATAATTGTGATTTCTAAATCTTGCCTCTGGACTGTAATTAACGTTGTTACGTTTGGAGGTATTTGATGAAAAAAGAAAAGAAAAAAAATAAAGGTATCCAGTTAGTGTAAAGTATTTCAAAAGACGTTTTTATTCTGAGGAATCCCTTTTATCAAGCAGACCAACCGCTGCGTCCACCCAAGTCCCCTCCCCAATCAACGCCCACCCCCCATGCAACACACCGTAACACATTAAGGAGATAGCCTAGACACTAACTTTCATCTTCTTTAAAGACAAGTTTAAGTTACAGTGTCCATTTGTGAATCGATTTGTCAAACTACTAGGTGTTTAGTCTCACACACTTTATTCTGACACCACAATTAAAATACAAGCAACAAACAAAAGAATTGGCATAAATTACCTCTATCCAAATGCTTAACAAAATAATATATAGTGTAACAACTACTCATCAATTATTCCAATATAGCAGCTTTCCATGAACATATGCTTGGCAAAGGTATATCAGCAACCAGTCCAGGCTAAGGAACATCAACAGGGTGAACCTAGCAACAGGGAATGAGCAAAACTTTTTATTATTATTTTTATTGTGGCAGCAGAGAAAGATGCTGCATTGAACAACTTGAATTCGAATAGCACCAAATTCAGAAAGTGAATGCAAAACTAATGTCCTGGTTTTGCCTAAGCTTGACTCCACCCACTCATGCTTCTTTTATCTTCTTAAAGAAGCCAAAGCCATTGATTCTGTTTTCCATGTAGCAAAAACCTTGGTATCAGATTTATAATAACACACTTAAAGAACCAGGACTGACATATCCCTTCTAAAGGAACAACTCATCACACCTGCCCTCTAAAAGAAGCCATCAATGTATAATCACAGGATTACTTTCAATGACTTTAGTCTCACTTTATTAAAACGTTACATTTGTCTAATCATGAAAATCTTCTGTAATATCTTCCATTGAACATGATAGTCCTCCTGCAAGTAAATCGTGCCAATTGGTCCATAATTATGATGTCTCGCCTGGCAGATGTAAAATTTTCAAATTGAATGACTGTTACAATGACGTCTAACTAAACAGTTTCGCATTTCTATCCTTACATTTTCCAGAAATATTAAGCAGTTATGATCAGTCTCAGATCAATTGCCTCAGATACGTTGCTGGTAATATATGTATTGAATTCTCTTTTAATATATCAGCAAATTCTTTCACAATGGTGGGTTACTTCTTTTGATGAATACTCAACTTTCTGGAAAAACAAATAAATCCTCTTGCAATCTTCTTCCAAGGGCACAACCCTGACAAGCAAATCACCCACATCGACAGCTTTTTTGAATGACTTTGTGCAGTCAAGCTGTTGGACTCAGGATTGGTGCGGGTGGTCAGCAGCTTTTGAGCTTCATCAGATCACCTGTGGACGTTCTCTGCCCGGATCTTGTGAACTCTATTGTTTGTCTGGAATCTTTTCATCCGAATATAATGTTTATCTTTTAAAAATTATGTCTTATTTTCGAACTTACACTACAAGCCACTGGAAGGATATGCAACTTTTGTTAATCCTCTATTGTGTAAAGATGTTTTCATTCTTCGGTACGTCGGCCTAAGATGGCACCATGAGGGGGACATTGTAAACGTTTCATTGTCCTCCTATACTTCTGCAAGTAAGCACATGTGACAATAAACCTTCAGTCCTACTCTATTCTATTCTGTTCACTTAATGATGGTCAACACAGCTTTCAAGCTGGCAAATGCTTTCTGACACTTTTCCCTCCATGGAAATATTCTGCACTTATTTATCAGTTTAATCAGTGAACACGGCCACAATTTAGTATGAATTTAAGATAAAATCCAATCAGTTCCAAGAGTTGTCTTAATTCCCTCTTTGTTGATAGTTTGGAAACTCGCCAAGGACCTTTGCGTTCGCGTCCCCTGGAGCTATCTGTCCATGTCCAATGATATAGCTTAGGAATGTGATTGCAGATTTCATAAACTACAGATTTATCACCAAACTTGCCTCCTGAACTTGATCTAATAATTCCGCATGACGATCCAGATCTTCTTTCTGTGTGTGACTAAAAATCAATAGAATGTCTATGCAACTGAGTGATCCTCAAAGAACATCATTCTTTAATCTTTGAAATATGACTGATGTATTCTTAGGTCCACGTGGCATGAATTTGAATTTGATAAAGTCTACTCAGTGCGAACAAAAAACTTCTTTCGCTCGTTCGGATAAAGGTGCCTACAAGGATCTTCTGATTAACCCCAAATTAGAAAGGAAAATTGCTTGTCCCACCTTCTCAGTCCAGTCTCCAAAAAGTTTAACAGGGTATGAATCGGATTTTCTTACTGCTTTAAAGATAGTCCGCACATTATTGTTGGACGCTAACTTTTTTCGACACCAGTAATATGGTTGAGCTGTATGGTTGAGCTGGATTCGTTGCAATTCAATTCAATTTTGTCATGAGTGAAGATGATTTCAATTTTTTTAAACATAAGCGAATTTTAGATGTTTAAAAGCAATGGGAACAGCTTTTCCAGCATCTTTACCATATATAATCAGATCAATACTTAACAACTTTTTCGCAGGTATCTCTCCATGTGTTTACAGTAACTCATTCAGTTTGTTTTTATTTTTATCTCAAAAGTATCTCAATAATTGACCAAGCCTTTCAGAACTTCCTCATTTCCGCTTTAATTTCAGAAATGCCAAATGCACAATAGTCTGGAATTGTTTTTTTTTCCTAAGAGTTGTAAAGAGGGGCACATTCTCCTTTTGTCTCGATCAAAACACTCTTTCAGCATATTCACATGCACATTTTGATTTTTCCTGCTCTCTAGTTTTCCTATTAAATAAGTTAAATCACACAATTTCTTGTCAACTTGATAATTCCATTGGACTTTGTATTTAATGGTTAGCAATCCACTGACATTAATGCAAACACTTCACCTCCATCAGTAAAATTAACACTTTTTAAAAAATGTATTAACTTCTTCCTCTTTCATTGCAGACTGTACTACTTTTACACACTATATGTACAACTCACACACTCTATATAGGCTCTTCCTTAAATTTGACATATCGCCCAAATGTATTGTCTCTAAACATGGACTCACCAATTTCTCCTCAATTAAGTTCTGTGATCCTCTCATCACATGCACAAAAATAATTCAAACTGCCTAAATATAGTTGATTCATTGGTACATTCCTAATTGGGAAAACGACAAATGGAAATCCTTTAACCCAATTCTTTAGATAGTCTTAATCTCGACCTCGATATGATCTTCAAAATTTCACGTTATTGTTTTTATGCTCACTGAGATTCTGGATGTTGCACAGTGAATTTTAATTGTTTTGGGTCGAGGTTGTCTCCAATTTCCTTGAATAGATTTGATATAAAATATGATCAGTGATTCAATTGTGTTTCCCTGGGTAGCCAAAATACAGTCCAGGTAATTAAAAATGCTTGAGCATTTTGCCTCGTGTTTGGCTTCTTTATGCCCAAATGGCCTCCAACTGATAACTCATGTGCAATCCTCATCTCGTCTCTATAAAATATTGCTAATATATGCTGATGAAAGCATATGTGATGCTCACTATTTCCTCAGCAAAACTTTATCTTGAAGATAGTAACATTCACGGATATAGCGGTTTTTTCTTCCGTGTGTGCTTTTGATGCAACTGCTTTTCATTACATATTTCTGTTGATTTATGAATGAACTGAGAACCATCTGCCATTTTTGCTGCAGTTCTTTCATTTTTAATTCGCTGCTCGTCCAGATGACATCTCGCCATTTCAGTAATTGACTTTCTAAATCCCTTGAAAATTACAATCTCTCTAAGAGTGTCACGTTATCTGTTCTATTTTCCGTGTTATTGTTCTCTGACAAAGTTACTATTTTTTCATTTCAGACTGCGTGCACTTTTGACCAAGATCCATCCTTAGATTTCTAAAAGTGTGGCTGTCGGTTTTTGGCACTCATTCATATGTTCTTACGACTTTTTTTTAAAAAAAACTCATCATACGCTCCAGAAAACTACTCGCATAGTGATGAAAATAAACCTCTACCTACAATTTTATTTTAATCGTTAATATAATTGGTGGCCGTTTCATTTGTTTATACGCATTCTCAAATGAAGTAAAAAAGAAACTTTTATGCTTTTCTTATGAAACCTCGGCAAGGCATGAGCATTATTAAAGATATGTGCACCAGGATTTCGTCCACGTTGGGTTTGGTATTCATCACTGTCCTCATCATCATTCCTACTTTCACTTTTACCTTGGCCATTTGCATTGGCTGACACTTTTCAGCTCCACCTTCTGGAATAAAAAAGTTCTCACTTTCTCCCTTTCTACTTTCACTTTCTGCCTTTTTATCTTCACTCAATCACTCAATCGCATATCAAACTATTTCATTTTTTTCATGTTCAAGCTGATTTAATTCATTTCCCATTAGTTCTGCAGCAATTATAGTCGCTATTTAACTTTTGCTTCCAATGAACCTGTTTTATTTCCTGTTCAGTTTTTGCCATTAGCAGTTATGCTGATTTAATTTCTGGCAGATGAAATGTATGAGAAATGATTGCAATTAAGCCTCTTTTCCTCTTAGGCACAAGGTATCTCAACATCAGCTTGTGTGTCAATTCCAAAAGCTTTGCCTTACTCTCCTTTAGGAAACCATCTGAAGTGAGTTTTTCCTCATCCAATAAATTCTTACCCTTTGAAATAATCATTATACCAAAAGGCACACTCTATTTGAAACAGCTACATTCACCGATCACTATCATTGAGTCCAATAATCCTCAAATCAACATGGAATTGGATAATTTAATCCCGACAGAAGCCACTAATTTGTTATAGACTGGAGAGAAATCACTCTAATAGTTTCCCAAGTATATATAGATATGGAACTTCTGGCCTATTTAAAGGCAAGTGTAAGGTGTTACATTCCAAATGTGATTCAAATTGTCCAATGCCCCCATTTATGTAAAGAAGAAAAAATCCGATAATCTTACAATACAGTTGCAATACAAAGACAAATAAAGATAAATTGGCAGACCTTTCTCTCTAATGATGGAGTAAAATAATATGTTATATAATTTTTAAACATCAGTTGCTCCAATTTAGCAGCATGTGACAAATAGACCCTTTACAAAAGCAATTTCAGCAAAAAAGATGTTTCCTAACTGTCAACTCTAGTGACGGAGAAAGGAACAGCGAAACAAATAATGACGCAGCAGACAATGAGACAATTGTTGCTGATCTAGAAAGGCTTCAATTCAAAAGAAAGGTCATGCAATGTCTAAAATTAATGGAAAGTCAGAACATATGGAAGCTTTTACAAGTGACTAAATGATAAGTTAAAAACGCAACTTGGGACAAAAACATTATATATAATAATAAGACAGCTGGTTCTATAAAAGAAGACAGAAAAGTTAAGTTAGAGGAACGAATTGACATCGGACAATAGAAAACTGAGGATTGTGAAGTAATAATTGGGCACAAAATTGGCAATGGAACTGCGTAGATACTTTGCATTAGTCTTCACGTGAGAAGAAACAGATCTCACAAATTAACTTCAAGAGGGTTGGCGGCAAAGGTGAAATTAATTGCCATCATTAAGGAAAAGTTCCTCGTAAGCTGAAAGGTCTAAGTTGAATAAATAACTCGGATCAGATGGACCACATCCCAGGTTTCTGGAGGATATAATTGATGAGATTGGAAAGATATTGCTCTGTTCTTTCAGGAATCACGGAATCTGAGAGTCCCAGTGGATAGGAAAATGGTTCATGTAACCCACCTGTTGAAGAATATAAGGAGGCATAACACAGAAGACTGTTGGTTGGTTAGCCTGACCTCAGTCATTGATAAAATTTTCGAGTGCATAAATAAGGATGAGATTGCATACTATATTGGAAGGTCATGGTAAAATAGTATGGATTCAGCCAGCATCATCAAAGTAAGATGGTATCTGACAAACCAGCTGGAATTATTTGAGCAAGTCACATGCAAGATAGAAAACCAAAAGCCAGTGGGCGTGATCTATTTGGATTTCCACAAGTCCTTTGAAAAAGGACTGCATGGGTGGCTGCAAAATTGTGTATGAGCCCATATTGATAGGGACAACGATACTGGCATAATTAGAGAATTCTAAGCTGATGGACAGAAGGCAGTAATTAGTGATAAATGAATCTTTTTCATGGTGGTAACTGGTGACGACTGGAGATCCAAAGAAATCAGTGTTATAATCACAATGATTTACACGAATGAAAAAGAAACTGAGGACACTGTTGTTAATGCTGCAGATGACACAAAGACAGGTGGAGGGAGGGGTAGTATCGAGCAAGTAGGGAAGCTGCACAAGGAATTCGACAGTTTAGGAGAATAGACTAAGACGTAGCAAATGTAATGCAGTGTGTGAAAGAGTGAAATTATAAACTTTGGTCGGAAGAACAGTGGTTCAAAGTATTTTTCAAACGTGGAATGGCTTCAGACGTCTGAAGCACAACGGGGGTCGGGAGTCCTAGTTGAGGATTTTTTGTAGTTGCGCATGTAGGTTCAATTGGTGGGAAAGAAGGGAAATACAATGTTGGCACTCATTTCAAACGAGCTAGAAAACAACAGTGGAGATGAACTACAAAGGCTGTTTACAATTCTGGTCAAGCTATAATTCAGTTTCCAAATATTTTCTGTTGTGTCCCTTCCCCTTAATTGATATCGTTTGAAATTTTTTTTCATCCAGTGGCTAAGATAAACTGTTAGCTCTCTAATTCAATGGACTGTGTCTCTCCTGCAAATTAATCATAAGAATTGTATTAATTTGTCTTGCGCCTTATCTTCTACATATTTATCAATGAAACAATAATGACATTCAAATTGTCATTATTCATTAACTATTTAAATACAGTTAATAAATCATTTGTGAAGCTTCCCAGAAGTCATGTAAAGCTGCTGAACATAATTTACTTGGGCAAAAGCCTTTTGTTTTGTCTATTGCCTTGTTTATGTTATTCAATACTCTCGTTTTAGTTTAGTTTAAATCTACTTGAAATATCGCTAATTTTATGGTTACCAGTTTGTGCACTGACAAATTTCGAAATCAATTGATATCCATCAAAAATCTGTTTTTTCTATGCTTGCTATTACTCTACTGAGTATTTCGAGAAAGAGTACTTAATTCAGAATTATGATTTCGCTTTAAACTCGTTTTATTACACTTGTCATTTCAAGTTCCTTTTGCATTCATTGTTCCATTCTTCCATAATTAATTCTTTCGTTATTCTTTCCAGTTTCCATGATTAATTGCAGGCAAAATGCTACATTTCTGCTCAGGCTTTTTAATACATTTTTAATGGGCCATCCATCATTCTGTGTTTCAACAAATCTTTCAGAATCCACTTCTATCACACTAATTGTTCTATTTTCGATTACCTTTACATTCCCGACGAAGATACGGTTCACCTCCAGCTTACTTTTAACTGCTGGCAATTCTTGCACATTACTTCGTGTGAAAACATTTAACATCAGCAATTATTTCCCTTGCTATTTGTGCTTTCCTTCTAAAACATGAAATTTCCGAGCTAAATTTTAGTAAAACCCAAGCACAGCCCAATCTCTCTGAGAACTCGGGTTATATTTAGATACGGTGTCGAAATTTTCTTTGCAAAGCCAGCCATGTCACCATTTCTTCCTCGTCTTCAACCTCCGGTAGTCATCTATGAAACTCAGTTATATCAGCACAAAGAAGATGATTTTAAGTGTCAGACGTGTTAATTAGAAAAGGTTTCAGACATACTTTATCCTGCTGCAATATAATAGAATTCCTCTTGTTTCAGGCTACAAATTATGCTCTCGAATCCGTAACAATTACATTGTTACGTCTTCCTCATACTGTACTTTTTACTGTTGCTGAACATCAGTAGTTTTTTTTAAATGGAGCAGAGTGAGAACAGAAGCCACAACGTCTATTTGATCGAGGTTGGAGATCAAACCTACTTGTTCTCAAACCATTCTGGGCCAATTCCCGGGGTCAAGCAAAGAGACAGAATCCTCCGCTTCATCTCTCACCCTACCAGAATCCCAATAATCGCCAAAAGCTGCACTACTGCCCTATTGTCATAGAAATTGCACTAGCCCTCTATATCACATATTAATCTTAAGTGATCTCTTCTTTTTACCCACTCTTGTATAGCATCTCTCGGGAATCTAATCACTGTGCAAGAGAGGTTGATCAAAATAAGTTTATCTGCTGCATGTTTGTTTGGAATGAAAACGTTAACCCTGCCAGCGACTGTCAGATTACATGAAACCATAATGTATATAATACATTACATGATGCATAATTTATTTTAGTTGTTCTTTTGACCTATAAATTTACTACAGTATAGAAATAATTTTGTGCCTGTTTTAAATAAAATTCTTCTTTGAAATAAGATATAAATTCAAAATGTTAAAAGGTAACAAAAAATGGTTAAACATCCATTAAATGCAAGGTCTGTGGATTTCATCTCTCAAAACTGTATCAAATTAGTTTCACTACTTTCTGACTACAGAATGTGCTCTACCAAATTGTGTTTTGTACAATTGTCTAGTTAATGATTCAAGTCAATCTAATCCATGTTACGCAAAAGAAAGTGATGCGTTAGTTCAAATAAGTCATCGTGACGTCAGTTATACAATATAGGCCATAAAATATCAAACTTTTTTTAAAAATCATGGCACCGAGTGGAGGAAGGGAAATCTTACAATTTTACAAAAAAAAAGCCGAAGTATGGCACTTGCCCAGAGAAATCAAGCACAGTTGATTTTTGCAGTCCCAAAGTGAAAATAAAAATAACGCATAAAAATAAAGAAAAAATAAATAATTGAGAAAGCAGATGAGAACCCCAATGAGAGGTTGCAATTGAAATTGAACATAAAGTTGAGTCAAGAGCTTGTAAAGTATGCATATGAAATACATTCGGCTAAACAAAATTGCCATATCAATTTTGACCACTGCACGTTTCCATCAGAATTGAATGGAATACAGACCTTCTGTTCCTCTGCCTTGTTATAGTTCATGACAAACCCCCATTGATTTTATATCTCCTTATACTACTAGGCCTTCGAAATATTTTTAACTCTCATATTCCTGGATTTAAAGGAAAAGCAATTTAGCCATTTTCAGCCCACCAAATCAGATAAATGATGTTTCCCTTCATGCTTAACACGTTCTTCCACGATATAACGCTCAAATAGTTTTTTGTATCATCCCGATCATGCAAGTCCAAATGGAGTTTAATCGCATGATAATCAAGACACAGACCATTCACTGAGGAGTCAGAATGTTGAGACAAAAGCGTGCTCGAAGTTTGAATAGTGAATTGTCGATTCGAGATCACTATCAGAGAAATATGTGTGGCACAAATTTCACAAAAAAAATCAAATATATGCTGTGAAATATTGGAGAGATATTTTTCACTGAAACTATTTCTTCAGATACAGTAATTAATTTTAGTCTCCAAAGAACAAAATTCTACTGGGAATTCCACACTCAATTATAAAGTTTGTAGCTAAATGCGACTCACTTCTTAGTTTCAGCATAAGAATCAAAAGTGACACAAGCAGGGTAAGTTGAAGCAGATGATTGGACCATTCGAACGCAAATCATTTCAACTTTGCATTACAAAAGGTTTACCGTCCTCTGCTAACTGTTATTGGTGTTCTTGGTAAGTCGGCATATCCAAATTCGTCAATAAAATATACTCAACTGAAGAGCTATTCTCATCGTTTTGAGGCATTAAATCGAGCTAATAGGTTTATTCATTGAAATCATTGCCTTCGGTCTCTGTCAATGTTTTACTTTCATTTAATTTGATTTATATGTAACATTGCATTCATTCTGAGATCAGCGAATAGTAAATCTCCAAATGTAACAGCTCCTCGAAAATGATATTTCCTTGTTATAGTTAAAATATTAATAGAAATGCAACACATGTTAGAAATCAAAAATCCGATTCTGCCAGTTGCATGCGACGAGGCCCAGACTTTGAAAGTCACTTAAATGCAAATACAGCTAAAGAGATGTTAAAACGCTTTTGACTACAAGCCACTTTTCATTTTAGGGATAGTGGAAGCAAATATATGAATTATGTTCAAAACATCATTTGATATGATCAATTGCATGTCAGTGGTTTGTGTTCCAAGTATTGACTCGCAAAAAGTGTGTTCTATGCAGCTGGTCACGCGCAGAAACATCTCAGTCAATCCCACTGATCATGTTGCATTAGATGGTTCAGTCTTCTACTGCTGTCATCTCTTGTCTTTAATTTTTTTTTGAAAAACTCTGCTCTTTTCAGTTCAACAGACTTGCAGTGTTTTAGTTCTTTTCATCTTTTTTCAATTAATTAATTCCTTCCAAATATAAGTTTACATGTGTTGTTGTTCCGACTGAATAACAGTCATTATATCCAAATCAATAATAATGCTGCAGGTGCAATTGGATCATGGTTTCTGCTCGGCTGCTTTCCATCTGCAAAAGATAATTGGAAAACAAATGCAAATCTTTACTGAGAGATAGCGATATCTACTTTTATTTCAATGGCTGAACAAGTAATTCTGGAAAGGATAGCTTTCTCTCAGTTGTCACTGTTCTACATAGCCATTTACACTGATTTGAGAAGATCACGGTTTATAAGACTAGCACTTTTTTTCTTTATCATGCAAAAATGTCGCCATGCCTATGCGTACACAGTTTTTGTTACAAGTTGCTTCAGTCATCAACTGGAGATTTCCAATTATGATGACTGAAGTTGAGATCTGTCAGGTTTCATTGCAATATATTCTGGAATCTAATATTTAAATGCACTCTGATCTCTTCATATGAGTTATCTTCCTCCATGCAATATCATTGGAAATGCATCGATCTTCAATCATGTTCGTATGTCCAAATTAGCAACGTTTTCTTTTTATGATTAATGTTAGCCTGCTAAGTTTGTTTATTCCACAAATTAAATATTTAATTTGATCTTGAATTTCCGTTAATTCAATGCTGTGCAATAGAGAACAGGCGTGAAAATTAAATAGTTTCTTCTTCCTTTTGACGAGTTTGAAAATTTCCATGGCGTTCAGCAAATCTCTGAGGTTACTGACACATTAAGAATATACGTTGTACCTCCAGCTGGTGCTGTGTGTGTTATTTTAAATGTCTGCTTTCTTAGTTGGTCTATACTGAAAACTGATTTTTCAAAAATATTTCCTGGAGTTATTAGAAGATAGATAGGGAATTTCACAATGGGTCGGTGTATTAGGTTTTATTGTCTCTTCAAGTGGTGTTGTTGTTGAAACGAGAACAGATATTGCCTGTTGAAGTCAACCAGTCTGGTAGCATGAGTAGAAAGAAAACAGAGTTAAAATTTCGTATCTGGTATCTTTTTGTTGAGTCTGAGTGCAGGCACAATGCAAAATCTTGTCCTGATCTTCGATGTTCTCTTTTTATGGTTGTCTAGGTGAACGTGACAAAACTGTGGGAAGATTATTCAGAAATATTGGAGTCTTCTGCCAATGCAAATATTTCAGCAATATCTCCACACAAAGGTATTTGATTTTGAAATGGACGCTTGTGTATTTTGCACATACTTATGACATCAAAACGCATACTGTCAGCATTCACACTCTTTCCATATCACTGGAGAAAGAATAAATCAGCAGGACACGTACAATGCAGCAATAAGTGTAGAAATTCATTGCACCTCTGATAACAGTATTTGAAGTCATAGAGCAGTGCAAATATGACCCACTGATACTCATAGTTTTACTGTCAAATCATGCATAAAGTCTATTTATATCTTCGTCACATTTAGTGCATTGACAGATTTCGTCCTGTCTCCGGGAAAAGGTTTTTTTTTTCCAATTGTATTTAATGTTACCTGAAGATCACGGCACTGGCAGACATACTATTTCTTATTATCGACCTGATAATGAGGCACGTATTTGCTATTCTTCAGATACAGTTTATTTACATTGCAGATTGTTTCACTGCTTGTTAGTTTTCGAACTGCTCCCTAAGCTTCGAATGCAAGACAACATCCAACTTTTTGACAAGCAAATTGTCACCAATGTAGAAAATAAATTTTGGTGCTTCTTACTTCAGAAGATGAATGTTTCGAATTTGTTCTATCTTAGTTGTTTTCTTTTAATCTGTTGCATGCCATTCGAGTAGTACACTGGAAATCAATTCCCACATTCTGCAGAGTGACCACAGAAAAGTAAAGACTTTTTTCATTCATTTTTTAAAAAAATGTCCCATTGTGTTCTTTGCTTTGCACGCAATTAAAGGAGTCTGTATTTCATACAAGTTATTATTTATTGAAAACAAATGGAATTTGGCTACTGATAAACAACTATGAAATGTCAGCACGTAACTATATTGTTTAAATCTCCAATCTCGTTATGTATTTTCGCTTTTTCACAAAGGCAGTCAAAGTATACAGACAGAAACATTGATGGTATGGATGGAGGTCTCTGCCTATAAGATGCATTGACATGATCCTTCGCTTGAGAGTTTTTTTTGGTGATCTCAGTTCTTCAGGTCTTGTTTACTTCCTTTCACGAGGCACTGTGAGTGTAGTACAGAAACATAGAATGGTTTGTGTTTCTTTGTTAAAGGGCACAGCTTAAAGCAACTGGTGAAGGAAAATAAACTGAATTTCCTCCAGCTACAGGGTTTTTTTTAAATGAAGGAAAGACGGACAACAAATCGCCTTCTGCGGTCTAAAGGTTTTGCTCGACTTTTTTCACACTCAAAAACTACTGATATTCCTTGGAGCCAGTCGTATTGCTGTTAGTTTGGAGAAGGCTGCTTTCATTAACCACTGGTCACCACACCACAGACCAAGCTGCCATATGTTGCTAGCTGAATCGTTAAATGTACGCATCTGTCATATAACTTTGAATGCAAGTAGTCTCCCAGATACAGGAAAGCTGTGAAACTTGAAAGGGATCCTAACAGATTTATAAGGATATTGCGAAGGTTTGATGATTTGAGCTTTCAGGAGAAGTTGAATAGGCCAGGTCTATTTTTCTCTGGAGCATTGAAGGCAGGGTGGTCATCATATAGAAGGTTATATTTTAGTAGGATAGGGTGAAACAGCCAATTTCCTTTCCTCATGGTAGGACTGTTCAAAACTAGATTAAGTAGGTTCGATGTGAGAGAGGAAATATAGAAAAAACTACCTTCAGGAGAACTTTTTCATGCAGAAGGTGGTGAGTGTATGGAACGAGCTGCCAGGTGATGTGGTTAATACCGCTACCATTGCAACACTTTAAATTAATCTGGATGGGTTCATGAATATGAAGCGTTTACACAGATATGGGCCAAATGCTGGTAAATGAGACAAGATTAAGAAAGGATGTCAAGTCGGCAGGGACGATTAGGATCAAAGGGTCTATTTCCATATGATATATGTCTATAACTCTCTGACTTTGAATAAATTTTCTCGACATGTTGAACAAAAATAGTGCATACAACACTTGAAGAAAGTCGTGTTAACATGTTTCCAAGAAGTGCAACATTCTCTTCCATTGTTCTTATTTGTTTATTACTTTTTAAATCGTTACTTTCCCATTTCATAAAATTGAGGAATTCGGAGTATGAGAAGGAAACTCAAACACTTAAGTCCTCTTTGACAATTAAGTTGATCATGATTGGTCTCATCTCAAGATCCACTTTCTTGCCCGCTCTTCAATAAGAATGCAAAATGTAAGAACGACAGTACGCAGGGAGCTAAAAATAAAACCTGAGTGACAGTTCATTTTGTATAATGCTCCTGCCAACTGAGAGCAATGGGAATACAATACCTGGAATAATTTTCATAACCAGTGAACATAAGGAAATAATATAAAAAGAACAGAATGCATGTCCATTCTGCTTTTCATGAAGTTAACTTCTCAGCATATGTTAATTATTGAATTAAACTTTAATTAAGTATTTTTTTTCTCCACTGCCCTGAATTCCCACTTTATTACAAATTCACAAATATGCTCACAGCCTCTTACTCAATTTGATGATGTTTTACTCGCCATGATGGTTCAGCCTTGCTGGCCAGAAGCTTGAATAACCTACTTTTGTAGATATGCAATAAATCTTTCTGCCTCAATTCCTGGAACAATGATCGACGTTTTCAGGTGATTGGTAACTAACCAGCATCAACTATTTTCAATTTCTTAAACTTTTTTTTAGTTCTCACAGAGAATTTGATATTTGTATGGCAATTTAATTTAAGATAATAATTATTAATTGAATTCCCACTTTGCACAAACTCCAGATATACTCAGTCAGCTTTTGTCGCATGTTGGCAAATTTCTGTGATATTAAATATGCCCTATTGCTATCAAGTTATTACAACTTAAATGTACATCATAGGTCTAGTAAAATGAATGTTTATATGTTGTCACTTCGGTTGAAACTAAAGCATAATATTCAAATACAACAAATTTGACAAAATTTTACACTTGTTCTCAGAATAATGATATCTGCATGGTATTAGTTAAAGAACAATGAAGCTTACAAATTATGAAAAATGATAATTCTTATAGACGCCTGTGGATCCTGCAACAGAAAACTCTTCACGTTCAGCATGTGCTAATTTTACTGATTGTTTCTTTGAAACAACAGCGAAGTATTCGTATTACTATGATTTCAATAGACTGTTTTTAAATGATGATCACAGTCAAAGCATTATTTCCTCATGAATGAACATACTTTGCTGTGCAATAGTGAGCCATGAGATTAACCGAAATTTAAAACACAACACTCGTAGCAAAAATGTTTATGGTTTTTAAAGAGTGAATTAATCTCACTCACTTAAACTGCAATTAACTGGAAGTTGTCTTATTATTTTTATATATCTGGCCTCTGTCCGCTAATCTTTGTTCTCATGTTGCATACTTTCCACATTTTGCCTTGGCAGTACTAATTACACATCATAGTGAAACAATGGCACACTCAACGGAGACAAACGAATTTATCACGAACCTAACTAACGTGTTTGATACTCAAAGAGGAAGTCCATATGAAACAGTCGAATTGATTATCGTTGTGGTTATGACTGGATCCATAAATTTGATGACGATCATTGGAAACATCTTTGTTATTATCTCGATCAAAACAAACAGACATTTACAAACTATTAACAACTACTTCATTTTCAGCTTAGCCTGTGCTGATTTGATTCTTGGTGTGTTCACCATGAATGCATTCACCATTTACACTGCATTTGGATACTGGCCTATGGGACCAGTTTTCTGTGATTTGTGGCTTGTTGTAGATTATGTTGTAAATACTGCATCTGGCATTAATCTTCTCCTCATTAGTTTTGACCGGTACTTCTGCATAACAAAGCCCCTCAGCTACCCCATTAGGAGAACACCTAAGATTGCAGGGATAATGATAGCAACTGCTTGGGTGGTGTCATTTATCTTATGGGCACCTGCCATTGTTTTCTGGCAGTTCATCGTCGGGGAGCGAACCATTCCTGAAGGGGAGTGTTATCCACAGCTCTTCTCAAATCCCGCCATCACGTTAGTCATTATTATAGCTGTCTTCTATCTCCCTGTTACAATCATGGTGACTTTGTATGTGCGCATATCTTTTGCGAGCAAGAGTCGAATGAAATGGACTAAAATAGAATCTAAAGCAAGGAAAGGCTTCGGATCTCCCAGTCTATGTGAAAACAATGTGATAAAACCGAGTACAAACAATGCATCAAGTGTTCCTATTGATTTGTTCCATGCCCAATCGCAAAATGTCAAATTAACTGTTGGAATGGAAATCGAAAAATGTGAGCAAGGACAAATGAAGGATGTCTTCACTGAGACAAACTCCCTCGATTTTGCCCGCCCAAATCCGAAGGAAGTTGTAATCCAAGCCAATGCACCGTTCTCCAGTACACAAAACCAGATCTTGCTGGACCCCATAGAACTCGCTTCCATGAAGATACCCAACCGTTCTCAACTTAAAGGCTGCATTGGCACCACAGTTGGAGTAACAATTAATCATCGCAACATTGTAATGGATAGTCAAAAGTTTAGACCAGATGATAAGATTGGCAAAGTGACCAAGATACGTACAAATAAGAAGGAGGTAGTAAATCGAGAAAAAACCGTAACTAGAACCATTTTGGCGATTATTCTGGCATTTATCATCACCTGGACTCCATATTTTGTTATGGTGATCATAACTACCTTCTGCCCAACTTGCATCACCCATACAATTTGGAATATTGGAAACTGGATCATTTACATCAATAGTACCATCAATCCAGCTTGCTACGCACTCTGCAATGCCACATTCAAAAGAACATTCAAGCACCTTCTCTTCTGTCAGTACAAAAGCATTGGCACAATAAGATAAATACATAAACCAATCCAACTGGTTGCACTAAACGTACTTATCAAGTTGACAAAGCTAAAAAAGACTATGTCCATTGTGTCACGTTATCCATGTTATCTATCAGGTAGACATTGATTATATTTAGATCATAATGAATAAATGAAGTCTTGTGCAAATTCGCTCAAAGGGACTGGTGAATCTTTCTCACGTTTTTTTTTTAAATCACTATCCCTTTGTTAACAATGCTGACAGACTAGTCCTCTATCTCCCAAAATTAAACTACATCACTGGATTACTGGTGCAGTGACATTGACACTATTCCACTTTCGATCCAAATCAAAACAAATTTCGGAAGAGGGTACAAACATTTCAAAGCTCCATTAAAATAAACAGCAACATGTCTTAGAACTACATTTCTGTTTTATAGGTTTTCACTGTCTCCAAGTTATAAATAAACCCGAACATTGTACAAACTGTGTGAACTTGCTTCCACTCTGACCAAATCCTTTGGACTTCTTGTTGCCGTTTTAATATTTATGTTTGATTTATTGAGATCCTGTATCATTAATTCGAAAAATAAACGCTCCTACCCCTGAATTGTTCGAAGAGAAGGGTTGGGGACAAACAAGTTTCGCGTCACCTGTGAAAGATGGAAGATGTTTGTGTCAAGTTGGTCGACGTGAGACTGTGTTCCATTTGTAAAAGGAAATGTCTGTTGTGACTCCGAGGTGGAAAGTCCAATTACCATGATTAACTCAGCGTTCACATGCTGACTGAAGAAAACAGGCTAGGAAATGAAATATGAAACTTACTGTGTGAATTAATTGCCGCAACCCTTACTCTTCAAAATATTTGTGACAAGTGGAGTTCTGGTTCTGACGCTGAAGGCAGTTGGCCTTGATTGGATCGAATTATGCAGCTATTTGGAGAGGTATAATCAGAAAAAAATATAAGTTTAAATCGACATATTGTTTAAAGCATTAAGGCGCCCACATTTTCTTAAAGGATGGTTGGGAAACACGGTCGTAGAGGCTGACAGAGAATTGATTGCACATTACGAGGATGACCAACAATTGGTGAAAATGTCAAAGTTTGCAGTGGACAGTGAGATAAATGGTAGTGGCAAGCGTACAGAGGACACTGGAAGTCTCCACAGGAATATAGATAAGTTTCATGGTTGGGCACCGGTTTAGAAGTTGTTGTTAAACGTCAGGTCATTTGATATGAATAAGAACATTTGGACTATTATATAAACGCTGAAAAATTGCAGAACCCTTCTGCCCTGAGGGACCTGTATGGTTTTCTACATTAATCACAAAAAAAAACTGTTTGCAGGTGTGGCAGTTAACTGAGAAGGTACATTGAACATTGTCCATTGTTGCTAGAGGGATTGAGTTTAAAAGCAGAGAGGTTATAAAGCAGGTTTAAGTGGTCCAGATAGGCCACACCTGAAGTACTATCTAGAAGTTTGTTCTGCTGACTTACGAAATTATGTATTGGCACTAGTGAAATGCTGAGGGGCTTGACTAGTTTGAATATGGATTGGAGAGAGTTGGCTTCTGATGGGTGAACGAATTGTCTCGGCCTAAAATAATTGGATTTCAAAGGAATTAGTGGGAATTTACATAAATATATTAAAAAATTAATGGGAATAGATAGGATAGAAGCAGAGAGTGTGCAAATCGTCAAAATAAGGGGGAGCAGATTTACGGCTGGTTTGAGGAGGAACATCTTCTCCAAATGGGTTCTGAATCTCTGGAATTCCCTGTCCTCTGAGGCAGTTGAGACTATACCGTTAAAAGCTTAAAGTCAAAGTTGCACAGAGTTTTGACCAGTAAAGAAGAGGTTAAAGGTCATCATGAGTGGGTGGGTAAGTGGAGATTGTTTTTCTGGGAAAATGTCAGCCAGGACCTTGTTGAAATTCAGAACAGGCTGGAGGGGTAAAATGGCTTATACATGCTCCTGGTTATTTTGCTCTTACTTTCATATGGTGTCCCGAATCAGAGTTAGACTTCACAAGACGGCAAGAAGATAAATGTTTGTCTGTTCCTAACGTGGGATGAATTGAAAGCGTTTGATTTGATGTCACAGCACTGCATTCAATTTGCATTATAATCATGAAAACATAAGATACTCCTTCTCATCAATCGTCCCGCCACTGATCACTTCATACTCACTCTCTGTGCCCCAATCAAGTCATCCTCTGTTCCACTACCCATTCCCTCCAGTCGTGCATAGCACCTCTGATATGCTCTGCTAATCAACCAATGCTCCACAGCTATTTACAGCAGCGCTAAAGCGCATTCCTGATTGCAGAATTTTCCTGTGAGCAGAGGGCAAATTGAGATGTGCACGTTGGCGCCAGTAAAAATATGAATCCGGATGATGTGTGCATTTGTTTGTGAGTTTTGCCTCGTTGCCTGTGGGCGGAGGTCAATGTAAAATTTGTGAACTGCTTTGAAACGTATGGGCCATGCAAATATAGAAATGAGTCATGTTTAGTGCAGTCCTCTGTTTTTTTCCAGAAGGCTGCCTCTGACACCCAACGTCAGGAGAAGTTCATGTTCCACCCATCTTGTCTCTGATCGTTCACTAATCCTCATTCCTCCTGAGAGGCACCGCTCTCCTCCAAGCAATTAAATCGCTGATTGTTACCACATACACTCATGTCATCCTCTGACATCTTCTTTCTCATGCTGTTGCCATTCTTGTGAGTATGCTTCATGCTAATATCTGCTCACAGGCATAATTCTGTCCAATTTGCATAGTCCATAGGGATGAGGGTAATTTGACATCATTTGAATGAAATACCCTCGCCGTACTATAATAAATAATTTAATTGAAAAGCATTGACATTTTCAAAACACTCCAGGCTCAGAATCTGACAAACGAGCCGTCTGGGACTCCTTACTGGACCCTGATGGAGCCGACTTGCAACTTAGTGCTGATCAAGTCAGGCAAAGCGCCTATAATAGGAATACTTTCTGTTCAATTTAGTGTGCTTGATTATCTTCTTTATTACTTAATGTCACTGGGAAATATATTCGTATGCACTTTTTGGCTTACAACTAATTTGATATTTTGCTTTTCATACGGAAGTGGAACGATATCAACCTTATTTTTTTAATATTCATGAATACATTATAGATTCAAAGAGTCGTAGAGATATTCAGCATGAAAATGGATCCTTCGGTTCAAATCAACTACGCTGGCCAGATATCCTAAATAAATCTAGTCCCATTTGTCAGCATTTAGTTCATATCCCTCTCAACCCTGTCGATTAATACGCATTACCATATGCCTCTTTAATGTTGCAATTGTATCAACTCTACTGCCAATTTCCATTGGCACCTTGTTCCATAGATATACTACCCTCTATGTGAAAAAAATGTTGCCCCTTGGATCCCTTTGAATATATCTTCACTCACTATAACCTGCGCCCTCTAGTTTTGGACTCTACGTTTTGGGGGAAAAGCTGTATATTTATCCTATCTGTACTTCTCACGACTTTATAAACTTCTATCAGGTCACCTCTCAGTCTCCGATGCCCCAGGAAAACTAGTCGCAGTGTATTCATCCTCTCAGTATTGCTCAAGCACTCTAATCCTGCAATGTCCTTCGAAGTCCTTTTGAAAACATTGAGGTTTCACGATGTCCTGCTTATAGCAGGGAGACCAGAATTTCACGCAAAATTCCAATTGTTGCGTCTTTTGAAATTGGTAAGAAACAGTTCTAAACCTGTGACAATATTAGAAAAAAATGAATGAACATTTTATTATCTTTGTCCATTTAATCGTTATAATCCCAGCCCCCTGCTAAAATTCAAATTCGGTGCTCCGTCACACTGAACTGTCTTTTTTATATACACTGAATCACAAACAATCAGATAGAGAGAGTAAATAAATCAATGTTGACGTTTGTTTCCTTGACAAAATAACAACAACTGCTCTGAGTTCTACGTCCTTCTGCATTATATGCGTACTGAATTAACCTGGATGAGATTTACTACTCAATCATTGATCTGCAGTTCCATTGTCACATGGAAATGCAACAAATGCGACACTACAAAAAAGACAAACTAGATTATTTTGATAAAATTACATTCCATAAGCCAATTGTCAGCACTTTGTTCTAATTCATATGTCGTGTCAACTAAAGCCATAGAGTCACAGAAACATGTCATTCAGTCCAACCAGTTCAGTACGACCATCATCCCAAACTAAATTAGTTCTACCTACCTGTATTTTGCCCATATCTCTCAAATATTTCATGTTCATGGACTTATATAAATGTTTTTTTAAAAGTCATAATTGAATCCTCATCCATTAATTTCTCTGGCAGTTTATTCCAAACATGAACCACTTCCTGTGCAAAAACAACTGGCTCTCTTGTCTTTTTTTATAATTGTTATCCTCGTACCAATAAAAAAAATCTCATACATTTGAAACCCCCTCCCTAGGGAAGAGAGACCTCCATTTCACCTCATCTATGCATGCATTACTTTCTAAACCTCTATAGGTACACTCCTCAATCAACTACACTCCGGTAAAAATAACGGTCCAGCTTATTCAGTTTCTCTGTATTGTTCAAACTCTCCCTGCCTGGCAACATCAATCGCGACATGCATCAGTTAACAAGCCATGATTGCAGAAAAGGCTTGAATGAACGTTGCCTGAGAACAGAACTTGCATTTTCTTGAAAGTCTGCAGTACTTTCTGGTCATCTATGCAAAACCTTTGAAAGATTGAATAATACTGACGGGGCACACCTTAGCCCCGACGGATGAAAAACAAGATTTTCATCTCTTATTTTGCATTGATTTTGGCGGGAAGCATTCATTGTGTCAAGTCCGATAAGAACTAATGGAAACCTCTTACAATCCAATCTTCCCAGGTGAACAGATAGGATATTGAGTTTTTCTCAGATCATTCAAAGCACGTTTGGCAACAAATGTCACATGATCTTTATCTTTTATGTTTATTTAAATCTATTTCTTCCATCTGTCTCACTTCAAATCATCTATCACAGAAATAATGCGCCACCTCAAAGTTCCCAAGTGGGCATCAATCCCCACAGTTACTGAGAAGTGCCATAGCTCAATTTGTTGACCAGTACTAGCGTCAATCTTTCAAAGCCTCTGACAGTGAAGCTTTATCCTTAATTCTACATTGATCTCATCTTTACCTGATGCATCTCCAACTCATCTCTCCCTCTCAACATCTGTTTCTATTTTTTTTGGGCACCGTCGGATCATCGATATTCATCACAAACACATGGACTCACGCATTTACCTCACATCCTTACATGTTAATTCATGCGAGACTCCATCCAATTCTACCAGTTTCCCTGATCCACCATATTGGTTTTGATGATTTCACATTCGTTAGGGGACCTCAGCAATGCCCATCCTTTTCCTGAACTAAGCAATACACGCTACCATAGTTAAAAGTGATCTCGTCTGTGCCCAACCTATCTTATTCATTAAACCTGCAATCCCATCTTCTCTGTCCCAACAATAGTAATGTCTGCCAGACCTCACTTATCACTGAACCAGCCTCCACATTCAATGCTTTATGAGACATTATTTTCTTTGATTCGAACAGAATGCCGTAACCAGGTACATATTTTTCTCCCCTCGCAGGACAGTTTTCTCCTCCTCATTCACTTCCAACAATTCAATGCACTCACACAACACTGTCCATATATTAGGAGAAAAATGCAAGATCTGGCTATTTACTCCTTCGGAACCATTAAAATCTAAGTTGAACATTCCAGGTGAAGCAGCAATTTACCTGCACTTCACACAATCTAGTCTACTGCATTTGTTATTCACAGTGTGGTCTCCTCGACATGGGGGTAGAAAACGCTGACTTGTGACTGTTTTGTAGAACATCAATACCATGTCCAAAAATAAAACGACCTTAGCTTCCAGCTGCCTTCCACTTAATCACCCGATCGTGTTACCTGGTCAAGATTCCTGTCAGAGGTCTGCTAACTGTTCCAGCAAACCTCAGTGCAAGCACAAAGATCAACATCTCATTTCTCATTTGGGGACACTGCAGTGCCCAGAACACAGCATCGTGTTTGGTATCTCTAGAGTTTGATTTCATTGTTTCATATTTTGAATCGACCCCATGCCATGATCTAGGTATGACGTGGGTTGCTTTCAGCAGAGTCTACCCATTCTCTGCTATTCTAAGCCCTTATTATCAATTAATCAGCTTATCTTCTGTTCTGACCTACGGTCAATAATCTCAATCTTTGGCA
Organism: Chiloscyllium plagiosum; assembly: GCF_004010195.1. Lineage (NCBI taxonomy): Eukaryota > Metazoa > Chordata > Chondrichthyes > Orectolobiformes > Hemiscylliidae > Chiloscyllium > Chiloscyllium plagiosum. The sequence goes on along the minus strand of NC_057746.1, from coordinate 15,749,467 downwards.
ACCTCTTTAATTCTGTTTCTCTATGTGGTCCATCTCCACTCATCTGTTCACCTCCACGATACACCCTCTCCTCGAAACTTCTGTTCAATATAAATAATACGTTTTTGCAGCTACCATCAGTTCTGGCGAAGAGACGCTGAACTCAAGATGTTAAATACGCTATCTCCCCACACATTTTACCCGACCTGTTGATTTTCGATGTCAAAACTGTCTCTCTTTCCCTCAGAACGATATGTATTGCAGATACAATTGTCTATGACAATATTAGTCATTTCAAGTGTTGCAAATTTATTGTAAAACAAAAGTTCCATCTTCAATCTGAATAAGGCATCTGTAATGTATATCTTTTTCTTCATTCACTGTGCTGAAAAGCCAGTATTTGTTATCCACTCCTCACTTCCTTTGCGAAGCAACTTCCCCTCAGAAATAACATCACATCTTTCTTTGAGTTCATGTCATTCAACTCCTGACCACATTGCAGATCGAGTTCAAAAGGACCATAAAGAACTGCAATAAGGAGATGAGCTGAATGTGACCATGTTTGCCTTCAATGAAGCTGGTGATTGCAAAGTATTGGAAAGTTATGACAGAATTACAGGATATAGTATTGTTGGGGAATTTCTCCACTCTTTTCAGCGATGTATATAGCTTATAGAATTATGACAATTGTAGTTCAATGCAAAGATTTCAGATCTGGGGAAAAAAATCACTGCAGTTTGAATGGAGTCTTACAGATTCTCATCAAAGTCTGCATGCTGCAACAATAACTTTCTTTCTAGTATGACATCAAAAATGTAGAGGGTGCATCATATTTGCAAAATATTAATTGTGTGTCATCAAAATTGGTGACAACCTTTTTTATTTCTACCGAGATTTGCACAAGAATTCAAACTTGATCTAATTATTGGCAATGAAACTGAACTACTCAAGTCCAATGTAAGCAACAGTTCCAGTAAAATATTAAACAACAAAGGCATATTTAGTGCATAACTATTACATTTTTTACCCGCTATTAACCTAAATCTTTCCTGAATGAATTGCATTTATGTATTGAATTCAGCATCAGGTCTAATGTTGCGAATTCATTGAAATATCCTACGCCTGTTGCTTCTTCTTTCCTTGGGGGAGGCGGTATGTCTTCTCACTTCATTATTAAGACTGTTAAATTAATTGTATGGATTTATCCGTTTGTCAAACTGTATTAAATTATGAAGGCATTGACAGGAACGCAACCTTGAGTTGTTTAACAGGATTGCATCACTTTAAAAAGACAGTTATTTCTCAGCACGCAACAGGGAAAACCTCAGGAAACAGTGCAATTAATTCACTTTATCAATGGAAACTCACAGATCCAGAGCTGAGCCGGATGGCGTTTAAATGATTGCCACAGTTGATAAGACAATAAAGACCCAAATTTCACATTAGTCAATTAATGGGATTACATTTATTCAGTTACCTGGATTTGCATAATCTTAAAGTGTCATATATTCTCTCAGAAAGCATTACTAAAATTAACTGCCATCATTCGTACCTTAGTTAAGTTTTATTTTGGCAATAAGTGAAACCAAACGTCTTTGTAAAATAGAAATCTCCATGGGTATATCACCGCCCCCAAACAAAGGCTCTTATAAAGTATCATTTCAAAATTTAATTTAAAGACTCTGAATTGAACTCGGAGAAATGAATAACTTTGCAAAGATCCTAATAGAATGATTTCATACTAACGGGAAAATATACAACATGATATCAGCCAGTATTAGCATTCTTGGTAGGTAGCTGTGAGGTGTGACATGTCGAAATATATGACAGAGTATTCTTTCATATTTTCATTAACTTTTTTTTCTTGACGAATAATTTTAAATGCAGACCGGGCAAAGGCCATGATCAAACGGACAATCAATGATAACATTTTGTTGAATGTTGCCAATTACCTGTATTGTTTATTTCTTTTGCCTCAACTGGAAAGGAAAAAAGAAGACGTAAATTCGTTTCAACTAAAAACTTTGCTCAAGTATCAAGTTATTTCTATTTGCAAGGGAATATGCTGCTTAATCAGGTATCAGTGATGGAAACTATCAGATGTGAGATATTACTAGGTGTCTGTTTCAATAGTGAATTATAGTGTGAATATGCATGATTAAATCAGTGAAGCAAATTGGTTCTGCATTTATAGTGAAAGGAATTTATATTGATGTTAGCGTGGTTATATTTATCAAAATACACTCAAAATAATTACACATTTCCACGAAGAAAACAAATGGAAAAGACATTGAATATTTAAAATCCATTCAATATTTTGCAGATTGGTTAGATACTCCATCAGGATGCATAAATGCAAAGGAAAGTTAGCAAATCTGTTTGTTGATCCCACGCAGCAAAAATCTCTCAGTTCTGTTGTAATTATAATAAGACCATTTTTTTTTTCATTTGAATTAACAGCAATCAATTTGATTGTGAATTCTGTTGTAATGCTCCAGAAATGAATCTGATCGCTTCACATTACATTGCTGCTATATGTTCTTTTTTTTAAAAAAATGGGCTCTTCAATGTGCAGGATTTTATTGTGAAATGCAAGTACAGTTATAAAACAAAAATATATTGAAATTCCTCCCTGTCGTACAAGGACGCATTTGCATTGTCGATGATTAGGGGAAACAAATCAGGATTTAAAGGCTAGTGCTGCCACTGCAGCCTCATTCATTGTCGTAAAATCTGCAATTTGCTGTTTCATTGCTTGACCCATGAGAACCTTAATCAGTCATTCTTTGATTAACATGACAATCCTCAGAAGAACTTCATCTGAATTTTAGGAATTTTCTACACTATGCCCCATGTTCTGCCTTATTTTAGTTGACATCTAAGTGAATATGTGTGGTATATATGTCTTTGACGTAATTTTCAAATTCTAATCATCTGACCTGAACAAAGTACATGTCTCTTTTACTTTCTTTCCCTCGCAGATAATTTCTTTGCAATTCTGATCATGTCCCAAGGAAATTGTGGCCTCTCTATCTGCACTACTTGCTACCTGGTTGCCATGGCCGTGGCGGAAATGCTGGTCATTTTCTTTGAAATTATGCTGTTCCAAGTCAGTTATTATTATTTCCCCTGGTCCTTCTTGGAACTCACCCCTGTGTGTCATATTAACACTGTCCTGCTTTATGCAGCAATAGACTGTTCTGTGTGGTTCATAGTCACGTTCTCATGTGATCAGTTTATGGCCATTTGTTGCCAGAAACTGAAACAAAATTATTGTACACAGAAAATGGCCGTACTGGTAATATCAACAACATGTATTCTGTTATGTGTAAAAGACATCACATTATACTTTAGGTTTGAAACTGGGACGATAGTTGATAACGTCTCCTGGTTCTGTATCGAAAAGCAATCCTGTTATACTGATCCCACATGGATAGGATTTACATTATTGAAACAATTCTAATCCCTTTGATTCCATTTTGTTGCTCAATGCCTTGCTTCTGAGTCAAATACTCATGCGTAAAGAACTAAAACAAAAGAGTAAGGGAAATAATCCCCGTGAGCCAAAGATTGATAACAGAAGACAGTTTTTGGTTTTACTTTTTACTTTATCAAACAGCTTTTTAAATGCTGTGGTTTTTACATGTATTAAACATCTTACATTATAACGCTTCAGGAAATACTCTCAAAAAATACAACAATCCTTTATACAGCTTTGAAGAAGTTGGAGTAATGCTGATGGAATTCAGGTGTTGTATTAATCCCTTTATTTATATTTTGACGCAGTCAAAGTTCAGAGAGCAGTTGAAAATAATGACAAAGTATCCAGCTGCAGTAATATTTCGAATAAGGGACAAGCAGAACAAGTGAAAGCAGAAACGAGGAGGGTTCAGCTGTTTCCAGTCCATCAATTTTATATTTAGCCTGAATGTACTTCAGATTCCTGCGAGGGATAAATCGCCTATTTGTTGCTGATTTCAGTTAATCAAGAGTGGTTACCTCGCGTCGTAACAGTAGTCACTAGCACAGTTATATCAACCTTCTGATGAAGACCACACTCATTCACAACAGGACCGTTTAAAACTTTATATAACAATTGAAGTGGCAATGCCGCGATCCAAATATGGATCTATACAACCACAAACAGACAGGGAAACAAGAGTCAAAACATTTCTATCCTGCGTGCATCGAGTCTAGAACAAAATGCATGTGGGGTGAGTTATCAGGCGATGAGGAGATGCTGACTCTACCTGCAATTATCCACTGATTACGTCCAACTTAGTAAGATATGTTGCTTGTCTCATTTTCACGATACATTTTTCCAAACGTTGAGCAGGACATGAATCAGATTCTTTAACTACATTGAGATGGAGAGGTGTTAAGTATAATATAATTGTTGAGTGCCATCCTTTTTTGGCACTTTTACGTTCCCTGTGACTCACTTCGAGTATGCCACCTATAAGGACGCTTTCAATTTTTTTAACATAGCTTATTACAGACGATTAAACCCAGAAGGATTGTGTTTAGTTGGTGCAACATATCCTGGACCCAAATCATACACAATCAATTCCCTACTTCCCAGTTTGTTTTTAACAATCTTTGAGAACTTTCTCATTCTTCATTTAGTTTCAGGAAAGCAAAGTTCAGAATCGTCTGGATTTGTTTTATTTCCCGTTTGAATTGTCATTGTAGTGAACAACTTTTGTTTCATCTTCTGTGTCAAAATACTATTTGAACATACCCAAATGTACTTATGAGTTTTCTGACTCTCTGCTATTCCTTTCAAATAGGGCCCTTCTCTTAATTTCCTTTCAATTTCATTAGACCTGCTATGCATTAGCATTAATGGTTCACTTCCCACTAGTAGTAATACCGACACATTTTCTCCATTAGCAAAATTACATATTATCGATTTCTTTCTATGTCCTTTATTCATTACATATAGTCTTACTTATACATAGTGTCGAACCAACTTACCCACTATATTTAGTCTCTCACAAACATTTGACACATAGTCCAAATATATAGTCCATAATATCGGAATCATCAATTTCTCCTTTTTTAATTTCTGTGAGCATCTTACCTCATGCCCAAAACCAATTCAAATGGTCTAAATTTAGTTGATGCATTAAGTGCATTCTTAATTGCAAAAACGATTAATGGAATTTCTTTTTCCAAATTCTCTGTATCGTCTTGACGAGAGACCTTCAATATGGACTTTAGAATTTAACGTCACTTTTCTCATGCTTCCCGAGATTCCGGGTGGTACCCCATGGATTTGATTTGTTTAGTCCTAAACTATACACAACCTCCTTGAATATCTTTGATGTAAAATTTGTTCCTTGATCAGATTAAGTTTCTGTGGGTAGTCCATACACTACCAGACCATTAAAAACTTTTTTGTAATTCTACATAAATTTAGTTTCCTTGCTCCAAAATGACCTGCTGTTTGCGACTCATGTGCATCCCACAATACCCTCTCTCTGTAACCCACTGCCTCTTTGATGAAGTGTCCAATTTTCATCTAGCTAAATGTGATGGTTATATTCTAGGATATATTCAGATTGTTTGCCTTTGTGTGCTTTTTCTTAATACAACTGTTTTTCTTTGCATTTTTCTGTTTAGTTAACGTCGCTAAATTAAAAATATTCAATTAGTACTCCACCTGTTCATGCTTTTTTATTAACCATTTGATCAGGGATTCTTTAGTTAAGTGAATGTCAACTTTCTTTTTTTTAATTCCCTGAAATCTTCTCCTGCGCCTGGATAATAATGGTACCAAACTTTCACAACAACTTCCCAGGCATACTTATTGAGGCACCTCAGCTGACTGAATTTCCACTGGATTTTCAACGACAGCAGGCATCACTTGAAACTGTAAACTACACACATCATTACTGAGGATAAGCTGCACTTCTGAATTAGAGAAGCCATCTATTACTACTTGTCCACTTTTCAGCGGCTCTCTAATCTCATGGCATTACTCTTCTCTCCTTGGATTACACATATTACCCCGTGTTAGGGCAACACTCCTTCTTAATAAATTATCTGCTCATATCTCAATTTAAAAGATTGACTTGTTCCCATATTTGTGGAAATCTTTATTTATTTAACTGTTCCTCCTCATAGACATGAAGCATTATTATGCACGCCAATAAATAAATGAAAGAGATTTGGAAATTTCTGCTCAACCAACTCAGATATCACACGACAGCGGGTTAACATTACAAGATTTCGGGTGCTACCCCTTAATCAGGTGAAATGACGTTCCTCCTGACGTCGAAGAGACATTCACAAAGCTCGGGATGTTAGGAAACTTGTTGGACTACAAACTGGTGTATGGTGACTTCTAACTATGTTCATCCCAGTCCAACATTGACATCACCTTTGTAATCCACCTTTTTCCTCTTTTCCCATTTTAACAAACTCAACCAGGTTATCCTGTTATACTACATATGTCTTACCAGTGCTGATATTGTAAAACACCAGCACTTCGACTTCATGTGTCCTCCTTTATTACATTAAATTGGCTGAGGTCCTCAAGTCGCCTCATCACCCAAGGGGTTTCGTTGGTAATGTGTGGTTAGCTGTTACTAATATTTTCAGTGGAATCTCATTTTGCCTGAACACTTGAGGATTTCTACTTTCCTCAATTTCTATTCCTCACAGATTGAAATTGATATCGGACAGCAAAACCTGATTTATGAAATGACAATCATCTGACATTTCTGCTGCTGATCTTGCAGTTTTAACACTCTGCTCTTCCAGATCAGATCTTATAATTTCAGGAAATGAAGTTTTAAACCTCTCGAAAATGACTTTCTCTCAGACCATCATATGTCTGATCTATTTACAGTGCCCTAACCCACTGTCAGAGTTACTTTGGTCCTTTCAGACTCTAAGTACGTTTTACCAGGGTCTTTCCTTCGATGCCACAAGCAGTAGTTGCTGGCTTCTGCCACTATTTCATATGCTGTTATGATGGCTTTGGTTTTCACCTCATTGTGCATACCAAAATACCTATACAGATACTGATTCAAATATCTCACTTGCTCTACCATCCAACGTTGTTTGAAATAACAATACAAACATGTTTGGTGGAAAAATCATTTAGTTAGACACTTCCTAAAATGAAATTAATATGTTGTTATGTTCGTCTTAACGAATATCTGCATGGTGTGCATGTACTTAAACAGATTCCCATCAGGCTTTTGGTTACGTTGGCTCTGCTCTTCGTCACTGTCTTCATCATCAGTCCCATCTTTAAATGTTACCATTGGCTTCAATCTTTTTCGTTCCACGTTCTGAAGTTAAAAAATGTTCGTTTTATTTCGTCCTTTTCTCTATTTCTCACATTCTTCTGCTATTCAAACGTAACGGAAACTTTATTTCATTTTGATTTTCAAGCTGATTTGATTCACTTGCTCTTAGTTCAACCACAATTATCTCTCACTATTTTAGGCATGCATCTAATTAACATGTTTCATTTTCCATTCAATTTTCGCCACTATGAATTATTCGAATTGCTTTTCTGGCTATTGTAACTTGAAAACAAAGACTGCAATTATGTCACTTCCCCTCTCAAGCATCAGCAACCGTAGCATCAGCTTGTCTGCCAATTCCGAAAGCTTTCCCTTACTCTCCATCTCAAAAGCAACTAAATTAATTCCTCCTCATCTAGGAATCTCTTATCTGTTGCAAGATCCATAATGAGAAAGGGTCCACCCTATTTAAAACAAACGAATTCGAAATGGCTGCACTCACCAGTCACTATCCATGTTTGCGATACTTCTCAAAACAATCTAGAATATAGAGCATTTTATCCGGACAAGGGCCCCAATTTCTTATAGGTAGGAAGCACACTCAACATATCTCAAGCATGTAGCATAGAAAGGTAACCTCTTTTTATGTAAAGGCAAGTGTAAGATGTTATGTTCCAAATGTGAATCAATTGGTTGAGTACTACACTTTATGTGAAAAAAAACTATATTCTAAAAACACAGATGAAATATAAAGTAAAAATAAAAATAAATTGGCAGAAGCTTTACTCTGTTGATTATACTAACCATTGTATGATTTATGTGATCGTCATCAATTGTTCCAATTTACCAGCATACCACAGGCAAGGACTCCACAAAATCAATTTCAGCAAAACACATTTTCCCACGTAAAACCTTCTGTGAAGGAAAAAACAACACTAAAGGAAACATTCAAGCTGCTGTGAATGAGGCAACCGTCGCTGACAGACAAGTTTTGGATGCTTTTAATTCAAAAGAAAAAACAAACAAAGTGGTTAAGATCGTGGCATTTTAATCAAAAGGGGGAAAAAAAATCAAACAACATGGTAAGATTAGTGTGAAGTCAGAGCAGTAGAAGCGTTACTGATTGAACAGATGGGAAGCTGAAAAGACCATATGCGGGGAGATGAAACAGCGAGGTGAAGTTAGTTATCATCACTAAGGGGACTGTGCGTGGGAAGCTGAAAGGGCAGAAGGTGTATAAATCACTCGCATCGGATGGATGATACCACAGGATTCGATAGAATAAAGCTGAGGAGATTGCAGAGTTTTGGCTGGTAATCTTTAAGGAATCACTGTAATTGAGGAGCGTTCCAGTGGTCCGAAAATAGCTCATGAAAACGCCTGATAAAAAAAGGTAGGGAGGCACAGTTCAGAGAAATATTGACAGTTTAGCATGATCTTCGTTGTTTATTAAATTTTAGAGTCAATAATTAAGGATGACATTGCATAGGAGTTTGGAAGAACATCGTAAAATAGTACGGATTCAGCCAACTACATCAAGTGAGATGATATCAGACAAATCAGATATAATTCTTTGAGGAAGTAAAAGCAAGTTATACAAAGTATAGACAGTGCACATGATCTATTTGGAATGGCTGCACATATGGCTGCTAAATTACGTAAGAGCCCCTCTTGTTGGGGACAAGATATTGGCATAGATAGAGAATTGTGGGGCTGACTGACAGGAAGCAGAGGTTAGTGATAAATGAAATGTTTCTGTGCTGGCAACTGGTGAACAGTGACGATCCAAAGGTTTCAGTGTTGGGACCACAACTATTTATACAAACAGATCAAGAAACTGAGGGCTCTGTTGTTCATTTTACATAGCTTGGTAGTGTCAACGAAGTGGGGAGATTGGAGAAGGAATTGCACAGGCTAGGAAAATAGGCTGAGACGAAGCATCTGAAATACGGTGTGGGAAAGTGTGAAGTTATATTCATTAGTAGGAAGAAGATGGGCGTAAAATTGATTCTAAACATGGAAAGGCTTCACAAATCTGAAGAATGGAAGAATGAATGTCAAAGGTACAAAGAGATTTATGACAAATATTAATTGATTTTGATGTTTATTAGTGTGCTCAAAACCGTAACCATCAAAGGGGATGATTGACAATAGTCGAAGTAGATTTAAACTGAACCAAAAATGTGTGTGTTGTATAGTGTAAGCAAGGGCAAAGGAAAATAAGGCCCCTAATCCAAGTAAGCGCGCTTCAGCAATTTTAAATGAATGCTGGAGAGTTCACAAGTGAATTATTCATTGTATTGAACAAACTAATGAATCGTGGCAATATGAATATTATTATTGTTTCAATGATATATATGTAGAAGAGATAACGGATGGTAAAGTAAGACAATTCTTCGTCTCAATTCACAAGAAAACCAACTCCATGGAATTAAAGAACTAGAATATTACCATTAGCCACTCGAAGAAGATAAAACAAAAACAACAACAACAAAGCCTCCAAAGGGATAGAAGAGAAAATACTTGGAAATTAAGTTACGTTTTGAACAGAATCGAAAACAGTCTTTGCAGTTCATCTCTTATTTTCTAGTTCGTTTGAAATGTATGATATTTCTCTTCCTTATCACCAATGGAACCCTCATATCAGCCTTCAGAGAAGCCTTAGCTAGGATTCTCAAGTCACATTGAGATCATATACCTCTTTCTATGCATTTTGTATTCAGCTACCGAATATCTTGAGAAGAGTGCTTAATTTTGTGTCAAGATTTCTCTGTAAACGTGTTCCATTGAGCTTGTAATTTCAAGTTCCTGTTACATTTTCCTTCCACTTTTCATTATTCATTGTTTCATTATCCATCCAGCTCTCGTGTTTTTTTTTTCGCGTATGCAATAGTTACTTTTCTACACAGACATTTTCAAACATTCATACTAGATTATTTTTCATTCCGAGTTTCAACAATCTTTTAAGATTTCATTTCTGTCACATTAATGAATATTATCGAATATCTTTATTTTTCTGCATGTTTGACTGTGTACTTACATTTACACAGTGCAACACTCCTCCCTCAAACATTTGATAGTCTATCGATTATTTTAAATTCCTATTTGTGGTTTCCTTCGAAAACGTTCGCTCCCAGCTGAATTTGAGTATATCTCAAACGCAACCAAATTCGGTCAGAGAATTTGTGTTATTGTTCGAGAAGGAATTTTAATTTTCTTTGCAGTAACAGCCATTTAGCCATTTTTCTTCCTGGTTTTAGTCTCCTATATTCATGTATGAAACTCAATAAAACCAGGACAAAGAAGATGACTTTGACTGTTGGAGGTAATAATTCCAAAAATTGTCAGATGTACTTTGTCCTCTTGCAAGATAATAACCTTGTTTCTGGCTACAAATCCGCGTTATCCAGTTCGTAATAACTGTGTTGTTACTTTTTCTTAACACTGTAATTGTTAAGATTGCTGAGCAACAAGATTGATTTTTCTATTTTTATTCGTGGTGCAAGGGGAGCAAATAAACCCAAAGTCTACTTCATATGGATTGGGGATCAAAACAATGAGTCTTCAAGGTATCCTGGGCTAAGTTCCAGTAGTCAAGCAAAGAGATCTAATCCCGTTTACTCTGCCATCTGACCAGAAACACTTACTCAGCAAACGCCACACTACTGATCTCTTGCCACAAAAATGAAACGACTCCTTGATAGCTTAGGTTGCTCTTATTTAATTTATTTTGTTTCAGTTATGGATAAGATCTGTGCAAGAGAGTTTGATCAAATTAACTTTATCTGGTGCATATTGTTTTGGACCTGCCAGCGACTGTCAGATTACATGAAAAAATATTGGAAGTACCTAATTACTTGTTGTATAATTCATTCTAGTTGTCCAGTTAATTTATAATGCATCGCATAAATAATTCTGTGTCTGTCTTAAATACATTTTCTGGTTTAAAAACATGAAAAAAATCAAAGCTTTATAATGTAACAAACAATATTTAAATGTTCACTAAATGTATGGCGATTAGACTTCAACTCTCAGTTATGCATGTCTGAATCGACCTCATTCAGACCACTTATTGAGTTGTGAAGAACAAGAATAACTTTGCAACTGCATCAAATTTCATCCATCGCCTTCCCGTTTTCAGGATACGTTCTACTAAATTATGTTTCTTCCTATTGGCGAGTTAATGATTCAAGTTAATCTACTACATGTCATATAAATGAAACAGAAGAGACAGGGTAAATAATTAAAAGCAACATCAATTATACAATATAAGAAACGAGATAGCAAACAATTAAAAAATAAGTCACATTCTGAAGTCATGGGAAATTTGACAATTTCAGAATAAAACAGGCACAAGCTTGCCAGAGGACTCAATCAGAGTTGCAGTCCCAAAATGAAAAACGAATGCTTAAATATAAAGAAAGAAACAAAGAAGGAGTAAGTCAGCTAATGAAAAAGGCTGCAATTAAACTTTAATTAAGAGTTGAGTCAAGAATCTGTTAAAGTGTGCATGTGAAAGACAATAGCTTAAACAAAACTGCCATGTCAATTTTGACCACTGTACACGTTTTCATTATAATTTAATTGAACATGTACTCCTCTTTTACTTTGACATTTTTTATGTTTTTCTCGGCAGACAAGCTGGAGGCGAGAGGAACACAGCAAGCCAGGCAGCATTAGAAGGTGGAACAGTAGAATTTTGAGGTATAACAGTACTTCAGGACCGGGGATGGGTTTTAGGGCTGCTCAAATTAAAGGGGGTGAGGGAAAGGGTGGTGAGATGGGGATAGGTGAACACAGGTAGACGATACAGAGAAAGTGAAGACTGCAGATGCTGAAGATCAGAGTCGAGCATCTGTTGCTGGGACAACCAAGCAGTCAGGCAGCATCGGATGAAAAGGAAATTCAATGTTTCAGGCATCAGCCCTTCATCAGGATATGACGATATGACCCCTATGGCCGATAGAAGGAAGTTGATGTCTGGAATGGAGGGTCGATGAGATGAATAGAAGTGAGAATGAGGGTCCGTCATTGATTGTTTTTTTTATATTAATTGACGGCCCAAACAGTTTTAACTCCCATGATCCTATATTTCAAAGAAAAGTGCTTGGCTCTTTTATGCCCAACAGGCCAGATCGCTGATCGTTTCCTGCTTAATTCACATATCAATTCATTACACAACATTCAAATCATTTCTCGCATCATCTCAAACATACAAGTCCAAATGATTTTCAAGATGCAGACCATCGACTGAGAAGTCAGAATGCTAAGAGAAAAATGTGCTCCAAGTTTGAATGAGAGATTGTCAAGTCGAGATTACGGTCTGACTTTGAGATATACGTGTTGCAGAAATTTCACTAAAGATAAAATATACACTGAAATATTATGGCGAAAGTGCTTATCTAAAGGTACTTCTTCAGATGCAGTCGTTAGTTTTAATCTCCATGGAATGAAAATGTGATACCGACAATTTCACTCTTCATCCAGAAGTTTGTAATTAATTGTATTTTACATCTTAGCTTCAGCATAAGAATAAGTTCTGGCAAAAGAAGGAGTAAGTTGCAACAGATGAATGGGTCATTGGATACCGATCATTTCAACTTTGCGTTACAAAACGTTTGCCATCCTCTCCTTGCTCTTATTGGTGTTCCTGGTAAGTATATGCATCGAACTTTTTTCAATAAAAGATACTCAACCGAATAGCCATTCCCATTGCTTTTCGACATTAAATCAAACTAATAGATTTATGAACTGAAATTATTACCTTCGGTCTCTTCCAAAGTTTTATTTTCATTTATTTTGATTCATATGTGCTATTGCATTCATTTTGGTCTCAGGAAAAAAAAACAAATCTTCATCTGTAACACTTTCTTCAAAATGGTGTCTCCTTGTTGTGTTAAACGTTTTATGGATTTAAAATCAGAAATCCGATCTGTCAGTTGGATACGACAATGCCCAGATTCCTCTGCAATTAAAGATTCAAATTAGTGATATGAATTGTCACAAAGCTGATCCTTTTATTTAGAAGCTTTTCCTTTTCTCAAGGAAACAGTGTCTTTTTTTCAGAAGGGTCGTAAACAGATCCCGGCTCCAAGGTGACTGGTTTGGTAGAGAGATGAAAATGGATGTGAAGATGCTTTTTGTTTATATGTAAACAGATGAAACCTCAGGCCAACGTGGTCATGTATTAGAAGTGATCTGTGTGATGAAAGGGGAATGGTCAGCTCTCCAGCTGAACAGTTCAATCCAGACCTAGTTAGGAGAGCCACAGTGAGCTGCATGGAAACAGGTTGCGAAAATCTCTCTCCTCCTGCACTTCTACCTTCAATCTGTAAGCATTTATTCCATTTTAATTTTTTTTATGCGGTTTGCTTATTGTGACCGTTGTATATAATCGGAACACTATAATTAAGCCTAGTTTGGATAGACTGAGTTTAGGAGGAGTTTGTTATGTTGTTCTTTGTGTTTCATTGTACAATTTTGTGAATACATTTTGTCTGTTTTGAAACGTGGTAGTCAACCGAGCTAACTTACCTCAGGTAATTTTCACTGTACACTTACCAAAACAAATTGCTAATTTATGTACTGGGCTGCCTGCTTAAGAATGTTTTGAGTGGTTTGCCCTAGTCCATAACAGAATCATTAAGAGGGTCTGGACATCGACCTTTAACTTCACTTCAAACTTTCATCTAACCTTATAAATAATTGGGTGACAGCATTGTCCGTTTACATTCACTCATTTGTTTTCCTAGTTATTTAACTTGCTTACATCCTTGTTATTCCATATGGCTATTTTGGTTGAAAGTTTATTCTTTAGAACTGCACCTTTTCAAAATTCCATGTGCGATAATTTATGCTGTGCAATCAAAAATCTCCTGAAGGTTAGTTCAAATGATTTCCCATGAAGTACGCATGCTGGATAAGTTTAATAAACTCATTTTTGTCGATTTAATTCGGAATTCATTCGCAGTTTATTATTTCTAGATATTTGGCATTAGCCAAAATAAAATTGACTTGTCAATCAATAACTTCTGGGCTTAAATTTACAATTTTTAGAGTCAAAAAAGAAACCCACCATTTGCCAATCTCTGTTTCTCTATCTCACAGCACAAAAAAAGGCTGCGAGAAAATGTGTAGTGTCTCTGCAGTATGACTGTCACGTACTTTCCTCTTCCACACCCCAAAACGCACCCCAATACGTCCATCATTGTTTCGTTGTGTTTCGTTAAATCTTAGCAAAGGGAAATTATCGAATATCTCCTCGTTATCAATTTTGTACTCTTCTTGTGACTGAATGCATACATCCATTAATACCGCAAACATGCCCTCAGCCTTCAATTCAATATTGTCTTTTGTCTCCATAGATGTCCCATTTCTGGTTTACCGATCTTGTTATATTCATCTACTTATAGAAAACTTTGGATTTTCCCGTTATCTTTTCTGCTAGTCTTTTTACATGTTCCCTCTTCACTTCTGATACGTTTATTTCAACTATCTCTTAACATCTTTTCCCTAATTTAGTTCACAATTATATGTCTGAACTAAGATAGCAGAAGTACGTGTTTTTGTTTTCATGGTAATATCCATTTCATTGTTCGTTGAAGAGCCTCCGAATTTCTTTGCCCTAGCTTCTGATTTTGAGGGAATTTATCTTGAATGTTTCAGTTCTGCAGCTGACCTTTGCTTCAGGCCTATTTGATCAAATAGCATTCTTGCCCATTTATAATTGCTTCTATAAAATGTTAATTATTTTTGTAATTCTCTGAATTTATCGATTTTAATTACTATCTTCTAATGATCTGCCTCTCCAAGTTTTCTTTTTTTCCCTTGAATACTTGTTGTATATTCCCTTGAATACTTGTTTTACTGGTTCTCTTACGTCTGCAAATTGGTTTTCCCGAAGCGATCAACACCAGCATATGGTGCTGCAAGAAAATCTACCCCATTTATTTGCTCGTGTAAACAGACCATCTTGCATTGATGTCACATTCACCCGAACTCCTCCAAGTTCTTTCGGAGTCTTCCCTTCTGTATCATCATTTCAGCCATACTTTAAATGTCTTACTTTTGCATTTCTACATTTACTTGCACGTATTCACGAATTATTATATTTGAGTGTTGTCTGTTCGTTTTCCATTGGGCCCATAATTTATTGCATAACCACATCCAGTGTTTGCCTTTAGAATTAGCATCAATGTAGAATATGAACTCTGGCTCTTCGCACTTCTCCAGAAGAATGTCTAGAAGTTGTTTTGTCTTGGTTTTTACCGTGTCACATCCCATTCGAGTAGCGCACTTGAAAAACAAAAATCTCACTTTTTTCCAGCGTGATCACAGACTTTTGTTTGTGTTAAATTAAACAAAATTCCCGATTTTCTTGTCGTTGTGCATCCAAGTAAACAAAAAAAACGCATACCGGGTGTTTGCATTTCATGCGAACTGTTGTTATCACAAATAAATGGGTTTAGCCACAGGTGAACAACATAAAATGTCAGTATATAACTGTTTACATTTCCAAACTCGTTATGAAATTCCCTATTTACAAAGGCGACAGATATAGAAAGATAGAAATATTGATGGTATGGATGAAGGTCTCTCTAGTAGATTCCCTGAAGTCACACTCCGAATTAATTTGATTCCTATATCACCCTTGCCTTCGTGGGACAATATTGACAGAAATTCCTCCCGTTGAGGGGTATGCGTTGCCTTTGCCTATGACAAGAGTAATTCACGTATCTTTGAGCTATCTGACTAGACTGTGTCACGTTAAATATTATTAAAACTATTTCGACCATTTTCCATTCTTTCCTAGTTATGATGTTGCCATCACATCTGAACAAAAACTAGAGTCAAATCCAGTTCAAAATCAATGCATCAAGAACATTCATCTCCATTTCTGATGTGTCTCTTCAGCAGCATACTTCCCTACTTAGTTGTTGATTTCACACTTTTTGTTTGCATATCATTTCCTGCGTTGCACTAAGTATCAATTGTGTTTTTGTCATGTGCCCCATTGTTTGGATATATATGGCGAATGCAACTTGCATGTTGTTGCATTGCATGTTTTTCCATGCTGATGTTCAATTTTCGTTCTATTGATAATTTTCAACCTGCCAATATCTTCACAATGTCACTTTAATAATGCCCCGATTATCTTATTTTTCGTTGAATATTTTAACTGGATCATTATCACGTCGTTCTACCAATCGGTTCACGATATTTTCTTCCTGTGTTGTTCATTCCAAATGCCTAGAATTTATGTCGCATGCACATATTTCATCATTGTTGTTCACATTATATAAAGAATTGAGGTACTTGTATATTCAGCATTAACAGAAGTTCAGTGAAAAGCGTTGTCAACTGGCAATGTTGTGAGGTATTCATGCATTTAATTTCCAATTTTCACAGAACCTAAGACTTGAAAGTCGAACACACTCAGCTCCAAAGACGAATTTTGTTCTACTCTTAATTTGTTGAGTTGTTGGATCAATGAAATAAAAACTTCAGAAAAAAATGCTTGTTATGTGATTCATGACATCGCTCTTCTTTTTGGCACGTGCAATTAGCTGTTTCTTCATACTTTGATGTGCATCAGGTGACCTATGAAAAATTCCCGGAAATGCATTGAGGGAAGTTATTTGGGTGGAACTGAGAAATAAGAAAGGGATGCTCACCTTATTGGGATTGTATTATAGACCCTCCAATAGTCAGAGGGAAATTGAGAAACAAACTTGTAAGGAGATCTCAGCTATCTGTAAGAAAATTAGAGTAGTTATGGTAAGGGATTTTAACTTTCCAAAACATCGACTGGGGCTGCCATAGTGTTAAAGGTTTAGATGGAGAGGAATTTCTGAAGTGTTTACAAGAGAATTTTTTGATTTATGTGGATGTACCTACTAGAGAAGGTGCAAAACTTGACCTACTCTTGGGAAGTAAGGCAGGGCAGGTGACTGACGTGTCAGTGGGGGAGCACTTTGGGGCCAGCGACCATAATTCTATTCGTTTTAAAATAGTGGTGGAAAAGGATAGAACAGATCTAAAAGTTGAAGTTCGAAATTGGAGAAAGGCCAATTTTGACGGTGTTAGGCAAGAACTTTCGAAAGCTGATTGAAGGCACATGTTCGCAGATAAAGGGACGGCTGGAAAATGGGAAGCCTTCAGAAATGTGATAAAAATAATTCAGAGAAAGTATATTCCTGTCAGAGTGAGAGGGAAAGCTGGTAGGTATAGGGAATGCTAGATGACTAAAGAAATTGAGGGTTTGGTTAAGAAAAAGAAGGACACATATGCCTGGTATAGACAGGATAGATCGAGTGAATCCTTAGAAGAGTACAAATAACGTAGGAGTAAACTTAAAAGAGAAACCAGAAGGGCAAAACGGGGACATGAGATAGCTTTGGAAATAGAATTAAGGAGAAAGCAAAGAGTTTTTACAAATATATTAAGAACAAAAGGGTAACTATGGAGAGAATACGGCCCCTCAAAGATCAGCAAGGCGGCCTTTGTATGTAGCCACAGAAAATGGTGGAGATACTAAATGAATACTTTGCATCAGTATTTACCGTGGGAAAGGATATGGAAGAGATAGACTGTAGGGAAATATATGGTGACATCTTGCAAAATGTCCAGATTACAGAGGAGGAAATTCTGGATGTCTTGAAACGGTTAAAAGTGGATAAATCCCCAGAACCTGATCAGGTGTACCTGAGAACTCTGTAGGAAGCTAGAGAAGTGATTGCTGGGCCTCTTGCTGAGATATTTGTATCATCGATATTCACAGGTGAGGTGCTGGAAGACTGGAGGTTGGCAAACGTTGTGCCACTGTTTAAGAAGGGCGGTAAAGACAAGCTAGGGAACTATAGACCAGTGAGTATTACCTCGGTAGTGGTCACATTGTTGGAGCGAATCCTGAGGGGCAGGATGTACATGTATTTGGAAAGGCAAGGACTGATTAGGGACAGTCAACATGGCTTTGTGTGTGGGAAATCATGTCTCACAAACATGATTGAGTTTTTTGAAGACGAAACAAAGAAGATTGATGAGGGGAGAGTAGTAGATGTGATCTATTTGGACTTCAGTAAGGCGTTTGACAAGGTTCCCCATGGGAAGCTGATTAGCAAGGTTTGATCGCATGGAATACAGGGAGAACTGGCTCAAAGGTAGAAGACTGAGGGTCGTGTTGGAGGGTTGTTTTTCAGACTGGAGGCGTGTGACCAGTGTAGAGCCACAAGGATCAGTGATGGGCCCTCTACTTTTTGTCATTTACATAAATGATTTGGATGTGAGCATAAGAGGTACAGTTAGTAAGTTTGCAGATGACACCAAAATTGGAGGTGTAGTGAACAGCGAAGAGGGTTACCTCAGATTACAACAGAATCTGCACTAGGAGGGCCAATGGGCAGAGAAGTGGCAGATGGAGTTTAATTCAGATAAATGCGATGGGCTGCATTTTGGGAAAGCAAATTTTAGCAGGACTTATGCACTTAATGGTAATGTCCTCGGGAGTGTTACTGAACAAAGTGACCTTGGAGTGCAGGTTCATAGGTCCTTGAAAGTGGAGTCGCAGGTTGACAGGATATTGAAGAAGGCGTTTTGTATGCCTTCCTTTATTGGTCAGAGTATTGAGTACAGGAGTTGGGAGGCCATGTTGCGACTGTACAAGACATTGGGTAGGCCACTGTTGAAATATTGCGTGCAATTCTGGTCTCCTTCCTATCGGAAAGATATTGTGAAACTTGAAAGGATTCAGAAAAGATTGACAAGGATGTTGCTCGGGTTGGAGGATTTCGAGCTATAAGGAAAGCCTGAAAAGGCTGGGGCTGCTTTCCCTGGAGTGTCGGAGGCTGAGGGGTGACCTTACAGAAGTTTACAAAATTATGAGGGGCATGGATAGGATGAAGAGACAATTTCTTTTCCTTGGGGTCAGGGAGTCCAGAACTAGAGGGCACAGGTTTAGGGTGAGAGGAGAATGATATAAAAGAGACCTAAGGGGTAACTTTTTTCACGCAGAGTGTGGTACATATATGGAATGAGCTGCCAGAGTATGTGGTGGAGGCTGGTACAATTGCAACAGTTAAGAGGCATTTGGATGGGTATATGTATAGGAAGGGTTTGAAGGGATATGGGCCGGGTGCTGGCAGGTGGGACGAGATTGGGTTGGGATATCTGGTGGCATGGACAGGTTGGACAGAAGGGTCTGTTTCCATGCTGTACATCCCTATGATTCTATTGTGTACTATCCTGAATCACAGAAAACTTTAGAAATGTGGCATCAAACATTAAAGACGATGTTGAGGGCTTGTGGTCAGGATTGACCAATGATTGGGATAAGGGAATTTGGTTCGTGCTTTTTTTGCGATCAGAGATACAACAAATGAATTGAACAAATTCACTCCATTTGAATTAATTTTGAGGTATGCAGATGATTAAGGCGAAATTAGTACTTCAGTATTTGGAATAGACACTTTTGGCTATGTGTCAAATTTTAGAGAACAAGTACATAGAGCTGCGAGATTGTCTAGACAACATTGAAAATTACCGCAGCATACTATGGAACAAGAAGCGGTTAAAAAAATTCCCAGTTTTGCCACTGGGGAGTAGGTGGACCTTTAAAAGTAAAGTTTAGTGGACCTCATCAATTCGTGAGGAAGCTGAGTGAGATGAACGATTTGATAGGGACTCCAGACAGGAAGAAATCTCACAGTGTTTCATTTGAATGTGATCGGTATTTTGACAGGGAAGAAAAGCAAGAGGAGAAAGTGTTAATCATTACAACCCAGCAAGAAGAGCCAAGTTCAGATGATTCTGAATTCGACATTCTTCAAATCAAATTGGACAATGAGGAAGTTGTCAAAAATCGGGATAAATTATTAAGTTACAATACACAAGAAAGTCGAAATAACATGAAAGAGTTATTGCTATCACACAGGAGGATATGCAGAAATAAACTGGCAAGTACTTATTTAATTGTGCATGATGTAGACATAGGAGTTACTGTTCTAATTAAGCAAAATACTTATTGGCATCAACCTTTAAAGATGGCGCACATTCAGAAGGAGATAGAATGCATGCTGCAAAATAGCATTATCGATGTGAGTTACAGTGACTAGAGCTCGCCCATAGTCATGGTGCCAAAGCCAGATGGTAACCAACACTTATGTGCGGATCATTGAAAATTCAGTGCTGTTTCCAAGACTGATGCATATCCACTTCCACGGTTGGAGGACTGTGTTGAAAAGGTAGGACCAGCAGCTTACATTTCTAAATTGGACTTGCTCACAAGCTACTGGTAGGTAGCTTTATCAGAAAGAAATAAGACAATTTCGGCTTTCATAACAACGAATGGACGATATCAATTTGAAGTCATGCCATTTAGTATGAAAAACACTCCGCCACATTTCAGAAACTAACTGATGAGATCATTGCTAGAGTACTCAACTGTATGGTGTATATTATATGACCTGGTGATTTTATTCACTCATGGAATGTACATTTCGAACATCTCTTGGACTTATTCTATCGAATTCGGAAGGCAAGCTTGGTGGTCAACCTAGCTAAAAGTAAATTTGCCAGTGCCCAATCACATTCCTGAGTTGTGCTATTGCACATGGACAAATGGCTCCACGGGATGCAAAGTGAAAGTAATTGGGGAATTTACCACACCGTCGATGAAAAGATCTGTACAACAATTCTTGGGATTGAATGGATTTTACCGGAAGTTCATGCCAAATTTTAGCAGTGTCGCTGCTCCACTCATCGAATTGATAAAAAGTGCAAAAAGTTTCAGTGGACAACAGACTATCAGAAGGCGTTTGACAGCATGAAAACTATGTAAATCACTTCCCCAGTAATAGCCACACCCTCTTACATGAAACCATTCAAAGTGGCTATCGACGAGAGTGGTTTGGCTGTTGGTGAAAAGGATCATTGGGTATTTTTTCCAGGAGATTGAACGTTCAACAACAGAAATATTCAACGGTAAAGAAAGAGACTTTGAGCATGTTGTTGGCATTACAACATTTCACTGTATATATTACCAGTAAAACATCTGAGACAATTGTATACACTGATCATAACCCAACGATATTTGTGGAGAAATTAAAGGATAAATATGTCACACTGTTAGATGGAGCTTGTTGTCACAGCCATTCAATTTGATAATTGTGGATGTGGCAAGTCATGAAAACGTGATTGCGATGCATTGTCGAGACGCGAATGAGATACAGAGGCATTCGGTGGTGGGTGTGCCACGGCCTTATTTCGAATGCGGCTGTCCATATTTGTATGTTTTTAGTCAGTGTCGTGCATATGTGTGTTTTAGAGGACTAACCCGTTGTTTTCTTTTTTTACTTTTTTGAAGTGTTTTAAAAAAGAAGCTATCTTTGTGTATTGATGGTATTTTTTTTTTCAAAGCGGTGAGGTGTCACAAAACTGGTCCTTTATTTGTAAAAGCTGTTCCTTATCTCAAGGATGTTGTGTCCTTGTTTTGGTCGTAATTAATGCAGGCTCCGAAATGACTGGTTTGGTACACATTTGAAAGGCCTTACTGAGAGGCCTTTTTTTCATGCATAAACAGACGAGACTTTAGGCCAAAGTTTTTATGTTTTAAAAGTGACCTGTATAATGAAGAGATAGTGGTCATTCCTAAATACTGAATCTTGTTTGAGTGAGTTCAGCAGTGGACTCTGTGTAAATAGATTGCTAGACTCTCACTCCTTCTGCTTTTCTCACTTCGACCTGTAAGCATTTGTTTCATTTTACTCTGTTTTTAAGGGGAATCTATTTACTGGAACTGTTGTGTATTTTCAGGAACAGCATAATTAAGTCTAGTTTGGATAGATTAAGTTCTGCATGCATTCTATGGTGTGTTAGTTGTTTCATTCCGTAATTTTGTGATTTTCTTTTCTGTCCATCTTAAAAATATAGTCAACCTAACGAATTAACTCCTGTTAATCTTCACTGTAAAATTACCTAAATAAATGACAAACTTGGCTGCCCTCATAAGGATGTGCTGAGTGGACTTGTCTCGTCCATAACAAAGGGTAACAGTGATCCGATGGGCATGGACAGATCAGCCATTGCTTTTCTGATTGGTACAGTAGGATCGATGCGGCAGGTGGCCTAATTCTGCTCCTTTTGCTTATGTTCTTATTTCCGATCAATGGCTCCTCAATTTGTTCATGGCCTTTCTCAGCAATCTAGGAAGCATCCATTCTGGCCTCTGACTTCTCTATCTGGAATGAAGCCAGTTTTTTTTATGTATTTTAGCAACTCTTTTTTATCTATCAAATATCTGTTCAGTAAGTATCCATATTTTAATGTAAGTCATTGCCAACATTTTCTAATTTTAGAAAGGCAGAAAAAAAGGCCTAGTGGTATTATCACGGGACAACTAAATCAACCATACTGGAATCTTTCTGTGGACATCATGGCAGAAGGTGGAATATGAACTCTATCAATATTTTGAATTAGGAATGAAATTGATGCGCTTGAAGCAGTTATGATTTAGAGATGCCAATGCTGAACTGGGGTGTACAAAGTCAAAAATCAAACAACACCAGGTTATAGTCCAATACCATGAATTGGAAACACTCGCCTTCGAAGCACTACTCCTTCAGGTGGTTGTGGAGTGCACGAATGTAAGACATAGAATATATAGCAAAAGTTTACAGTGTGATGTAACTGAAATTATACATTGAAAAGTACCTTGATTGTTTGTTAAGTTTCTCATCTGTTAGAATGACCACGTTAGATTCACTTCTTTCATATGTAAACGGCAAAACATTTTGAAGTTACATTCTCAAGTGAACTTTAATAATTGCTGTCAGCTCAGATAATGTATAGAAGGTGTTAGCCAGCTGTGCGCTACTGTCAACGCCACAATATTTAGAGCAAATAAAACTTCAATTTTCTCATTCGGTAAATTTTTCTGTGTCTTGGGATTTCATAAACCAATCCCAAAGTGCCATGTGTTCTCTCACAAAGCATTGCAAATTCAGCTGAAATCATCTGTTTGTTCACGATTGGTTTTTAATGAACTAAGCCAAACGTCTTTGCAACATTAAGGTCTCTATATGCATATCACCATCTATAAATAAAGTCACATTTAAGATTTTAATTTAGGGAGGTTAGGCTGCAGCACGAAGAAACTGATCATTTTACAATGAAACGGATGGAAGTGTTTAAGGGGTGAGGAAAATATATTACATGATTCTTGATCATATTGGTATTCCTGGTAAGTGGATCTGAAGTCTGGCATGTTAAAATCTGTGACTATGTATTCTTTCAGTTATCTTTTTTTTCATTTTGAACAAAATGTTAGATTCAGAACTAACAAAGTCAATGATCAGGTGCAGAATCAATGATAGCATTGTGTTAAATGTTTTCATTTGACTCTACAGTTTAGTGTTATTTCCTCAATGGGAAAGGAACAAACAGCCTTTGCAACTTTCAAATGACTGAAGTATAATTTCTCTTTATAAAGCAATATGTGCAGCTAAAGCAGACCTTGTTTTCAACTGTCAGATATGAGATATTGTTGGGCACATGTTTCACTGTTGAATTGCACAGTGCATGCATGATTAAAAGACTGAAACAGAGTAGTTCTATTTCTTTTTATCTGTAAATAAATTGCTGAATTTTTGAATATGTTCATTAAGGTATAATTTAATTAATTTCTCATTTCAGTTGAGGCAACATGGACACCTGCCATCAAACATTTAAAATCCCGTCATAATTTTCCACATCTCTGTTAGGTTTTCCCTCAAACTTGGTAACTTTAAACATAGCTTAGCAAATCTGTCCTTTCTTCCAGGCACTTACAGTCTCTTGTTCTGTTCAAATTTTAGTATTAATACAGGAGGTCAGACTTTGAATTCTGTACTGAAGCTTTAGGAATGAATCTGTTTGCTTCACTATGCAATTTTGCATGCACTTTTGCTTTCTATTTGTCCTCTTCAATGTGGAGGCCATTTTATAGTGAGTTACCAATACACTTTTAAATTTTTACGGAAGGTTACAAATGGCTCCCTGGTTTACAAGGGTGCATTTGGTGGACGGAGAATGGGAACACAGCAGATTAAAGGATAGATGTAGTAATATGTACTGTGAATAGTACATTGTTTGGATAATAAGACGAGATAATAAGAGTTTTGTAAAAATGTCTCATGTTGTTTTTAAAAAAAGCAATGAAGTAAACATGCTTCCTTCTTAATGACATCTAGAGCTGCAATTCCACCATTTAATTGTTTAGATATTGGAACACTGACTCATTATACGTTAGAAACTCCTGCAAATTATCATAACTTCATTCTGATTCCCAGGTGTTCTCACCCTTACATGACCTGTTCTTCCTCATTCAAGGCAAAATCCCAGATAACGTATATTGAATTTACACCTTTGATATGACATTCAAAATCCTTAGACCTGAACGCGAAAAACCAGAAGTCTTATCACTTAATCATTGTGCTTTTTTTCCCCTTTTATTCTCTTTTACAGTTAATTTTTTCGCGATTCTGATATTGTCCCAGGGAAAGTGCGGCCTCTCCAGCTGCACTACTCGCTACCTGGTAACCATGGCCATGGCTGACATGCTTGTCATCGTATTTGACATCATACTATTTCGAATCAGTTCTCATTATTTCCCACAATCCTTCCTGGAAATTACCCCTGTATGTAGTGTTATCACTGTCCTGCTTTACGCAGCAACTGACTGTTCTGTATGGTTCACAGTCGCATTTTCATGTGATCGTTTTGTGGCCATTTGTTGCTAGAAATTGAAACAAAAGTATTGTACAGAGAAAATACCTGGAGAGATAATTGACAATATCCCCTGGTTCTGCAAAGACAAACTAAGCTATTATACGGACCCTGGATGGATAGGGTTTAATTGGTTTGAGACAATTCTAACCCCATTGATTCCATACGTTTTAATTTTGTTGCTCAATGCTCTGACTGTGAGACACATACTAGTCACCAGTCGTGTATGTAAAGTGCTAAAACGTCAGAATACGGGGGGAGAGTCTCAATGATCCAGAGATGGAAAGTAGAAAGAAGTCTGTGATTTTACTCTTCACCATATCTGGCAGCTTTATAATTCTGTGGTTTGTATATATATATATTGAACTTCTTATATTATAATATTTCAGGCATCAATCCCAAAAAGTATAATGATTCCTTATATATATTTGAGGAAGTTGGAGTAATGCTGTTGGAACTGAGCTGCTGTATTAATGCATTTATTCATGGTGTGACTCAGTCCAAGTTCAGAGAGCAGTTGAAAATAATGATGAAATATCCAGCTACAGTAATGTTTCCGATAAGGAATAAACAAAACAACTGAGGAAAGTAACTAGGTGGGTTGAGATGTTTCCAGTCCATCAATTTCGTAATCAGCACGAAAGTACATCAACTGGATTACAACATCAATCAATCGTTTTGCTTAATGATGGTTAAAGAAAAATGTTTGTAACACGAGAAGATCAGGCACTAAAGAAAGTTTATATTTACTCACATGAAGCATGTTTCTTCGCGTTTTTTTTAAGTTGCAGAATTAAGTGGCAAAACCCTCTGGACTATTCATCAATAGCACAGTAATGTCAACATTCAAATGAAGGGAACACCCACACTTAGTAACCATTTAAAAATTAGTTGACCATTGGAGTGTGAATGGTGCAATCCAAACATGAATCCATAAGCCATAACAAAAGAGGAAAGCAAGTATCAAATCCATAATTTTCGACGTCCAGGTCCAGTCTACAATAAAATGCATGCGGGATCGGTTTGGATTGGGTTAAGGCTGGATTGGAGAGAGCCTAATACGACCTTTAATCAGTGCATGCTATCCTGAGATAAAGGCATAACACTGTGGACGCAGGTAATCTGAGATAACAACAAATTGCGCTGGAGCAACTGAACACATCTAGTAGAATATTGGAAGAGAGAAACATGATTATTCTTCTTCAGAACTATTCTAAATTGGACATAAAAAGGATTTCACTTTTGATGCCATTATGTCAAACATTATCCAAATACTCAAATCTATTGTCAAGCAGATGCTAAATGGATATTTGTATAATCATGATCCGATTCGTCATTCTCTGTACTGATTTGTGAATCAGAAATCGTGCCTCTAGAAAATATTTATGTATTTTTTGAAAATTTTGCAAACGTCATTGTTAAAAGGCAGCCAGTTGATGTAGTATGCTTCAAAAGCTTTTATTGGTAAGTGCTCCTCAGAAAACTTGGTCTGAACGCAATGCATTGGCCTGGATTAAGGATTGGCTACTTCAAAGAAAAAGAAAAGTCAGAATAAAGCTAACTTTAATGTAAACACATTGTGAATGCTGAGCTATTGTGAAGGTACGTAATTTGACACAAATGAGCACAAAATACACAAAATTACTCATTAATTTTGTGTATTAAAAGCGTACTACTCGGAAATGAACTGATGGCTCAAAATGAGGTGAGTGTGTATACCGTGAAGAGGATATAAAGTGCCTTCGAGAAAATTAGCGTGTTCAGCAGAAGATAAAAAGTAAAATACAATGTTAAAAAATTGTGACCAAATCATCTTGATGTACAGAATGTTTCGTAAATCATTACAAATTAAGGGAGACGTCCTCATTGACTAAGTTATTGAACTTTAGAACCCAGGTAAGCAATCAATAAGGAAACGCCTAGGTATTTTTAATGTACTGAAAGTTGGTTTATGGACAGGTGGAATGAAGTTCTGCCGTAAATGGCAAATACACTACTATCTGACATTAGTGGTAATGAAAATGCTTCCATCGAGTGAGTGCAACAAATATTCATATATTATGTTTCTTTTCTCATAGTGAGATAGTCCTACAAATAAAGATTTCAAAACGTGTTCCTATGCACTAGTGCTTTCAAGAATGACAGCTAATTTCGATGAAGTCTCAAAAAGAATAGAGACATGATATAAATAAGGTGGATGAATTTAAGGTATTGGCAGTTTTTCACCAGTGCATAATCAGGTAAACATTTTCAAGATAAGGAAGAAACTACTTAGAGAAGAACTAAGACGAATTTCTTTTAGTCAGAGGTTTGTGGATATTTTCAAATCTATATTCCAGACGGTTCCAGAGGTTCAATCATAGAGTATGCTTAAAATAGGTATTGCCATATTTCCAGACAGGAATAATGCCCATCAATTTCAGATCTTATGGAGAAAGAGCATTTATGCGGAACATCAACGATGAGTATACTGAATGGTGAGACAGGATCGACGAACTGAACATTTTATTCGTGTTGCTATGATCATTTTGAGAGTCAGATTGGTACCTTTTGGTACCTTTGGAAGCAACACCAACACGATCTGTACTAGCAAAGTGTTTTTTTTTTCATTTCTTGTCTGCTTCGTGTTTCCTTCCATACTATTCTGCTGCTAACTGCTGTCTCACCAACTCACCCGCTGCATTTAATCTTTCCTTAAAATTTGACACATATCCCAATGTCTGATATCTGAACTCTGACTCACCATTTTTTTTCTCATTTAATTTCAAAGGGTCTCTCACCTCATGCCCAAAAATGAAATCAAACCGACTGAATTTGGCCAATTCATTGGATGCAATCCTAATTTCAAAAGTACAAATAGAATTCCTTAAGCCCATTTCCCTGAATAGTCGTTTCTAAAATCCCTCGACCTGGTCCTTAAAGTTTGATGCCACTGTGTGGTCTGTGCAGTTATCCACATCACGTAGTTGATGCGAATGCTTCAATCTTAATCAATCCATAATTTCCTTGAATAATTCTGACTTTTTTTTATAACTCTTAATGCATTTCTAATTCTGTGAGTAGTCCATATGTTACCAAAAATTGAATAACCTTTACACAATGCATTTAATCATGATACTGCATCATGGATGGGTTTTGGAAATGCAAAGGACACATCAATTATGATAATCAATACTGATCACCATTTTTTTTCTTTTTGGTTGGTGTCCTACGAAATGAATTAAGTACCTTGTTAAGCGTTTCCTCAGATGTAGGAATAGATGTTAAGTGTAGTGGTTTTATCAATGACTGAGGTTTTCCAATTACCTGTCGTGGAAGCCATGCCAAACAAAATTTAACCATATCCTCATGTGGTCCAAGCAAAAAGGTTTTTATATTTTGACTTGAGTTTTCCTCACTGCCAAATTACCTCCTATGTTAACTCATGGGCTACTAAATAACACAGTGGTAGTAGAACTTGATGAACCTCTGCAATTTCTCTTTGGCCTGAATATGTGGTGGTCTCCACTTTCTTTTCAAGATTAGCTTTTTAAAGATAGAAATACTCTGCAATAGACTCTTAACCTTCTACTCTATATGATTTTCGATATGATTGTTTTAATTTTTCATCTTCCTGTTTTAATTCAGTTAATTTCTCTGAACCAAAAATATCCATTTTTCTCCAACTGTTCTTGTTTGTGTTTTTATTTATTCTCAAACATTTGATCAAATATCGTCTCTGACAATTGTATTTCAATTTGCTTATCTTAATTCTTTGACTTCTCCTCCTGTTTCCACCTATGGCATTGTGACCTTGCTACACACAGTCCGGGAAAAATATCCGACAATACTTCTTGTAATAACTCAGTTGCCTGATTTTCCACTGGCTTTTCAATCATGGTAGGCATCACTCCCACCCGTGACCCAGCAATATCATTACCAAAGATAAAGTGATTTCCTGGTATCGAGAGTTTCTTTAGTTCTCCTACCACCGCTTCTCCACTTTTCACCAGAACTTCCAACTTCACTTTATTAGATTAGATTACATTACATGACAGCGTGGAAACAGGCCCCTCGGCCCAACAAGTCCACACCGACCCACTGAAGCGCAACCTACCCATGCCTCTACATTTACCTCTTACCTAACATTACGGGCAATTTAGCTCGGCCAATTCACCTAACCTGCACATTTTTGCACTGTGGGAGGAAACCGGAGCACCCGGAGGAAACCCACGCAGACACGGGGAGAACGTGCAAACTCCACACAGTCAGTCGCCTGAGGCGGGAATTAAACCCAGGTCTCAGGCGCTGTGAGGCAGCAGTGCGAACCACTGTGCCACCGTGCCGCCCACAAACCATTATGCAATGGAAAACTGCGTATCTCACAATAAATTCCACATAATAGTACTTTTTCGGCAAAACTCTCTTGGAATTTCATATCTCCTCAAATGTGTCCACCAAAAATCGATATGTTTCTGTATCTCTTAAATTTTTAATTTCTTTACTTGCTCCTCCTGGCACATATGGGTAAACTCTTCGAGGAGAAAGTGAGGACTGCAGATGCTGCAGATCAGAGCTGAAAATGTGTTGCTGGAAAAGCGCAGCATGTCAGGCAGCATCCAAGGAGCAGGAGAATCGACGTTTCGGGCATGAGCCCGAAGAAGGGCTTCCTGAAGCCCTTCCTGAAGAAGGGCTCATGCCCAAAACGTCGATTCTCCTGCTCCTTGGATGCTGCCTGACATGCTGCGCTTTTCCAGCAACACATTTTCAGTATTTATAGCAATCTGACAATTTCTTTTCAACTTACCCAACCCCATTATTTACATTCTGGTTCATCTTTTTGGCTTCCCCTATGCTTTCGTTTACCATTTCTCATGCCCAAAACGTCGATTCTCCTGCTCCTTGGATGCTGCCTGACCTGCTGCGCTGTTCCAGCAACACATTTTTAGCACATATGGGTAAACCTCAACCTGGTAAGAAAAGTATTTATAACAATCTGACAATTTCTTTTCAACTTACCCAACCCCACTATTTACATTCTGGTTCATCTTTTTGGCTTCCCCTATGCTTTCGTTTACCATTTCTAGAAAATTCAATTTCTTATTCTAATTTCCCAGCGCCTTTACAAAACAATAAATATTGCGACTTCATGTGGCCTACTTTATTGCAGCGAAATCTCTTGAGTTTATCTGCTTCACTTTCCTCCTCATGAGCTTCATTTTTATCCAATATTGAGGTATCTTTAATAAATTCACTGAGATATTCTTTTCATTTACGAATTGCGGATTGTTCCTTTCCCCAACGTCTATCATTCACAGACTGAAATCGATATCAGAAGCCAAACTTGAATTAGTGATCAACTCATAATCTTCTGCTTTTTCCACTAGGTTAATCTTGCAGAATTATCTCTTTGTTCTTCTGCAGAAGTACTTTAGGCAAAGTGGCTCGTTGGCCTTATTTGGATGAAGAGTACAGAAGCGTTTTCTAGGAGAAGCAAACCACACAACTAAATAGGTGTAACCTAATGAAGATACTGTCCAGAAGCGCATTACGTATAGCATGATTATCAATGGAATCAGCGTATGATAGGATTAAACAATCTAACAAAGAATGAATCAGATAGTAGCTGCAGATGCCTACCAATTTCATTCATGGATGCTGTTGGACCAATAAATAATTAACAAAACAAATAGGTACAATGAATATCCCAATGCTCCATTTTGCATCCCAGAGGATCAGTGCAGTTAAGCCTGAAATATTGAAAACTATCGTGAGTCAGAAGCGGCACGTGGGTGGTTGCTCTCCTCTTCACCCCCTCTCCCCCCACCCCCACCCCAACCCCCGGCACACACACACTCCAGAGGCTACCAGCATCACAGGTAACAATACTCAGCCAATTTGACTCTCTCTACGTAATAGCAAGGAATTGCTTGAGGCACTGATGAAGTGAAAGCTATTGGACGGAAAACACACTGGTGATAGCGTTAAACGCTTCAGATTTCACTTCAGAATAAGCTGGTCATCCAGAATATCTCTTCATGAAGGTAATTTACTTGTTTCTGGAGTTATAGTGTAGCATATGTGAAAGATGGAGATCTGTGAGTCAAATAATTCTTTGTGGTTTATTGCCTGTTGCAATCATGAAAATTATGATATGTCAATTTTTTACACAATGCGTTGATGCTTGAAATAAGTAAAACGGACTATCAAGGCATATGACTGCTGAGTGAGTGAAGGAAGGTCAAACATATTTTGCAGTCCCTTACTATTATCAAACAAATGAGATATAATTTCTTTCAGGTAGCGATGCAATTTACTAGCTTTGAAAATATTGCTATTTATCAGTAGTCTTTAATTTTTGAACTAAAGTTTACCCAAATTTGTCACACTACTCATCCAATTCCAAGGATTGACTTTGCTCATATATACAGTATATGCATACATAACGTTGCCAGAATGGATACGAGTATACTATAGTAACTCACAAAATAGTAAAGATTTGAGTTCAGAGAAATTTTCAAATTGTACAGTGTTGATAAATTCTGACTAAAACAAAAAAAAAATCTGCAGATGCTGGAAATTAGAGAAAAAATTGAGATGAGATTTTTCTCCAATTTCTGATTTGATTTTGGTGATCTTACTCTTGGTCAAAATCAACCTACGCTTTTTGAACTGATAGCCATAATGTGGAGGTGCTGGTGTTGGAGGGTTGGACAAAGGCAGAAATCGCATGACACCAGTTTATTTCAAATAACAAGCTTTCGGAGCCTAGTCCTCTTGTCAGGTTCCGAAGAATGGGCTACACTTCAAAAGCTTGTGATTTTTCATATTTTTTGTTGGATAATAACCTGCTGTTGTATGACTTCTGTTTAACTACTTTTCGTCTGCTTTTTGGTCATGATGCTTATGCTGTTTGGTATGCAGGTTGTCACGTGTTGCACCTTTCCATGATTAATGCCAACATATTTCTTTTTAATTTTGCCCAGTTTTGCCCTGAAATTTGCTCCTATTCTCTTTATTGAACCATGGTTGATTGCCTGGCTTGGGGGAGTGGGGAATGCAACAGGCCACGATTTTTCAAACTGTAATTAAAGACATACCGTACGTCATGGATCCCCTCTCCTAAACTGGTCATTCCTTTCAGAGTTTACTCTATTCAGCACGGTGGCACAACAATGCAACTTGATGGAGGGTATTGTTAACAGGAGGCAGCACTCCATTTCCATGAGGAGTCTGCCCTGTGCAGTCTTACCAAAACTTTCATGAAGCAATACCTCTGGATTGGAAAGTGTGTGATAATGGACATTGTCCCTTGTTTTGAATCAATCATCATTTTTAACAGTTTCACTCTTGCAGTTAATTTATTTTGGACTTTGTTAGTTTGGTTAGGAGGATAGAGGGATTGTCTTTTGAGCAGAGGTTCAACAATTTTGATTCTTCTCAGAACTGGAAGAATGAGAGGTTATTTTATTGCAAACTGTTGGATTCTTAAGGGGGTCGGAAAGATAAAAGTTGAGATGATATTTCCCCGCATGGGAGAATCCAGGACAAGACGGTATTGGCTCAGAATTAGGGGCGCCTCTTTAAGACTGAGATGAGGACATATTTCGGTTCTCAGAGGGGTATGAGTGTTTGTAAGTCCTTGCCGTGGATAGCTGAGGAGAGATGGTGTAGAATCCTTGCGAAAACTTAAGGCTGAGATAGTTACAGTCTTGAATGGTAACGGAATCAAGGTTGTGGGAAAGGGCAAGGAAGTGAGTGTGAGGAATGTTAGGTTAGTCATGATCTCATTGAAAGGGAGTGACGCTCAGGTGGCCGAATGGTCACTGCCTATTTCTATTTCTGCATCTTCTGGTTATATGGCTATATTTTGCGATATTGCTAACCTCAGTGATCCGTCATATGGTATTCAGTATTCCGGGAGAATTCAATTATAAACTGAGCAATGGAGTGATTAAAAGTAAACAGATCTGGAGTGAGTGGAAAGATTCTCAAAGCAGTTTCTTTTTCATTGTCACGAAAACAGCAGGTTTGGCAGAATCTGTGTTGAAAATCAGAGTTAATGCTTCGAGGCCAGTGACTCTTCTTCAGAACTTCTTCAGTTCTATCGTTGATAAGATCCCTTATCTAGGACAGCTGGAAGACGTGATGTTTTCTCGGTTCTGATCCAAAATCCTTGTTTAGGGTATTTAACACGAGTCTGCTTCAAAAGGAAAGTTCAACAGCTTTCTTCTCCTCTGAACGTTGTTGCCTGATGTGTTGAGTACTTCTAATATGATCTGCCTTTTTTTAAGATTTCAAACAACTGCGTTCTTGTACTTTAATTCAGATCCATACTGAGATACAGGGATTTAATGAGGGCATCCGCAGTTTGCTGCAGAATATTTAAATGCGCTCTTCTGTTCGGACTAAAACGTTCACTTTATCTGGAAAATTATTCACCGGAAGTTTTGCTTGCACCAAACTCTAATTACGAAGTCTAATATTGGACTGTCAATATGCACGTCAGAAATAGAAAAGCAACAGATTAAGAATAATCATTTTCGATCAATATACAAATTTTATTTTCAGTTATTCATATTTTTGATAAAGTTTCTTATGCAATCAACATGGGTTTTCATGTTCTGTTTACACCTACATAGAACTTTCTACAATTCAGATTTTGTTTACTTGGTCTCTTATTTGAGATCATACTTCAGAGGGGAGTGTATTGTTCACTATGATCAGGAGTTAATCTGAATAGCTGAGAGAAATGATTTATGTTCTCTAGTGGTCAGTCGGAGAGACGCACTGAAACGAACAACTAGTTTGATAAGTCCTCATTCAAATTTACTGCCTAGACTTGTTGACGCAATGTCTTTTTTTATTAGTGTATTTTTGGGGAAATTCATCGTTCAGTTCGCTCATTTTTAAAAAAATCAATAGTCGGAATCATTCATTTATTACAGACCTACAAGTACATTGAATAAAGCTTAAACCTGCTTTCAAAATAATAATTTAATATGGACACGCCATCTCTATCAATCTGACTCAATGGAAACATAATCAATATCTAGTTTAGATACAAAATTTGGACGTTACTGTCATCAATGTGTTTAAAGTGTTCACCAAGTTGTCGTTCTCATTGTTTATGTACCTCGTTGTGCCAACTTTCTTGTACTTACAAGAAATGAAATGCTTGAAGATTTTCTTGAAGATAGCGTCGCAGCGTGTGTATCAGGCCGGCTTCACAATGTTGTTGAATTAACAAAACCAATATCCAATGTTCCACGTGTTCTGGAGGCACATCTTGAGCAGAAGGTGATCAACGGAATTAAGATGTGATTTGGAGTCGACGTGACGATAAATTTCAGTAGAATAGCCAGGATGGTTTGAGTTACATTTGTTTCTTGAGGTTCAGCTAGATTCTTCTTCTTGACGGAGTGATTGCCCATTTTACTTAGAACGTGTGATGCTCTGAACTCTCTGGTAATTCCTGCTGTCACTGCGAAAATGTGTAACCGCTCAACACATTTTTGTAATTTTTTTCGCAAAAAATCTCACTTTGTTTGCAAACCAGTTTGCCAATTTCTGTCCCAAACTAACTTGTCGTTGAAGAGAAGTTTCTGCTTTCTGAATTAGCCTGCTTTTATTTTGATGGGATTATTCTGAGTGAATTTGAACTGTTGGCGAACCGTTTCTGCTTTCCTTAGTAAAACATAATGTTCTGCTAATTCATCAGATATTTAACAAGTTTGCAATTGGACGTTGGACAACAAATTGGGAATATTGATGATCATGGTCTGATTCAGATTGATAATGTTGCCCTGCAGTGAAGTAGGAGAAACGGTGCCTTTGCTTGATCAAAGTTTCTTGTTATGTTCCTTTATTTGATGTTTACTGATTGACACATGTGGAGATACAAAATAATCATGATGAGAACAGACAGAAAAAATCCAATTATTGCAGCGATAAATATCACAGTGGGTTTTCAGATATACCGTGCATAACACACCCCCACGAACTGTTCACTGCCCAATGATAAACTGCCACAAAGACACGGCTGGAAGGAACAAGATAAATGATTACAGCCAAGGAGCTGAAATCATCAATTTTGCCACATTAGCTGCTCTTCTCATTGGCCAGCTCAGGAGCTTTGTTGCATAGAAATAGTGGTCAAAGCTGACGACATACTCAAGGCATTATTGACAAGATAATCCAACGTGAGTCATTAATCATGTACTTTCGAATCGATTGGCGAATAGCCAACTATAATATAAACGGTACAAAAATCTGAACAAGATAAAGTGAAAATGAAATAATTAATAGTAGTCTGCAATCATTTATTTAGTTTCAATGAAATCATGACCAGGATATTTCCTGTAATGGTCAGTAAGCTTAAACAACTTGTTAGGGTCGCTTGGAAGAATGGCTGGGCCATTCTGTAAAACTAAATTATTCTTTATCATACAGGACCATGTGGTTGCTGAGAGATCCTTTTTTGACACAGTGAGGACTGTAAGTGCGGGAAATCTTCATCGGGAAGAGAGACAGGGGGCGATCAGCAGAGCTGGGAATTAGCTCACCTGCTAATTACTGCACAATAATTGCGTCGACCTGAAGGAAAATGTCGGTATATAATATTTGATGTCTGATAGATTTTAATTTGCTTCAAAGGTCCAATATGTTTGGGTATGGAAAGAGTGGTGCTGGAAAAGCGCAGCAGGCCAGGCAGCGTCCGAGGAGCAGGAGAATCAATGTTTCCGGCATAAGCCCATCTTCAAGAATGAGGTTGGTGCGCCAAGCGGACTGAGATAAAAGGTAGTAGGGAAGTTTGGGGGAGGGGCGCTGGGAATACGATAGGTGGAAGGAGGTGAGGGTGAGGGTGATAGGCCGGAGATGGGGTGGCGGCAGAGAGGTCGGGAAGAAGATTGCAAGTCAAGAGGGCGATGCTGAATTCGGGGGTTGGGACTAAGATAAGGTGGGGGGAGCGGAATGTAGGTTTCTCCCGCTTCCTCATTTCCCCTACCGTGGAGGAAGAGCGCCTCATCTTCCGCCTAGGAACCCTCCAACCAGAAGGGATGAATCCAGATTTCTCCAGGTCCCACATTTCCCGTCCCCCCCC
>NC_057746.1:15679885-15708914 GCF_004010195.1 Chiloscyllium plagiosum | reverse complement strand
GAGACTGGTACAATTGCAACATTTAAAGGGCATTTGGATGGGTATATGAATAGAAAGGGTTTGGAGGGATATGGGACGGATACTGGCAGGTGGGACTAGATTGGATTGGGATATCTGGTCGGCATGGACGGGTTGGACTGAAGGGTCTGTTTCCATGCTGTACATCTCTATGACTCTATGTCCCTAATACTAGAGTGATAAGAAGTGTATTGATTGAATGAAAAGTTTTGAGTCCACCTGTGAACAGACTCAATTGCACAAACATGGAAGCAGCTTGGATTTTGAACAATACAAATATCTATTGACGAGGGACTCAGTACGTGCATTGGATGACTTACAAAACAGCATGAATTCCTATGAAATTGAACTCCAAATTGACAATGTCTCTAATCTCACAACATAACAGTGTGGCAATGTATCCTGGATAAATTTGCAGAATGGAGAACAAGACACAGTAAGATTAATCTCATATTTATGAGGTATCTTTGTCATATGGAGGGAAAAATGTTAGAAGTAAAACTGCATTAGAACATAAGAACCAGGAGCAAGATTAGTTTGTCGGGCCCTTTCAGCCTGCTGCACATTCAATAAGATTGTAACTGATCTTGAGAAGGATCTTATAACAAAGAACAGTACTGCTTAGTACAGGCACTTCGACCCACAATGGTATGCCAAGCAATTATCTTAATTTGAAATGAACTTACCCTAAACACTCCGCAATTTACTGCCGTCCATGTGCTTGCCCAGCAAGTGAATGTGGGTACTTCAGATGCTGGAGATTAGAGTTAAGATTAGAGTACTACTGGAAAAGCACAGCAATTCAGGCAGCATCGGAGGAGCAAGAAAACCAACGTTTCCGGGCAAAGACCTACATTAATAATGAGACTGGAAGTCGCAGGCGTGGAGAGATAAATGGGAGGGAGTGGGGTGGGGAGAATGTAGCTGAGAGTGCAATAGCTGAATGGAGTTGGGGCGAAAAGTGATAGGTTCGAGAGGAGGGTTCAGTGGATCGTTTGGGAAGGAAGATTGACAAGGGGTCAGGTCAAGAGGGCGGTGCTGAGCTGGAAGCTTGGAACTGAGTTAAAGCAGGGGAGGTGAATGAGGAAACTGATGAAGTTGATTGATGCTATGGGGGTGAAGGGTTCCAAGGCAGAAAATGAGGCGTTCTTCCTCCAGGCGTCAGATGGTAAGGGAATGACGATGGATGAGTCTCAGGACCTGCATGCCCTTGGCAGAGTGGGAGGGGGAGTTGAAATGTTCAGCCATTGGATTTTGGGATTGATTGGTGCGGGTGTCCCGGAGACATTCTCTGAAGGTCTCTGGAAGTAGGTGGCAGTTTCCCCAATGTAGAGGAAACCGCATCGGGGACAACAGATACAGGAAATCTGTGTGGAAGTGCAGATGAAGCTTTGTTGGATGTGGAAGGCTCCTTTTGGGGCATTGGACGAAGGTGAGAGTGGAGAGTGGTTGCCGAATTTGGAATTCCTGAAGTGTCATGGAAGGGTGCTGAGTGGAAAGGGTGGGCTGTTAGGGGGCATGGACCTGACCAGATATTCGCAGAGAGAACAGTCTTGGTAAAAAATGTATAGCGGTGGGGAGGGAAATTTCTCTCTGATTGTGAGGTCCGTTTGTAGGTGGTGGAAATATCAACAGATGATTACGGAGGTTGGTGGGGTGGAAGGTGAGGACCAGTGGGGTTCTGTCCTTGTTGCGGTTGGAGGTGTGGGTTTCGAGGGATGGAGCTGTAGGACGTGGATATGATGCGTTGAAGGTCATCTTCGAACACGTGGGAGGGGAAATTGTGGTCTTTAAAGAAAGAGGCAATCTGGTGTCTTCTATGATGGAACTGATCCTCTTGGGAGCAGATGCGGTGTCGGTGGAGGAATTAGGAATAGGGGACAGCATTTTTCCAGAAGGCAGGCTGGGAGGAGGTGTAATCCAGGTAGCTGTGGGAGACAGTGAGTTTGTAGAAAAGGTCAGTTTTCAGTCGGTCATCGTTGATGGAGATGGAGAGGTCCAGGAAGGGGAGAAGGTGTCAGAGGTGGTCCAGGTGAATTTAAGGTCAGAGTGGAAAGTTTTGGTGAGGATGATGCTCTGTTCAACCTCCTCGTGGGAGCACGAGGTTTTAGCGATGCAGTTATCAATGTAACAGGGGAAAAGGTGGGAATTGGAGCCGGTGCAGCTCTAGAAGTTAGACTGTTCCACGTAGCCGACAAAGACACAGACATAAATGGGGCCCAGGCGGGTGTCCATGGCTACCCCTTTCATCTGGAGGAAGTGGGAAGATTCGAAGCAGAAACGGTTGAGTGTGAGGAACAGTTCAGACAAACGAATAAGAGTGTCAGTAGATGGGTACTGGTGGGGAGGAAGAAACAGAGCGGTTTGAGGCCCTGGTCATGACGGATGGAGGTGTATAGGAAATGGATATCCTTGATGAAGATGAGATGTAAGGGCCCTCCAACCCTTCAACATCTCCGGGGCACTCGGGGCCGAACACTTCAACTACCCCTCCCACCCTACCAAGGACACACAGGTCTAAGGCGTCCTCCATCGCTACTATCTTACCATCTGATGCCTGGAGGAAGAATGCCTCATCTTCCACATTGAGAGCCTTTAACCCCATTTCGTCAATGTGGATTTCACCAGTTTCATCATTTCCCCTTTCCCCACCTTACCCAGATTCTAAACGTCCAGCTCAGCACCGTCCTCATGACCAGTTCTATCTGTCCACCTTCCTTCCCACCTCCCTCCCCTCTGAACTATCACCTTTATCCCACCTCCATCCACCTATTGCACGCTTTGATACCTTTCCCCCAGCCGCACACCTCCCATTTATCTCTCCACCCCTAGGATTCCAGAAACATTCCTGATGAAGGGCGTATGCCCAAAACGTCCCATGCTCCTCGGATTCTTGCCTGACCTGTTGTGTTTTTCCAGCACCACAATCTTGACAGAAATATGTCTATCAAGATTAGAGTGGTGCGCCCGAACAACCCACCCTCCCCTCCTGGCACCTTCCCCTGTCACTGCAGGAATTGCAATGCCTGTACCCACACCTCCTACCTCACCTCCGTCCAAGGCCCTAAAGGAGACTTACACATTCATAACAGTTTAATCTGCATTTCCATGCATGTCATGTATTTTATTCGTTGCTCTCGATGTAAGGGCTTATGCCCAAAATGTCTCATGCTCCTCGGATTCTTGCCGGACCTGTTGTGTTTTTCCAGCACCACAATCTTGACATAAATATGTCTATCAAGATTAGAGTGGTGCTCCCGAACAACACGCCCTCCCCTCCTGGCACCTTCCCCTGTCACTGCAGGAATTGCAATGCCTGTACCCACACCTCCTGCCTCACCTCCGTCCAGGCCCCAAAGGAGACTTCCACATTCATAACAGTTTCATCTGCACTTCCATGCATGTCATATATTATATTCGTTGCTCCCGATGTGGTCTTCTATACATTGGGGAGACTGGACGTTTTCTCACAGAGCCCTTCAGAGAACATCTCCAGGACACCTGCACCAATCAGCCCCACCCAGCTGTGGCTGAAAATTTCAACTCACCCTCACGCTTTGCCGAGGACATGCCTCATCTTCCACCTGTAGCCCCTCCAACCCCATGGATTCAATGTGGACTTCACTAGTTTCCTCATTTCCCCTCTTCTCACCTTACCCCAGTTGCAAACTTCCAGCTCAGTACCGTCCTCATGACCTATCACACATGTTCATCTTCCTTCCCACCTATCCGCTCCCCCTTTTCTCTGACCTATCACCATTATGCCCACCTCCATCCACCTATTGCATTCTCAGCTACCTTCTCCCCTGCCCACCCGCCTCCCATTTATCTCTCCACAAATGAGGCTCCAAGACTCATTCCTGATGAATGGCCTTTGCCCAAAATGTCGATTTGCTGCTCCTCGGATGCTGCCTGACCTGCTGTGCTTTTCCAGTACCACTCTAATCTTGACTCTTATCTCCTGCATCTACAGTACCCACCTCCACCTATAAATATACCAGTGCCTACATTAATTATTTTGTCCGGAGTAAGAAAAAATAGTAAAACCTTGAAAATGCACGAAACAAAATTTTCACATCCATATAATTTAAAGGCTCTGGACTTCATCTCTCAGGTATCTGTGTCTCAGTCTCCGTCATTCAGGTAACACTTTGACGTGTGAAAGACAGCAATAACTACCAAATTGCATTAAGTTCCCTCTGTTACCATTTAGTCTTCAGGACGTGCTCGATCAAATCGTGTTTCATCCTACAATCTAGTTTAGAATTCAGGTCAATGTAATCCTGTTATGCAAGTGAAACAGAATAGACTGTACAAATAATTAAATAAAGAAATATCAGTTACACAATACAGGACATGAGATATGAAACAACCTAAACAAAATGTATGGCTCCAGTGCGAAGGAATGGGAAATGTTACATTTTATAAAAAAGTACAACGGCTGCCTGGAGGAATCAAGCACAGTTGTAGTCCTAAAGTGAAAAAAAAACGCAAGCAATAATGTAAATAAACAAATAATTAATTGAGAAATCAGGTAAAAAAAGACAAGGTTGCAATTAATATTTAAGGCAATTTTGAATCAGGAACCTTTTGAATGTGCATGGGAAACATTCTAACTAAACAAATGTCACAATATCCATTTTGACTGCTATAACTGTTCCCTCCAGAATTTATAGAACATAGAACATAGAAAAGTACAGCACAGAACAGGCCCTTTGGCCACGATGTTGTGCTGAGATTTAATCCTAATGTAAAATATAGTAATTTAACCTAAGCACCCCTCAACTCACTGCTATCCATGTGCATGTCCAGCAGTCGCTTAAATGTCCCCAATGACTCTGCTTCCACCACCATAGCTGGCAACGCATTCCATGCATTCAAAACTCTCTGCATAGAGAACCTACCTCTGACGTCTCCTTTATACCTTCCTCCTAATATCTTCAAATTATGACTCCTCGTAACAGTCAATCCTGCCCTGGGCAAAAGTCTCTGTCTATTGACTCTATCTATTCCTCTCGTTATTTGTACACCTCGATCAGGTCTCCTCTCTTCCTCCTTTTCTCGAGAGACAAAAGTCCGAGCTTATTTAACCTTTCTTCATAAGGTGGGCACTCCAGTCCAGGCAGCATCCTGGTAAACCTTCTTTTCACCCTGCCCAAAGCCTCTGTATCTTTTCTATAGCAGGGTGACCTGAACTGGACACAATATTCCAAGTGTGGTCTCACCAGGGACTTGTGGAGCTGCAGCAAAACCTCACAGCTCTTTAAACTCGATCCCCCGTTAATGAAAGCCAAAACACCATATGTTTTCTTAATAATCCTATCCACTTGGGTGGCAACTTTGAGGGATTAATGTACTTGCACACCCAGATCGCTCTGTTACTTTACACTGCCAAGAATCCTGTTTTTAATCCTATATTCAGCATTCGAGTTCGATCTTCCAAAATGCATCACTTCGCATTTATCCAGGTTCAACTCCATCTGTCATTTCTCAGCCCTGCTCTGCATCCAGTCTATGTCGTGCTGCAGCTAGCCATAGCCCTCTATACTACTGACGACACCTCCAACTTTTGTGTCATCTGCAAATTTACTAACCCACCCCTCAAATTCCTCATCCAAGTCATTTATAAAAACTCCAAAGAGCAGAGGCCCAAGAACAGAGCCCTGTGGGATCCCACTCAACACTAACCTCCATGCAGAATGCTTTCCATCTACAACCACTCTCTGCCTTCTGTCAGCCAGCAAATTCTGAATCCAGATAGCCAAATCACCCTGTATCCAATGCTTTCTGACGTTGTGAATGAGCCTACCATGGGGAACCCTATCAAATGCCTTGCTGAAGTCCATATGCACCACACCTAATGCTCGACCATCGTCGACCTATCTTGACACCTCCTCAAAGAAATCAATAAGCTTTGTGAGACATGACCTGCCCCTCACAAAGCCATGCTGACTGCCTTTAATCACACTATGCTTCGCCAAATGGTCATAAATCCTATCCCCCAGAAATCTTTCCAAATTTGTGCTGACCACAGGTGTAAGACTGACTGGTCTGTAGTTGCCAGGGATTGCCCTATTACCCTTCTTGAAAAGAAGAACAACATTCGCCCCCTTCCTATCCTCTGGTACGACTCCCGTGGAGAGTGAGGAGGCAAATATCCTCGTCAGCAGCTTAGCAACCTCCTTTCTCTCTTTCCAGAACAGCCTAGGATAAATTTGGTCTGGTCCTGGAGACTTATCAATCTTAGTGTTTTCCAAAGTTTCTAGCACATCATCTTCATCAATCTTGATCTGGTCAAGGCTGTATCCCAGCTCCTGTAAGTTTTCGTTTGCATCAAGTTTCCTTTCCTTGGTGAAAACCGAAGCAAAAAACTCATCCAGGGCTTCCCCTATCTGCTCAGACTCGATGCACAACTTCCCTACGCTATTTCTTACATTCTCCCTGATTATTCTCTTATTCCTCACGTACAAGTAAAATGCCTTTGAGTTCTCCCTAATCCTTCTTGCCAAGCCTTTTTCGTGGCTCCTCCTGGCTCTCCTCAGTCC
The DNA here is from genome assembly GCF_004010195.1 of Chiloscyllium plagiosum. NCBI lineage: Eukaryota > Metazoa > Chordata > Chondrichthyes > Orectolobiformes > Hemiscylliidae > Chiloscyllium > Chiloscyllium plagiosum. The sequence goes on along the minus strand of NC_057746.1, from coordinate 15,702,351 downwards.
AATTCTGAGCTCCTTTCTAGGTAGCCTGTAATCCTCTAAAGCTGTGCTAGATCCTTGCTTCCTCCACCTTACATAAGCTACCTCCTTCCTTTTGACGAGAAGTTCTTCTGTTCACGTCATCCAAGGTTTCTTAAACTAACCCCTTCTTACCTGTCTCAGAGGAATAAATTTGTGCATCGCTAGCAACAACTGCTCCTTTAATAGTCTCGATGCGTCTGCTGTGCCCTTCCTGTGGAACAATTGCTCACAGTCTGTACTTCCCAAGTCCTGTCTGATAGCGTCATAATTTCCTTTTCCCCAATTAAACATCTTCCCTCGGTAACTGCTCCTTTCACTCTCTAACGCTATGCTAAATGTGAAGCAGTTGTGATCACTTTCACTAAAGTGCTCTCCCACCGCGAGATCTGACATCTGTCCAAAATGGCCTCTCTCCTCGTTGGTCTGTCTACATGCTGAATAAGGAAACCCTCCTGATCGCACCTGATAAAAAACAGCTCCACCCAAACCATCTGCACTCAGTGAAATATATTCCATTCTCTTCCTCTTTCTTGCAATGATTTTTGGCAAATCATTATTGATTATATTTTTCATTTTGTTAGTTGGCCTCCCAAACAGTTTTAACTCTCACGTTCCTGGATTTAAAGGAAAAACATACCGTTCTTTTCAGCCCACCAGACCAGCTGACTAATGTTCCCCTGCATATTTATCATACACCTTCACTATATAATACTCAACCAATTTTTGGATCATCTCGAACATTCAAGTACAAAAGATGCTGAACAGAAATGATGGCCGTGGTGCAGACCACCGTCAAAGGAGAAAGAATGCGAAGGCCAAAACGTGCTCCAATTCTGAATGGGAAATTATCAACTCGATGTTGTGGTTCTGTTCGCCGAGCTGGGAATTTTTGTTGCAGACATTTCTAGGTGACATCCTCAGTGCTTGGGAGCTTCCTGTGAAGCGCTTCTGTGATCTTTGCTCTGGCATTTATAGTGGTTTGAATCTGCCGCTTCCGGTTGTCAGTTCCAGGTGTTCGCTGCAGTGGCCAGTATATTGGGTCCACGTCGATGTGCTTGTTGATTGAATCTGTGGATGAGTGCCATGCCTCTCGGAATTCCCTGGTTGTTCTCTCTTTGGCTTGTCCTAAAATTGTAGTGTTGTCCCAGTCAGACTCATGTTGCTTGTCATCTGCGTGTGTGGCTACTAAGGATAGCTGGTCGTGTCGTTTCGTGGCTAGTTTGGTTTGTGTGCTGTTATGAGTCCTAGTGGTCGCAGTAGTCTGGCTGTCAGTTCAGAAATGTTCTTGATGTATGGTAAAGTGCCATTCTGTTTGCCACTCTCCTGCAAATTGGTTTACTGCCAAAGTCAATATTACTAGCATGAGGACACAGCAGTGAACCCTTCTGTCACATTAACCAAACACCCAGAAAAGGTCACCTCGCCTTATAAACTATTAAAATATGAGTGATAAACAAATCCTACATTTCACTATTTAAAAAGAATGGTATCAACTTATTTTTAACTCTAAAACTGAACATTAGACAAGTACTATTCACAACTCCAAGCTCCTACTTTTCTCTGAACTGTTTATTATCTGCCTCCAACTGTATAAGAATACGTTGTTCCAATAAAACACTGATTAATATTACATCAATTCATTTCAAAACCACACAACGGTTGTCAACTTTGATGTTTTTTCTTGCTTTGGCTGAGGATCTCCCTGAGTCGTCTTCTTTCTTTTAATGCAAAGATGTTTCTGATGAAAATGTACCTTTGATAGGGAGTGTTTGGTCTGTCTCGATGGCAACTCCTCTGTCTGACTTTGAAAATGCCTGTTCTTTCTTACCCCTCCAACATCAGATCATCTTATTGGCAAACCTATAAATTCAAACTCGATTGAGTTTTAGAATCCTGAGGCATAATTTAAACTGAGTGGTTAAATTCGAATTGTTGTCAAAACAGCAACAAACTCAGATACGTATTTCCCAGCCAAATGCTCCATATTTTCAATTTTCCAGTGCAATCTGGGATTGCTAGTTAGTCATATTAAGGGTGCTTGCAAGATCCAGTTCAGAAGTTTTCATTCTCTCTTAAAGGTATACTACACACCTTCAACTTCATAACACCGCCCTTTTAAAAAGTATCGTAATGAAACGATGGTTTTATTTTTCCTAATTGTTAATCCCATTAAAATGGTACACAAAGGACATTAATCAAAGTTCACACACACACACGCAAACACACACGGGAATCTGTTCAATCCTATATATATAATGTACTAAATCTGCGATAACGCATCTGTTATCACATTTTATTACCCACAAAATGTACAAATTGTAAATTTGAAGTGCGTAACATAAAACTCCAATGAAATAGTTACATATTCTTGTCTTTAAATCGTTCCAAGACTGTAAGAGCATTGTGATCCATGTACATAACTGTCTCCAACACACTGTTTGTCACATAAACTTTAAAATGATGGAAGACCAGTGCCAGTCCAATAACTTTGTCTTGATCGTAGTTTATTGTCTTCTGTGGGTGAAGAGACTTTTTTTTGAAAAGTAGTCCATTGGCCATTAACTTCCATCATCATTTTCCTGTAACAGTACAACTCGTCCTCCAACATCGCTGGCATCCATTGCAATTTTGAAGGGTTTCAAAAGAAACTGGTGCGTTATTTAATACTGCTTTTGAATTCTCAAATGTCTCCTGGCATTGCTCTGTCCACCGAAATGTTGCGTTCTTCTCTGTAAATTACATAGTGGTGTCACCACGCTGCTATGGTTTGGAACTTTGACCCAAAAATCAATATATCATCCAGATAAACTGCACATATTGCTAATCCAGACACAAATCTGTTCCTGAGTCTTTGGAATGTGAGTGGTGCGTTCTTCATTCCAAACGGCTTGGAAGTGGTACCACCCATTTGGGGTTACAAACGCAAAAACGTATTTTGCTTTCTCTGATAAAGGTACCTGCCAATAACCACACAGTAACTCCAACTTTGTGGTGAAGTGGCTTGTCCAGCTTTCTCTATACAGTCTACCAAAGTTGGTATTGGGTATGAATCCGATTTTATTACGGCATTGACCTTCCAATAGTCAACACAAATTCGTTGATTCCTGTGAGGTTTGGAAACTAATACAATTGACGAACTCCACTGACTTTCATTCAGTTTGATAATATTTTCATTGAGCATCGCATCCATATCCTTCTGGACCTGTGTGGCTTTGAAAGGATTAAGGCTGTAGGAGTTAGCGAGTTTTGAGAAAATTTGTAGCTGAGGTTGAGGTTTTGGATGTAAGTTTGATTGCTGAGCTGGACGTTTAGTTTTTAGACGTTTCATCAACATACTAGGTCACATTGTCAGTTAGCCTCCGAATCAAGCGCTGGTGGTGTGGCCTGATTTCTATTTGTATGTTTGAGTTTCCTTAGGTTGCTGATGACATTTCCTGTGGTGACATCATTTCCTATGGTGATGTCATATCCTTTTCTTTTTCTCAGGGGTAGTAAATGGGTTCCAAATTGATAGAGTTCCGGTTGGAATGCCATGGTTCTCGGAAATCTCGTATATGTGTCTCTGTTTGGCTTGTCCAAGCATAGATGTGTTGTCCCAATCGAAGTGGTGTCCTTCCTCATCCGCATGTAAGGATACTAGTGAGAGTGGGTCATGTCGTTTTGTGGTAGTTGATGTTCATGTATCCTGGTGGCTAGTTTTCTGCCTCTTTGTCCAATGTAGTGTTTGTTACAGTTCTTGCAAGGTATTTTGTAGATAGCATTAGTTTTGCTTGTTGTCTGCATAGGGTCTTTCAAATTGATTAGCCGCTGTTTTATTGTATTCGTGGGTTTGTGGGTTCCCATGATGCTAAGGCGCCTGAGTAGTCTGGAACTCATTTACAATATGTCTTTGATTTGGGAAGAGTGGCTAGGGTTTCTGGACGTGTTTTTTCTGTCTTTTTGAGTTTTTTGCTCAAACATCGGCAGACTGTGTTCATTGGGTACCTGTTCTTTTTGAATACACTGTATAGATGGTTTTCCTCTGCTCTGCGTAGTTCCTCTGTGCTGCATTGTGTGATGGTTGTGTGTCAGAATGTTGTTTTAGTGGAACAGCATTCCCTACTTCCACCTCATGCACAATAGTATTCGTCCCCCCGTCTTGTTCCTGCATAAATCCTCATACTGCTGCAAAAAAACTTTCAACTGCATTGTTTGCTCCTGAGACAGATAGTTCACTAATCTATTCCACTCCTCATTGGCTTCCTCATTGTTTAATGTATTTTGAAGTACATCAAGTTCCACGACATCTGGATTTGATTCCTCACTCTGGGGGCAGTAACTAACACATGTTTATCCAGCTCCCTCTCTGTGATATAGTAAGATTTCAACATATTCATATGATATAGCCAATGCAGTGTTTTTCTTTTCAATCCAGCATTGTTACAACATAGTTTACCTGAACCAACTTATTCTTAATTTGATTGGGACCACTAAACCTCGCTCTGAAGTCATCTCCTACCACTGATGACAAAACTAAAACGTCATCCCCATGGGAAAACTTTCGAATTTCAGAGCTTTTATCTGCCTCCTGCTTCATTCCATGCTGCTCCCTCTTCAGGTACTGTTTATATAAGTCACGTACCTGACTTAATCTCGCTCCCACCTTAGATACATAATCCAAATCTGAGATCTCCGACGTCAGTCCTGTTTATTTAGCTTTAATTAATTTCAATGACCATCTCACTTCATATCAGAATATTAACTCGAAGGTAGGAAACTGAGTAGATTCGTTTGGGCCATTGCAAATGTCAAACAATATGAATGGGATATCTTTACCCCATTCATATGGGTAATGAGGAAATTTCAATCGTAACATGTTCTTCAGGGTCTGGTGCCTCTTTCAAAAGCTTTCTGGCAGTGGGGATGGTACGCACTTTATTTACAGTGATGTATCCCAAACTACCCATAACTTCCTTAAACAGCCTTGCAGCAATATTTGACGCTTGGTCTGATAGAATGTCTCCGTGTAGCCCCTATTGCGTTATGAAAGCTATTAATTCCTCTACCACCCTTTTTTTTTGCATTAATGCAGAGGATACTCGATTATCTGAATATCAGTTATCCGAATTTCGGATGATCCGAAGATCTCAAGTTCACAATGGAAGCATTGCATCAAAGAAGTGTTTCCTCACTGATCATGTCTTTTGTTTACAATAATTAAAAATCATTACTAAATATATGGGAGTTATTATAGCAGCAATGCAGTTAACTTAGTGTTGCAATGTATGGCTGGCATCATGTTACAGGGCTCCAGTAACAGATAATGTTCGTGCATTGCGATAGGGGAAATCACTGTAGATGAGCTAATGCTAAAGATGATGGTGTTGTAATATGATCAGTTAAATGTGATGGAGGGAACCAGTGGAGTGGACGATGATTGATTTAGAAAGACAAAGCAAGCGAGCATGATTGGTTATGCTCATGTTATCCGATAAGTGCAACACCAACAAATTGCATAAACTGGTGAAGAACAAAGAAATCGTGGGCAGTGGGGGAAGACATGTTGTTGGTTACCACAACTTTGATTTTGCAAGATTAAAGTTTAATTTCGTGAAGGGTTTTCTGTGTCTCCTGGTAATGTTTTTATCGAACATTGAATAACTATTGCACAACACATTTGGCACGCAGATGAGACCATAAAGAGACCTTTTCCTCTGAGAAGAGGTTGCAGATGCAAGGCACTTCCCACTTGAACTTAGAGGTCTCCTGAGATAGACAGAATAAAAGAGTTGGCAACCCATAAAAGAAAGGGTCAGCGTTTTGCTGCCAATTTGGACTATACTCCATCGAATAGGAGAGGTTCTTGGGAACACAGAAGTGCAAAGAAAGCTGCTGGTGGGCCTCTCCAATCCAAACAACCAGGAGGTGGATGGTTAAGTAAAATTGGAGGCTGCGCAGAGGACTGTTCAGGAAAACTCTATGCGGGGGGGGGGGGGGTAGACGGGGGTTGGTTGAATAGTATAGATTAAAGTGATTGAGACAAAATTCAACGTGGTGCATTCAATAGATACCGCCCTCTCTGTAAAATATCGAGATTATTTTTTAATCTATGTATTTCGCTGATTGGGTCGAGACTGGAAAGTGGTAAGGATTGTTTTATTGTTGGTGTTAGTGATATTGGATGAAATATAAAGCCGGCAGAATGGTAGTTGATGATTAAAAGTAAAATAATAGAGAATACTCAAAGTGTTAAAGTGTTACTGTACTTTTGAATGTTTAAGACAAGGGCTGTATGATAATCAGACTGTACTTTTAGAAATGAATGAAGGGTCACCTTAGGCAAAGCTTCGAGAGAGAGAGAGATGTGGTGGTTAGAGAGAGAGAGAAACGTTGCCCAGTGCTGAGCTCCAGGCTGCTTGCAGACAGGTTTTGTTTGTGTGTGTCTGATAGAGAGAGAGAGAGAGAGAGAGCAGCTCGAGTTTGCAGAAATGTTTTGTATGTTTCTGTATGTGTGTGTGAGAGAGGGAGAGAGTCTTTATAGTTTAACCATTCTGATCTGGCTTGTATGTATAACTGTTTGTTGGTGGTGAAATATGTGCGTTTTGCTTCCCAGAGCTCGAGATCTGGGGGTATTTTGATGTTATTTTGCACTGTAAGAATTTAAGATAGCATTTATAACAGGTTAATCCAAGAACTATTAGTGAATAGCGCATTCTGTGGAAGCAGTCTTAGAATGGTTTAAGCAGAACGAATGACAATAGATTGCTTTTGTTAATTAATTGAGACTAAGGACGTTGAGCGGTTGTTAGATTGGTAAGGGACGATTGCAAGTTGTAGAGTTAGGAAATATTTATAATAGATGCTACTGGACTCGTATGGTATACGGTCTTGAATTGTGAGATCAGAGGTAAAAGATTTGCTGGACTAAAATATATGTCAGGATGTATATAGGGTCTGCAGTTGAAATGTCGATTAAGAAATTTCCAGTAGTAAAACATGATTTCTTAAATTTTCTGGGGAATGGGGAAGAACTCAGGATTTATTAACTAACTGGCCGAAAGCTGGTACTTTTGATATACATATGTGCAGTGAAATTGAAGGGATAATTAAGAATTACAGACATCAGGATAAAACATATGAGAGAATATTGAAGAGGGAATAGGAGGAAGAAACGTTATGGCTGTTTGGAGTTGTAAGGGAGGAGTTCAAAAAACTTTTCAGGCACCACTTATGCCGTGAGGGAATGTGTCAGAGAACAGAACGAGCAGCTTTTGGAAATAAAGAAAATTCCCACGTGTTTAGTGCAAACAACGAGCATTCCAGTATGAAGGCCTAGCAGGGGTCTGCTACTATGTATCCTAGGCTGGAAGACTTGGGGCAAATCCCCCCCCCCCCTCCCCCCCCCACCCCATATTCAGAGAAGAGAATGTAACACATTGACCTATCATAAAGGGGACAATACAGATAGAGGGGGAATTGGATTAAGATGAAACTGACCCAGAGCAGAATGTGTAAAAAAAAAGTGAGAGGCAGGACAGGAGAGGAGACAACCATAATTAGAAGCTTTACGACTGGAAATAGAGAGGTTGTGAGGTAAAATTCAGATGTTACGCATCTTTAGAGAACAAAAGACTGTGAAGCACGTCTACGTTATTCCAAGAATGCTGTACAGTGACAGGCAGACAGTGATGGGGGAAGGTAACAGAGGCGGCAGGAACACAGGCAGGGAGGTGGAGGAAATACAAGTTAGGTTAGAATTGCAATCTGATGAGGATTGGCAATGTAGCGATTTTAATAAGGCAAATACTCTCCCTCTTTGAGGGGGGAAGATGCTGCCATTGTTTATAAAAGGGGTGAGACAGCTGGGGGAACGCAAGTTCTGAAATGACTGTAAAATGTGTTGCCCAGTTTACATGATGGAAAAGCGCAGCAGGTCAGGCAGCATCCAAGGAGCAGGAGAACTGACGTTTCGGGCATGAGCCGTTCTTCAGGAATGAAGAAGGGCTCATGCCCGAAACGTCGATTTTCCTGCTCCTTGGATGCTGCCTGACCTGCTGCGCTTTTCCAGCAACATATTTTCAGCTCTGATCTCCAGCATCTGCAGTCTTCACTTTCTACTAGTTTACATGATGGAGCAGGAAAGTGGATTTGAACCTTTGATTACGAAACCACACGAGAGTTTTTTTGTTATGGGAGATTTGATGGTACTACTAATACGTGGTGGCACTCCTGAAATTAAGAGCGATAATGGACTGAGCGCACCTGAAGAATGTTGTGGACAATCTGATGATTGATGGTGCTGGTTTTGGTCGAGTAAAACAAAGGGTATGGCAGGCCGTTAGACTGTTAACCACCTGAGGTTGATCCCAAAGCCTTGAGAGCGGGTCCTCTGCGAGACACTGAAAATCCAGCAGGCTATTTGGTAAACCCATTCACAACGTGAAGGCTTGAAACAGAACAAGGTGTAGAAGGTAGTCAACTGTTAACTGCAATGTTCTGTGCTGCAAATGTCGAGGCAATTGACCTTAAGTCAAATCTAAGTCAGAGGAGGTAATGGGTCTAATGTCCTTGGCTCACCAACAATTCGGAGATCATGTAGTCCATGTGGTCAAAAACTACTGAGAGACAAGAAGAGGTTGACTGAACAGCAGGAGGACGTATAAAGAAAGATGACATTACTACAGCTTGAGGATCTTAAGAAGAAAAAAGAGAGAAAAACGAGACGGTCTTGCCTGTGACATCTGGGCTGATTGGCACCACTGAAATGAATGACATACCGGTCCAGAGAGAACATTCTACCGCCACCTGGCAACGGTCAGACAACTTTTTTGCTAAATGATAACTGTTTTGAAGGAACTTTTCCACAGATACCATGCCAAGGACAATATGAAATTAACTAACAGCCCTGATAGAACTGGGGTCTCAAGGACAGAAACAAAGAGTGGTGCTACGGGGCATGATGAGAAAACAGGTGCAAAGAGGATCAGAAGTAGTGTGTTCCGGGTGTAATGGACTAGGTCATTTGAAGAGAGATTGCCCTCCTGGCTACAGGGAAAACCTATGAGTCAGGAACTTATAGCTGTCCCGCCACAACTTCCTGCAGGTCCGACGGGGCCTGTGAATCCATATAGGTTATATTATGGTTGCCCAGATAACCCAATGGGAAGGGGCGATACCCTATGATGACACGGGAGGCTGAACAAGAACCTATTTTACAGGTTAGTGTGGAATGATGATTGACGCCTATGATAATATACATTGGAGCTATGTATACTAGTGTCCAATAGCAGTATGCCGCCCATCTTCCCGTGCCGGGTAAATTTATTGAGAATATAGGATTCTTGTGTAGACCACAAGTGTCAAGGTTTACAACTCCACTAAGTTTACAAATTGATAGTAAAGTAATCATTTTGCCTTCATTAGTCTCTCGGGGATCACAGATTAATTTGCTAGGTAGTGATGATTTATTGAAGCTAGAATTAGAATTGGAATGCACTGAAAAGGGATTTCGTGCAAATACAGCAGATTCTCAGTTGATGTTGCGGGAAGCCAGGAAGGCCAATGTATAATGGATAGGTGAAGTAGATGGTTATAGGTGGGGAACTTGGGGAAAATGGAGGAAAGTTATATTAGCTAAACTACCTTTGACTGAGCCACCCTCATCTGAGTTGCATTGTAAAGTGATTTTAGATGAGATTCCACGTGAAGTGTTAGTGGAGTGGTGGCACTGTGAGGTTGTCACCCTGCAGCATTTACAGAGTGAGGTTATAGTGGTAAGGAAGTAATGGGCTTTCTGGAAGAGTAATGGGGCTCCCATACAACATTGTCAGCAGATTGTCGAGTCGATGACTGCATTGATGATGCCTGAAGTGTTAGCTATTATGAAGTGTCAGGTGTGCAAGAAAGGTAGTGATTCGGTGGTCAAGGGTAATCCGGCAGCAGCTAGACTAGCTTCTTGGTGCGATTCGGTTCTCATTGCGCCCCAGGTGTGTTTAGCTCTGGAGCCAACCATAGCCAACATCATTGCAACAAAAAGTGAGATGGCCTTAGCTAAGCAGCTGTTGTGGGGACAACGGGGGCGGGGGAAGCGGGGTGCAGGCGTGATGCACAGAGGAAGGTGTGTGGGTGACAACTACCCCATTCTTCAACATTCATATCTTAGAGGTACATGAGTTGGATCACTGTGCTTGAGGCAAAGTGCTGTGGAAGATAATAAGGCGTAGCTTTTGTTCACCATACTTGCGGGTTTTGGTAGTTCACATATTATTGCAATGGGATGTTTGTGCTCAACCTAATGTCAGAAAGGGGATACGGCATATACCTGTACCTGAGGGTACATTTAAGCATTTGGTCGTCGACTGTGTGGATATGATGAGGGCAGCGAGAAAGCAGAGATATATGTGGGTGGTCATTGATTTACTTAGTAGATGGGTAGAAACGACCTCATCAAGAGATTCAGGGGCAAGCACTGTGATGAAGTTTTCAACAACTGAAGTTATTCCGAGGTTTGGCATACTGTCTGAGATCAGTTTGGTTCATGGGTCTGCATAGATGCATAAGATGGTTAAATTGGTGCTGCAGACCTTGCGGAGTAAGCAGAGGTTTGGTTGTGAGTATTATCCCCAAACGTAGGGTATGGTGGAGTGCATTAGCAGTATTTTAAATGCTAAGTTGGATAAGGTTTGTGTGAGCACCAATCTTAATTGGGATGATGCCCTGCCGCTGCCACTAATGAGCTACTGTATGCAAACTAACTGCATGGCTAACTTGACACTGCATGAAATGCTTACCAGCAGACCATGCCAGTGTCCGAGTGGAGGGTCCATTTGACCGGCCTAGCTCGGAACAATTGGAACTTGTACTTAAGTAGTACGTACAACAGCTAACAATGATTCATGAGTCTATCAACACACAAGAAATACTGCAGGAGCCAGTGTCTCGTAACAGGAAGGGGCTTATTGGAAGTGGAGCTCGGGTATATGTACAGATTTTTCCGGAGAAAGTGGAATGAGCTGTTAGGTAAGGGGTAAATGTAGGGGCATGGGTGGGTTGCACTTCGGCGGGTCGGTGTGAACTTGTTGGGCCGAAGGGCCTGTTTCCACACTGTAATCTAATCTTATTGGAACTGGAGCTCGGGTATATGTACAGGTTTTTCCGGAGAAAGTGGAATGAGCTGAGGGGAGAGGGTTCCTTTTCATTCACCAGGCCGTTGCCTACTGCCATTCCAATGGTGGGTTGATCCGTGTGATATCATCTTAGTCAATGTAACAGGGTGCTCCCACAGACACAGACAGACTCTGTGGTTGAGATATGTGAGGGCTCAGAAGGAACTGCAATGGTTGAAAGAGCGTGTTGGAGTCTATTGCTCTTTTCTGGCCTTGAATAGTTGGTGTGAGAGGATGTGGGGGGTGCTGATGCCTCCGAGGCTGTCAGTGATGCGTTGTGGAAGGAGACCTTTCTCCTCCTTGTGTGGCTGAGGACGGGTTGGGGGAGGTCACTGATGCCCCCTCTCCAATCCTCAACCTTTCTGCTCCTGTACTGACTTGAGGTCCATCGATTTGATGGACCTGGCGGATCTCGCTTGGTAATGTCAGTGTCTATCACAAACGGCTCTGCACCATATTAAATGGGTGTACATCCCTGACCCAGCAATATAAGTTATTGGTATAGGTTCGCCAAAGGGTTTCCTCAACGTGTTCAAGGTCCGTAATGTGATTGCCACGGGCTCGGAGTCACTTATCCCTGCCTTGGGATTAGGAAGAATGCTGAGTGTATTAGTTATATCTATTACAATCAGCAATGATTTATTAATTACTCTGATGATGCCCTCTGTGTTGGGTGAACATTTAGATACAACCAATCGGATGGCATGGTGGACTAATCAGGCCTCGGACTGGTTGTTGGCTGAGAAAGGTGGGGTTTGTGTATTGTTTGGGGAGTGTTCTTGTACCTTTATTCCCAGTAATACGAGAGGGATCTTTTACTCAGACGATGGGTAACCTGCAAACTTTACGTAAGGAGCTTAAGAAGAATATGGGGTCTGGCCATCGGGTTTTGGCTGGTTGGACGATGTTTTGAGTAGATCGGGGGCGTGGTTCACCAAGTTTTAGATTGTTGCAGGATTTTTGTTGCTTGTTGTTGCCTTTGTCTTTTGCTGTGCTCGACCTGTTGTTGATGTTTTTTAGTGCATCTTGATGCACCACTGTTCAATGTTGTTCCAGTGGATTATGACCCACCAGCCCCCACCACCCCCCCCCCCCACCCTCTTGCATTGTGAGTGTGCCGCTCTACTCCCAGAATGCAGCAGAGACAATTTCAAATAAGAATGTCATTACTGAACTTGATACGTGATCGCACACAGCTGTATCTGTTTGTGTTTGAATGATCGACGCTGGCGATGAGAATACAGATTCCAGATACTCTTTAGTCAATTAATAGGATCAAATTTAATCAATCTTTTTGGTTTTCATAATTCAACGGCAAAATGGCATGCATCATCTCATAACACAGTGCAAAATCAGCTGCCATCACCTGTTTTCATTGGCTGATTATTTTTTGGACAAGTGCTAACACGATTATCTTTATAACGGTAAGGTCTTCATGGGCATTTCATCTTCCATAAATAAAGGCTCTTGGAAAGTATTATTTCAAAGTTTAGTTTACGGAATCTGGCTGCAGCACGAACAAAAGGATAAGTTTACAAGGAAAATTGTAGAACGATTTCACATTATCAGAACATTATACTTCATGATGTTTTCCCATATTGGTGTTCCTGGGAGGTGGCACTGAAGTGTGACATGTCTAAGTATATGACTGTGTGTTGCTTCTTTCTTTTTAATTACATTTTTTTCCACGACTTTTAAGTTTGAAACTTACAGTGACCATGACCAGATGGACAATTAATGATAGCATTTTGTTAAATGTCATCAAATAACTCTGTTGTGTTATCATATTTTTTGAAATTAAAAGGGGGAAAATAAAATATTTTTTCAACTTAAAACCTGGATGAAGTTTTAATCATTACTCTTTTGAAGGAGATGTGCGATGCTGAATCAGACATAAGTGATATCAACTCTCAAATACGAGGCATGAGTGGGATCATTATTTCGCGTTACATTGTAATGTGTGTGATTAATTTGTTGAAACAAGTTTGTTCTGTTTTTATGCTGTCTTGCGCATATCCATGAATGCATAATGCAAGTACGTTCTCATTTCAGAGAGGACAACAACAGAAAAGCCATTGAACACCGAAAATCCATCCTAAACATTACAGATCTGTTTGTTCTTTCTTCGGGTTTGATTATTTCAAGCATGATAGCAAATCTGTTCTTCCTTTCCAGCATCCAAGGAGCAAGAGAGTCGATGCTTCAGACAGGGTCCTACCCAAAACGTCGACTCCCTTGCTCCTTGGAAGGTGACTGCCCTTCTGTGTCTTTTCCAGCGCCTCTCTTTATCAACTTTCCTCAAGAAATGAATTTGATTTATTTGCATTCCAACGTTGCATGGCTTTGTTTTGCGTTAAGCCTCTTAAATGCCGAAGACGTCATACTGTGAATAAAAACCAAAGTTATTTAAAAAATCGATGCAATTAAATATCTCCTTGACCTGCAAGGGAACATTTGGACATTGGAAAACGGGAATACAGGAGGTTAAATGCTAAATATTTCAACTGTTACACGTGAATGGTACACCTTTACAATAAAGAGCATTGATAATGGAGATAATGGAAGGATTGACGAAGTTGTTTCAAGGAAGCAAGCGATGAAGGAACATATTTTCTCCTTAATGGTATCTTTATTTCGGCCTTTTCATTTTTCAACCATGAGACCATTGAACAGCTTAACTTCAATATTGCTTAAAATCATCATTACAACTTCAATTCAATTTCCATCACGTCTCCCCTGGTCCACCTCATTTGAAGCTAAATTGAAATAAACATATGTTAAACTTAGGTCTATGGTAAAATTTTCAAAATAGAATCTCCTAGTCTAAATGCAACAAAAACATAATAGAGAACGATTTCTCCCTTTTTCATTGTCACTTTTCCCTTTGTTTCCTCGCAGTTACTGTACTCGTAATTCTGATTCTGTCCCAGGGCAAGTGTGGCGTCTCGAGTTGTGTTATTTCCTAACTGGTGGCCATGACAACCGCGGACATGCTGGCTACCATCTTTGAAATCAGAACGTTCTGAATCAGTCTTTATTATTTTCCACGAACCTTCCTGAAAATCAGCCTTATGTGTCATATTATTGCTGTCCTCCTTTATGCAGTAACTGACCGTTCTGTCTGGTTCGCAGTCACTTTATCACGTAAAAGATTTGTTGACATTTGTTGCCAGAAATTGAAACAAAACTACTGGACCGAGAAAACGGTGAGTGTGATGCTATCAAAGACTTCTGATGTGTTCTGCTCTGTTCTGTATAAAAAACATCACCTTGTCGTTCATAATTTGAACAGAAGAGATCATTGACAATTGTCCCTGGTTCTGTGAGAATACCTGGGCTATTTTACTGATCCTGGATGGGTAGGATTTAATTGATTTGAGACAATTCTAGCCCCATTGATTCCATGTGATTTAATTTTGTCGCTCCATGCTCTGACCGTGAGACATATAATAACAGCACATCATGTATGTAAAGAGCTAAAACGTCAAAGTAAGGACACGAATCCCATTAACTCAAATACGGAGAGAAAATGGAAGTATGTGATTTTACTCTTCATCATGTCTGCCAGCTTTATAATTCTGTGGCTTTCATACATTTTAAACTGCAGATGTTATAACATTCCAGGCAACCGTCTCAAATATTATGATTTTTTTTATACGTCTTTGAAGATATTGGGGTAATTTTGTTGGAATTAAGTTGCTGAACTAATGTCTTTATTCGTGTTTTGACTCAGTCCAAGTTCCTAGAAAAGTTAAAGATAATGATAAAATATACAATTACAGCAATGTTTACAATGAGGAATAAATAAAACAACTGCGAGCAGTAATAACGTGCGTTTGGTTGTTTCCAGTCATTCAATACCATATTTTGCAGATGTCCATCAATTGGATCACATCAGGAATTAAGGCTTTTGCTCAATGAAGGGTAAGGAATTGTATTTGTAACATAAGACGATTAAGTTTTTTAAAAAGGAAAATCCGTGTTTATTCTCACAAAATATTGTTTCGAAACGTTTTTATTAAGTGGCAGAAATTTTCATTTCAAAAAGTATGCTGTTTTGAAAAATATAAGGCGTTATGGACTCTCAGGGAAATGTAGCACAAAACAGCCAAGCTTTTGACACCGCAACTGGCTCTCATGTAACGAGGGGTATGTCAGGTTCCAAGCGATCGATTGTGACGGGGACTCTCCAGTCAAAGGGACATATAAATATTTCTGTCGACGACAGCGAGAAATTAGAATGTTGTGTTGCTTTTCTGCTGCCAAGATTAAGGATATCTCGGAAGGAGTGCAGAATATTTTCAAAGGGGAGTGGGACCAGCAGGAGGTCTACATACACATTTGAACTAACGACATAGGATGGAAAGCGGCTGAGATTCTGAAGGTAGAATATAGGCAGTTAGGCAAGAATTTAAAAAGGTGGTCCTGGAGGGTAGTAGTTTCTGGATTACTCCTGGTGCTACGAGCCAGTTAGCATAGGAGTCGGAGGATCTTGGCTGAGAAGCTGGTGTAGGGGAGAAGAGTTCACACTTTTGCATCATTGACATCTCCTCTGGGTTAGAGATTACCTTTCTCGGAACGAAGGATTGCAAGGATATTAATTGGAATATACACTCGCAGGGAGGATAGCTACACCTGCTTGGGAAAATTTAAACTCGTAAGGTGGGTGGGTAGTTCCAAGGGAGACAGTGCCGAAAGAGATCAGACTAAAACTGATACAGTTGGGAAAGCGGTCAAGTCAAACAGGAAAAGCAGGAACAAAGCAGAGAAAGAGGTAAATTCAACTGCATTTATTTCAATGCAAGAGGCCAAACAGGAAACGCAGGTAAACTCGGGCACGTTTAGCAGTATGAGACTGGGCTTTCATAGTAATTGTGGAGACGTGGTTCGGGGGTTTACTGGACTAGTAGCTTGTTGCTCCAGGATACAAATTCGACAGGAAGGACAGAAATGGGTGGGGTGTGTGCAAGAGAGGAGGGGGAGTGTCGTATTTGAGAAGGAATGGCATTACCGCTGTATGTAGGGAGGATATGCCTGGGAATACGCCCAAGGAAGTTATTTGGGTGGAACTACGAAGAAAGCATTGATAACCTTATTGGGATTGTACTATAAAGCCCACAGTCGTCAGTGGGAAACTGAGAATCGAATTTGTAAGGAGATCTTACTTATCTGTAAGAATAAAAGGGTGGAAAAGGTCCGGAAATATAACTTTCTAAACAGAGATTGGGTCTGCCACAGTTTTAAGGGTTTAGATGAAGGGGAATATTCCGATTCAGTATGTGGATGTACCAATAGAAAAGATGCAAAACTTGACCTACTCTTGGGAAATAAGACAGGTCAGTTTACTGAGTTGTCAGTGGGAATGCACTTTGAGGCCAACAACCAAAATTCTATTGCTTTTAAATAGTGATGGAAAGGGATACATAAGATTTAAAATTTAAAGTTGTAAATTTTATCAAGGCCAATTGTGACGGTATTATGGAAGAACATTAAAAAGCTGATTGGGGGTAGATGTTCACAGCAAACAGACGGCTGGAAAATAGGAAGCCATTAAAATTGAGGTCATGAGAATCCAGAGAAATTCTATTACTGTTCAGGTGACTGGCAAGGCTGGTAGGTGGTGGGAATGCTGGATGACTATAGAAATTATGCCTTTGATTGAGGAAAAGTAGGAAGCATATGTCAGTTATAGTCAACAGAGTGTGAATGAATTCTTAGAAAAGTATAAATGCGTAGGAGTATTCGTAAGAGGGAAATCAGGAGGGCAAAAAGGAGGCAAATAGGGTTACGGAAAACCCAAACGGATTTCACAAATACACTAAGCACAATAAGGTGATAGGGAGAGAATAGGCCCCCTTAAAGATCATGAAGGCAGGCTATGTGTGGAAGCATAGGATATGGGGGAGTTATTAAATAAGAATTTTTCATTGGTGTTCACTGTGCAAAAGGATATGGAAGATACAGAATGTGGGGTAATAGATGGTGACATTTTGTTCACGTTACAGACGAGAAGTTACTGAATGTCCTAAAACGCAAAACCCGAATGATCTGATTAGTTTACACTAGAACTCTGTGGGAAGTTGTAAAAGTGATTGCTGGGGTTCTTGCTGAAATATTTGTGTCAACGATAGTTACAGGCGAAGTGCCAGAAGACTGGAGGTTGGCTAATGTGGTGCTACTATTTGAGAAATTTGGCATTGAAAAGCCAGGGAACTATAAACCTGTCAGCCTGTCATCGGCGGTGGACAAGTTGTTGGAGGGAACCTTGAGGGACAGGATTTACATATATTTGGAAAGGCAAGGACTAATTTGTCAACATGGCTTTTTGCATTGAAATCATGCATCTTTAACTTGATTTAGTGTTTGATGAAGGAACAAAGAGGATTGATGAGGGAAGAGAGGTGGACATGAGTATATGAACTTCAGTAAGGCGTTCAACAAGATTCCTCATGGTAGACTGATCAGCAAGATTAGATTGCATGGAATACAGGGAGAATTAGACATTCATTTCCTGAACTGGCTAGAAGGTAGAAAACAGAGGGCCGTGATGATGGAGAGTTGCTTTTCAGACTGGAGGCCTGTGAGCAGTGGTATGCCACAAGGATTAGTGGCAGGCAAATGATTTGGACGTGAGAAGAGGAGGTATGGTTAGAAAGTTTGTAGATGACACCAAAATTGGAGATGTAGTGGACAGCAAAGTAGGTTACCTCAGTGTACAATGGGATCTTACTCAGATAGCCAATGGGCAGAGAAGTCGCAGATGGCGCTAAACAGATAAATGGAATGTGTGGCATTTTGGCAAGGTAAATAAGGGCGGAATTATACACTTAATGGTAAGGTCCTGGGGAGTGTTACTGAATGAAGAGACCTTGGAGTACAGGTTCGTTTTCCTTGCAAGTAGAATCGACGTTAGATAAGATAGTGAAGAAGGGATTTATTATGCTTTTCTTTATTAACTAGAAAAGTGAGCACAGGAAATTGGAGGACCTGTTGTGATTGTCAGAACATTGGTTTGGGAACTTTTGGAATACTGTGTGCCATTCTGGTAACCCTCCTATAGGAATGCTGTTGTGAAACGTGAAAGTGTTCAGAAAAGATTTACAAGTTTATTGCCAGTGTTGGAGGGATTGAACCACAGGGAGAGGCTGAATAGGCTGGGGCAGTTTCCCTGGAGTGTTTGAGGCTGAGGGGTGACCTTATAAAGGTTTATAAAAACATGAAGAGCATGGATAGGGTAAATAGACAAGGTCTATTCCCTGGAGTGCGGGTGTTCAGAACTAGAGGACATAGGTTTAAGGTGAGAGAGGAAAGAGTTAAAAGGGAAGTGAAGGGCAACTTTTTCATGCATAGCGTGGTGCACATGTTAAATGAACTGCCAGAGGAAGGGGAGGAGCCTGGTAAAATTACAGCATTTAAAAGGCAACTGAATGAAGCACATGAATAGGAAGAGTTTTCAGGGATATGGCTCAAGTGCTGGCAAATGTGATTATTTTAATTTTAGGACATCTGTTCGGCATGGATAAGTTGGACTTAAGAGCTGTTTCTGTGCTATACATCTCTATGACTTTAAATAGTTGATAAATATTTGGAAATATAGTCAATAGCACAGTAATGTCAATCTACTGATGAAGGCCACACAGACTCAAAACACAAACGTTTCAAACTTTGTCTAAGCATTAGAATATTAAAGGTGGAATCCATACACGGATCACTGAAGCTCGAACAGGTAGGAAAAGATGTATAAAACATATCATCCTGGGTATATCTGACTTATAAAAAAGTGCAAGTGGAATGGGGCGATGGAGAAATACTAACACAACTTTCATATAACTAGCACCTACGTTTCTGTGATAAATGCATAATTCTGCCAAAACCAGAAATCAGAAATAGCAACAAAACATGGTGAAGCAACTCAGAACATCAGACTGCCGCCATTAAAGGGATAGAAAGCATTAGCTTTACAACCCCAGTCTAATACTTTTTCAGAATTGTTCTAAAGAGGAAAAATGGGGATCAGAGACTTGTTGTCATTATATCAGTTAAAATGTAAATGCTCGAGCAAAGTAAATAATGTGATAAATTGATACTTAAACAATAATGATCTGATCGATTATTAGATTCCCTACAGTGTGTAAATAGGTCCTTCGGCCCAACAAGCCCGCACCCATCCTCCAAAGAGTAACCCATCCAGTCCCATTTTCTTCTGACTAATACACCTATCACTATGGTCAAGTGAGCATGGCCAATTCACCTGACCTGCACAGCTTTTGGACTGTGGGAGGAAGGGAGCACCCGGAAGAAACCCACACAGATACGGGGACACCGTGCAAGCTACAGACGGACAGTCGCCCAAGGCTGGAATTGAACTTGGGACTTTGAAGCTGTAAGGCAGCAGTGCTAACCACTGAGCCACACAATATAGATTTGAGAATCGCAAGTCATGTCCGATGAACATGTTTGTATTTATTTAAGGTTCTTGTTGACATTTTTGAAAAACGGTAGACTGTTGATGTAGCATACCTAGACAGTTTTTTTTAGAAGTTCTCGTATCGACCGCAGCGATCCCTCTGCACAACATTTCAGAGGGATATAACTTTTTCAACTTTTATTTTATTTAAAGGTAAGTATAAGAATGCGTGTTCCAGTTGCAATTCGATTGGGGAAAGTACAAGGCGTTAAGTAAAACACAATTAATCTTTCAGCACAGCTAAAATATAAACAATAAAAGGATTTGGTATAACTTTAACTTGATCAAAATATTGAGCAACCTAATCTTAAATTTAAGTGCTACTCATCAACTCGCCCAATATAACAGCAGTCAATAAATGTACTCTCAGCAAAGGCAAATTTAGAAAAGCAGGACTACCTCACTGACAGCCTCCTCTACTCTGGGAGAAAGAACACCAATAGAATAAATCTAGGAGCAGAGAGAGAACACAAGCTATTTTGTAGTATCAGAGAAATATGCTGTATCCAACAGCTTCAATTCCAAAAGTCCAACTTCCTCCACTGAATGCCAAACTGAAGCTCTCTTGCTATGTGAAATTGATTCAAACAAATCATGTTTGTTTTAATTTTTTTTAAAATTATTTACTCTGCATTCTATGGAGCAGACATTTCGTCCGACACACAAAAAACTTCAAATCCTTCCTAAATGTACAAACAGTCACAACATCTGCAATAAAAGAAAATAAAACAACAATAAACAAAGTTCATTGATTTTCAAAAACGTCAGTCTCATGTTGTAAGTATTCCACATTGTCCTGACCATGAAAATGTTTTTTTTCTACTAGTAGGAGAGACGAGAACCCTCAAGTACAGTTCCAGAACGAAAGGGCAGTTCTTTAGAATTGAATTGAGTAGGAATTTCTTCAATCGATAGTGTATTGTGAGTCCAAATCATTGATTGATTGGAAGGCAGAGACAGATAGACTAGGAGATCAAAGGTTATGTGACGATGCCGGGAGAAGTAGGTTGAGAAACCTTTCAGAGCTTGAAACGTCGATTCTCCTGCTCATTGGATGCTGCCTGACCTGCTGCGTTTTTCGAGCAACACATTTTCAGCTTTGATCTCCAGCATCTGCAGTCCTCACTTTCTCCTCTGAGAAACCTTTCAGGCCAACATCCAATTTTTGGAGCAGATTCGACGAGCTGATTGGCTGAATTATGTTCCTTTGTCTTTTGGTCTTTTGTCTTCTGGGTTTCTGAGTTCAGACTGGGACAAGTCAACTCTCGTACAAACTTAGAAGCACATCTTGAGAAATAAGCAAATAATTAACTAGAAGCACCTGCTGACGATATATTCTCTGGCATCTGGTTCATAAAAACTTGGACCTTGCGCAGTTACGTTTGAGCTACAGAGCAGCTATTTGTTTTGAATGTTAACTTTTCCACACAATGTTTGCACCATGTGCATATGTTTACACACAGACACACACACAAATATTTTAATTTTATCCTGCGAATTTATTACACGGACTTGATTAGTTTACCACCCATCTCCGTTCTACACAATTGCCAATGAAACAAAAGAACAATCAATTTGAACTTATTCATTAACTTGTTACATATGGTTAATAATGCATTTGTGAAACACCCAACCATTTAGTTAAAGCTGCTGTACTTTACTTACTTCGACCAGGGGCTTTGTTCTCTTTGATCTTATTTACCTTATTGAACACGCACTTTCTGGTAAACCTACTTAAATCATTGCTAATCATGTGATACCATGGCTGCTCATGAGAGCGCTCTGATAAATTTCAAACTCAATTGATATTTATGTTAAATCTCTTTTGTAATATTTGGAATCATTCCATTTAATATTGGAAAAATAGTGCTAAATTCCGAGTTACAATTTATCTCAAAGCATGCTTCATTGACCCCCATCCCGAGCGGTATGGTGGCTCAGTGAATAGCACTGCTGCCTGACAGTTTAGATTCCAGCCTCGGGCGACTACCTGCATGCAATTTCCATTTTCTCTCTGAAACTGTGTGAGTTTGCTCCGTTTTCTTGCCACAGTCCAAAAATGTGCAGATTAGGTGGATTGAACATACTAAATTGCACATCGTGTCGAGGAATGCGCAGACCACGTGGGTTAACCATGTACATTACTACATCACAGAAATGGTATATTTCTGAGAGGGATTGTCTTTGGAAGGTTTGTGTGCATTCGATTGGCCAAATGGTTGTTTCTTTACTTTTGGGATTCTGTGATTTCAGGTCCCAGCTGTATTCATTCTTCCATAATTCTTTCCAGCTCTCATGTTTTATTGCAGAAAAAAAGTTGCAGACATTTTAAAAGCATATTTAATGAATCAGCTCTCTTTCTAAGTTAAAATAATCTTTGGAAATGTCATTTTTGTGACATTACTTTTTTTTGTATTTTCCATGTCCTTGATATTCCCTGTGATCGGTGAACCTTATATTTTACCTTACATTGTTTGCAATTCATGTGTATTTTCCCTTCCCTCAAATATGTAATAGTTTCATTTTCCACCTTTGACTTTGTGATTTCTTTCGATTATGTGTCATTTCCGAGTTGAACTGAAGAATATCTCAAGCACATTTTGAACCCGTCATAGAATTCATGTTGCCATTGAATGAAAAATTGTGATCTTCTGTGTGTCAACAGCCATTAACAATCCCTCTTTTCTTCATCTTACGTTTCTTATGCTCATGTATGAAACTCAACGATACATTGCAAAAGGGGATATGTTGTTTGTCAGAGGTTAATAATTTGAATAGCGTGAGAAATACTTTATCCTGCAAGATACGTGAAATATCTGTTGTTATTTCTACCTCTA